>NC_137458.1:145035921-145635921 GCF_964235325.1 Thermobia domestica | reverse complement strand
AAACTAGAAAATATAAATTTATACCATGATAATTATTTTGGTAAAGGATATGCAAGATTTCACTTTTCACTTTAATAAACAACACTAAAACTGCACGAACACATATCACATTACATTTGGCACTTTAATTTGAATAACTGAATATGATAATGGAATTTAACACTTGACCCAATTGTAGTCTAGCTGCGTAGAGTGAAAAAGAAATAAATGAAGACGGCAAAAGGTTTACGCTATCAGAGAGCAAATTCGAAAATATCTGTAGTAAGACAAAGAGTGGGAAAGGAAGTAAGATAACATTTTGAGAAAGGAAGTAAAAGAGATATGTTTCTATATCGTATGAAGTATTGTACGCAAATGAGAGAATGATCGAAAAACCTTTTACTGATCGTGATGATTCCGTAGGAAAAGGAAATAAATACAAATGGATGTTACAACAGTATGTCCCCTATGTCATGCGAGCAACATTTCAAGTACTTGTATAGAATTGATTATATGGCAAATTAAGAAATTGGAGGTAAAATTCAATTAATTTAAAAGAGGAAAACAAGATAATTAGAATATTAACTGTAGAAAACTAAATAAATAAAAATAAAATAAAAATCGTACCTCAAAATATGCAAAAGAAAAAATTTATGTAGTGTTGTCACCTCTTCCTCGGCGCATGTGAAGAAAATTTGACGCTACATAAAAGACATTATGTATTAATTTATTTGTTTGTTCGTCCTGTCGAGTTTACTAGATCGCAATATCAAAATAATGGCGATAATACTGTAGAATATTTTCGTAGTTAGTATTCAGTTTAAAATGTCCGTTACAACCATAATTTTCATGGATATACTTTTTTCTTTAAGTTGAAAAGGAAATTGAGGACGAAGAGTCAACAAGCGAATCTTCGGATGATGATATTTTTGAGTAAGTAAAACATATTCTACATATTGGTTTCTTCTATCCGTATAGTGCACATGTGTCTTGGAATTGCATGCAGCATGACTTTTCTAGTACTTTTTTTTATTAAGGCTAGTAAGGTCTGTTCTCATTTCATAATATATCATTTCTGTCTGTAGTCAAACTTCCTTTGTAACAATTATAATAATAATAATGAAAAATGATTTGTTATAAAGTTCAGTGATTTAAATTAACTAACATTGATTTTAATTCAAGTTATCTTATCATATAAGATTTTCATTTAAGCTAAGCCTATTGCACTAAAAGAACTACTTACTGCTTGCAGACTAACGCTTGATATTATGTTTAATATTTAAGCTTAATTTATAAAATACAAGGTATCCGTAAAGTCATGGTGCACTCTTGGCCGATCACAGGGAATCAATAAAACAAGATAGAAATGTGAAATCTTCACCTAATAAAAGAACTCCCCAAGTTTCATACTTGGGGAGTTTTCGCATACTTGGGGAGCAGTTCGATGTGGCTTCCATATGTTGCCTTACACACATCTAAACGATATTCAAGTTCTTCCCACACACAGTTAAGGACGTGTGGTGTTAGAGTGAATAACGTTGTAATTCTCTTTTTTAAATTATTAATGTCGTTGATAAGTTCACCGTATACATGTTTCATCACATGACCCCAGAAGTCTAAGGGCTTCAGATCCGCGGGTCGTGGTGGCCATGGCTTGACAGAACCTCTGCCTGTCCATCGCTGGGGAATGTAGAAACTCGAGAACAATGTCGGCATAGTGTGGAGGCGTGCCATCATGTTGAAAAATGACACCTGGAAATTGTGACACTGCATACAATTCCAACGCAATTGTTTGCCGTCACAGTTTGCTCCGCAAAGAAAATGGGCCTATCACTTTAGCATGCATCAGGCCACACCACACGGTTTAGTCTAGCGAGCATATCATGGAACGTAAAACTCCATTTTGTATATGCTACATGGAAACACTGAAATATCCTATCTCTGTGGTGAAATGTCTTGCTTTCCTATAAGCATTCTAGAATATTGCACTTGTAATCAGAACGTAATTCAGTTTTTGCTTTCTCGTGTGAGGAGAATGCCATTATAATACCTTGAATAGGATATGCCTACTTCTTTTAAACGTGGTATGTTATTTGTCATGGACCCAATAGTATAGATAACTATAAGTAACAATAAACATTAACCTTTTATCAGGGAGTAAAATTTCTTCTAAATATAAATATTCAGTTGTGTTTGCTATTGCCATCATTAAATTAAATCAAGGACTGCTACGCTCTACCCAGTTCGGATTTTCTCACCTGTAGAACTATCGCAGAATAATTAGTGAAAACGTTATTTCTTGGAAAAGTAGTTGAACAAACAAAGAAAGATTAAAAACAATGACGAAAATTCAAACAACTGATAGTAAGACTATCCATGGCTTTGGATTGATTATTTTAACAAAAGAAACACTGACCAAAGCTTAAAACACACTTTATTTTAAATTATAATAAAGGTTTCGAATATCTAACATATCCTTCTTCAGACAATATCGATTTTCATTTATTTTCGATATTGTCTGAAGAAGGATATGTTAGATATCCGAAACCGTTATTATAATTTAAAATAAAGTGTGTTTTAAGCTTTGGTTAGTGTTTCTTTTGTTCAAATAACTGAAATATTTGTACATTTCTTCGGTAAAAATGTGATGTAACGATTGCATATTAACACTGAATAGTAAAACGTCCTGTGAGCGAAGAGAATAACTAATACCCAGCGAAACCGTTGAATCATTCCAGATTGCAGCACATTATCGTCTTGAAAATGTAAGTTGTACAAATTAAATATTATCGTTGTTCTTCTGAACTTTGTAAACTTGGTATTCTTCTCAACTATGCGTGTAAAATTTACTGAATTTTTGAATTCATGTAGATATACATATATGTATAGAGTAAGGAAATGTATATATTTCACAAAAATGTGACGATAGCGAGTATTAATGACAACTTCTATTTTCCGCAAAACTGTCCGGAGAATACACATCACACATGTATTCAGTCGGTAGTGTGCTTAATTTCAAGCTTATTGTGGTACAATGTTCATGTAAATTTGCGTGAAAAATATCTAAATACAAGAATACCTTGTATAACTGAAATTTGAACGACATGAGTTTCGCTGTGTAATGCGTTTCTATATTATTGCACATTCTTACGAATTGTAGCTGCAAATTCTGTATAAATCGATTAGCTTGTGATACGACAAAAAGAAAGTTTACGTTGTAGGTACAGACTTCTGTTTGGACAAAAGAAGAAGAAAATGATGGTTCAGACAATTCCAAGAGACTATTCCATCAAAAAGTAAATTTAACCACAACCGATGGTATTATTTTTATTAATAAACCGATGATATTTATTAATAATATTAAAATTATTAATGTTAATAATTTTATTAATAACTTTCTTTATTTATTTTTATAAAATGATTATCTTATTTATTTTATAAAAAAAATATATTTTTATTTTTAGAACTGTTTATAATCCTAATTTTTTGTAAGAAACAAAATTCAGATAAAACCCATTGTAACTGATTTCTTCGAACGAATTCACCGGATTATTAAAAGTATTCTTGTACATCAAAATTGGATATTTTTTAGAGAGGCAAAGAGAAAAAATTTAAACATAAAGCATGCTTATATTTTAGTGAAATTTCTATTTACTATTATATCATGTTGCCATCGACATGCTGATGCGTTAATATCGGGAAGATAGAAGACTAGTATTGTAAGATCCG
The DNA here is from genome assembly GCF_964235325.1 of Thermobia domestica. Taxonomy (NCBI): domain Eukaryota; kingdom Metazoa; phylum Arthropoda; class Insecta; order Zygentoma; family Lepismatidae; genus Thermobia; species Thermobia domestica. The sequence goes on along the minus strand of NC_137458.1, from coordinate 145,632,213 downwards.
ATGCAGAAGTTTAAACCTCACTCAACTGATAGCCTCAGTTTTTTCAGCGAACCACTACTAAAGATCTAAAGTTTTTAAATTGTCATTGTAGGCTTATGGAGAATACTGACATCCCCAGCAGGAAACAAGGGAATGTTTCAATAGAATTGTTTTATTATTCGGATAATTTACTTGTTTCGAAACCTGCGTAGCACGGATCTTAACAAAAATATAGGAATTTTGATGAAATAATCTTGATGTTTGTAGAATTTGTAGAGTAAAGGATGTCTAACATTCGAGATAAGCTATTTAAGATGCAAAACGGGTTAGGTAAGGCACATACAGGAGGTGATCTAGCCATCACTAATCTTGAGCTTCTTTACCCCGAGGTTTCACTAGGTACACTTTACCTTCGAGCAGTAAAGTAGTAGTTCTACCTTCCACGTTCTACCAAACGAAGGTAGAACGAGAAATAGTTCCTGGTCTGATAAAGACAACAAATCAAAAATGATGGGACTTGGGTTATGCTGGTGACCACACATTCCCAATTTCAAATCACTGCTAACCTATTGAAACATTGCGTAGCAGCAAGTTGAATTTAGTTTCTAGTCGGACAGGAGCTATATTTCAAGCTACATTATGTATTGGTTGGATATAAAGTTTGGAATCACTAATGATATTGTTTTGCGATCACAAATGGCAGGATCTATTCAAATTTCTCAAAATGACATATAAAACATTCATTTACCTTGTAAAAATTGTATTCATTTTTCAACATAATCTTTCTTGACGCTAATACACTCCATTCAACAATGTTCTATAGCCGATACCATCGTGAAAACAATATTCTTCCAAGCCTACAAAATACACGGTTCATTGTTATAAATAGTTTAAGCCTTTCGCCTGAAGAAAATCAAAGATCAAAGTATTTTTCAGCTTTGTGAATGAATGAAAAGCTTATGGAGCAAAATATGTTGAAAAAGGTTAATGTCAGCAAATCATATTTCAACTAATTTAACTAGCTAACTCTATGGCCTATGGAACCCGAAGGTTCAATGCCTCGCTCACAAAAGTTCTCCACTGACTTCTATCCTTAGCCAACTGTATCCAGTTTTCACATTGTATTCCTATTTCTGCGAGGTCCATCTTAATATTGTCCTCCCATCTGCGCCTAGATCTTCCTAATGGTCGTTTTTCCATTGATCTCCCAGTTAAGTCTTTGAAAGCGTTCCTATGTTCTTCCAGCTCCACTACATGACCTGCTTACCTGAACCTATTCGACTTGATGACCCTAACAATGTCTGGAAAACCGTATAAATTATGTAGTTCCTCGTTATGAATTTCCGCCATTCCTCATTCCCGTTCCTCTTGGGTCCGAATATTAGTCTCAGGATCCTGTTCTCATTTACTTTCAGTCTACGTTCTTCCCTCAGAATAAGTCACCATGTTTCGTAACCATACAATACAACAGGCATGATTATCGTTTTATATATTTTAAGCTTCAAATTCCTCTACAGAATTCGCGACGAGAAGAGATTTTGAACTGAATAATAACACGAATTCTTTGTTTTTATTCGACATTTAATTTCTTCGTGAATATGGTTTCCGTCCGTTAATATTGATCGTCTGTTAATCGTATTTCAACTTATTGATTATAGCTTGCCCTTTGGTAGGAGATGCTCTGTTTTTACATCTTACTATTAAAAATTTCTTTACAATATGTTTTTAGTCAATGTCTACGTATTTTATTTCTAATATGGAAGCTAGTATAAAACTTTCAGGCAGCTCTCCCCACTGCTGTAGTGGCTAGCGCGCTGTTACGTGCACGAGGTTTCTAAGCTCACATATTTACTAACACAAGTTATAAAATAACAAAGAGGAAATCCCCTTCCTGGGTTGGATTGTCGATTGGAGAACCTTGAAATTTGAACGCATTTCGGTTGTTCGGGTTCCACCCTGTAGTTGCATGTATTACATAACCTCGATGCGGGAAGGGGACTCAACTACCCAGAATCCAAAAAATTAAAAGTGATAAAATAAAAAAAAAAATCTTGTTCATGCGAAAGAAAAACACCATCAATAGGAAATGTTCATTTTGCACTAATAAGAATAGTGACGCAGCCACATACACTTATACAAAGAAAATCAAAGTTCTGTGCACCGGACCCCCAGGGTACGAATTCGATGTATTTTGTTACACAGAATCCAAATTTGGAAACCACAAGAAGATCGATTATGTAATTTTTTTGTTATGGGGGGAAAACTTGGAACGATTTTGGGTAGGGAGGATACACGTAATACAGCTATGCAAGAAAACGAAATTTCTGTGCAGCGGATCCCAGGGTATGGATTCGATCTATTTTGTTACACAGAATTCAAATTGCAAAAATTCCTGGACGGTTGACCATGTCAATTCCTTTTTATGGACGAAAAACTAGAGCGATTTTGAATAGGAAAGATTCAAGTAATACATCTATTTTTGAAAAAAAAAAAAATCTGTTTAGCGGTCTCCAGGGTATAGATTTGATATATTTTGTTACACAGAATAAAAATTGCAAAATTCCAGGACGATTCATCGTGTCAATTTTGTTTTGTGGTTGAAAAATGTGTTTTCCTATCCAAAATCGCTCCAATTTTTCGCACATAACAAAAAGTTAACATGGTCAATCGTCTGGGGTTTCGAAATTTGGATTCTGTGTATCAAAATACATCGAACCTATACACTGGGATTCGCTGCACAGAACTTTATTTATTTATTTAGTGTGTGTGTGTGGAAGGGGACTATGTAATCAATATTAATAATAACGGTAAATAGTGCAGTGAACGTAGCAGTAATATCTATACATACAGATGAAACTATTCCAACTATAATATACCACTATTCCATTACTTGTCTTTCTTATTGATTATTGTTCAACTGTACAGAAAGACTTCAAAATGTATTCATTATATGTAGTGATAAACGATAGTATGATTTACATACATACACAAATAATTACAATATTAATTACCAGCTTAGTCGTCGACGATCATATCAACAGCAGCATCTATTATAGTTTACACACAGTAGCTCTCTTCTTTCGTTCGTAAGAATGTTTTTGGAAATCGGTTGCTACCTTCTTCTTTTGTTTCCTAACATAATATATCTAGAAAGTACGGGAAAACTTTACTTGAAAATACAAATGAGACATCTTGAAAAGACAATTAAAAAACTCCTTGCAATATTTGAGATTGATGAGAAACACGTAGACGAATTTTAAAATACAACATTAAATATTGTTAGCTACATTTAAAGCTACAATATGTATGCATTGGTTGGATATAAAGTTTGGAATCACTGGTGATATTGTTTTGTGATCACAGTTAGCAGGATCAATTCAAATTTCTGAAAACGACATACAAAATATTGATTTACTTTGTAAAAATTGTATTCATTTTTCAACATAATCTCCCTTGACGCTTGATCCTAACAAAATATATCGACAAAGTATGGGAAAGCTTTGCCTGAAAATACATGTCAGACATCCTGGAAAGACAGTTTAAATACTCCTGTTGGAATATTTGAGAATAATGGCAAACACATAGACGAGCTTTAAAATATAACATTAAATTATTATCTAACTTTGGCCTTGGTTCTAGACTTTACATCTACCAAAAAGTGCACTAATCCTCTTCTTAATACCACGACTGCATAGGATACTACGAAGTACATACCAAAATTACCTGTCGTGCTCCTCGTGGCAATTTGGTTATCGTACGCGTCTTTGGCGAGGGAGGGAGGGACCCCGAGTTCGTTTCCCGGCGCTAGTGCTCATGTGGTTTAGATTACGCGTTAAGCTGTAGATCTACGTTACATATAATTTCGGTTCTGAAACGGCCTTTAAACCCCCAATCAATCAACTTACTAACCAACGAAAATTACGAACTGTTTTCCCATAGTTCTCGTAGTTTTCAGTTTTCGAGTTACATGTTTCTTCACTTTACAAAACAACTTCTTTGCACATCTACGCGCCATTGCAATCTTTATATCTTACCATCAAAATCATCTGAGAAGTGTTTTGAGGGTTGTTTTTAGGTACTAGAAAATGACACTTCCGAGGGACCCCTGCCTCGCAATGAATCCTTCATTTTTGAAAACAGACAGAGGGCACTGGGAATAGTATTTGGGAACAGAGTAGAGAGTGGCAACTTCAATATTCTTATCTTGTAAAATCCTTCTTCCTATCGGGAGAGGTTTTCTTCATCCAGCTGTCGAGGGGCCAAACGAAAACCAACCTTGGACAAGTTCAAGTTGTCTACCAATATTCTTTTCATGATGCATGCAGAGGATTCTGTAAGGTTACATACAAGATGTCTAAGAATTTACGAAACTTTATTGGAAAACATTTTTTTTATTATTTTTTACGTTTTATATATTAAGTGCTGGAAGTGAATGCCATTTTGTTCTTGACACAAGTAGACAAGACGGATTATTTTTTTGAAAACCAAACACAACAGCAAATATTGTTTTTCAATTACGGAACACTTTGCGGATGAGTAATGTGGACGGAGTCCTTAAAATAATCCCTCAAGAACTTTGTAGACAATAAATACGAAGATCGTGATAGCTATAACATCTTTGAGATCTATTGTCCGGGTGTAATTTTCCATAAGGTTGCATAAATTTTTGAAGAATCTTTGTATCCTCAACAGTTCAACATGAGAAGAATCAATGTATTCTCCGGTGCTTACAAAAATTTGGCTTCAGGACTTCGGCAGAACTTCAGTTGACCTACTTTCTCATAAATCCACGCTCGGACTTCTGCACCGTACAGTCAGGAAAGGCAATGTCCCCAGAAACATTCGTCAACTGGTAATAAAGATTGGCATCTTTTTCCGAACATGTAGACAAAATCGTTATTAGGTGTGTCTATGGTGAAATTCACTCTCTCATGTCCGTATTAAAAATACTGAATTTATTAAGAATGAACATAAAAGATTGAAAGTGTGCACAATTAAGAGTTTGACTTTATTATTTGTGTGTTAATTATTCGTGTTATATTAATCTAACCTTATTATTTTTTAAAAATAATTTTAAAATATTTTTTTAAATTAATTTTTATTTTTTTAAAACTATGACTAAGGTAATTTGGGTACGCACCATGTACATACTGACTCTTTAGAGATTACATTTTATTTTAGGAAGAAACCAGCTTCTCGCCAAGAAAATAACATTCCAAAAACTGCTGTAAAAGAATATCCGACACTTCAAGAAAGGAAGCATCTAAACATATGTGAAAAGCAACAACAAAAGCAGACGGATACAAAAACATCCAAGACGAAGAGACCGACTGATGGAGAAGATACAGATTGCGTGGAACGGAACAAGTCTCCGGCTAAATCTCCTGGGAAAAGGCGAAGGACTGCGGCGAGAAAGAAGAATGAAGATCATGTTCCTTTTCAGAAGAAGAAACCTAACACTAGTCAAATTGAAGAAACTAATAACACTTCAGCCATATTCCTTCAAGAAGTTGGTAAGCTACATACTTAATCTACTAAATTAGTACAAAATATATACAGCATAAAAGTATCTGATAACAGATTAAAAATGGTAACTTATTTTAGTTTTTCTTTTAATGTATGTAAAATTTATGTCCCGAGATCTCATTTCTCTCTCTACTGACAACGAAAGTGTTAGAAGTCCGCCATTTCTAGCTTCAGCATGATCATTGTAAAACAAAAACGATAATAGTGAAAAGCGTATTTTGCAGTGGATTCAGCGTCCGAGGACTAGGATCTAGATTCATCATTATTTTTTTTTTTTTACCATAACATGATTAGGTAGAAATCTACTACAATTTACGGTTCCAATATTTACCTTCGTAAATTAAAAGAGTAAGAGATAGCGAGATACGGATTTTGATATTGTTTTAGCGTCAGAAGAATATTTTATCTCCACTTTATTTATCTCTATTCAAACTGAAAGTGGTAGAAATGAATCATTTTCAGTTTCGGCATTGATCGTCATAGAACAAAAACAATCATGGCCTTTGGAGGCGTACCCATCATTTCATTTGGCTCGTAAGTCTAAGGAAATGCCTGAAAGGCAGATGCCACTCTAGTGACAAGTTAAACTTCTAGATGCTAGTTGCTCGTGCAATGTGGGTGTCCATAGCGCACTATTTTGGGCTATCATAAAACTTTTATGTATTTTTTTAAATAGTGACATGGACTTGGTGAGAGTATTGGAAACCAATTGAAAGCTCTACCAAGATGTCCTTCTTTCTCTGAACAGAATAAGGAAAGTGTCAAATGGGACGTTTTTCGAGCTTGTTTAATTGATATGTCGAAGGTGGAGGATTGTAATCCCCGTGTTGTCCGAGTGGTGAACCAAATGCTCCATTTTACAAGTAGCATGTGCGTATTCCAGCGTAAGGAAAAGGCAAATAACAATAGGTACAATCTGTTATTTATTTATTTTTGAACTTCCGTTAAGGAGGAGAACCAGGTGAGGTGATGAAACAAGGATGAGACGTTCCCCCATCCCACCCGATAGAGAGAGAGACTGCCATTCAAACATTGTAAGATGGCAAGTGTGAATGCATCGAGTGCAATCAAAGCGCCCCTCCAAGTGTGAACTAAATTATGGAATTCGATTGGTTCTGGCGAAAGGGCATAATACAGGTGCGATCGAATGTATAAACATTACGGCTACTTAGGGTTGCCAACTCTGGAAAATAAAATTACCGGCACCCCTCAAAATTCCCTATGAAATAGGCCTAAGTGTGAAGTATCCCTGTTCGGACTCATCCATGGGAAGGAAAGATACTATCATAGATAAAAATGTATTAGCATCTGTATTCTGTATATCCTTAGTACATTTAGTAAAAGCTTAATAGATACATTGTGCTAAAATGAGAAACTGAAGTTGGTATTGATCATTTTATTCTATTTACCAGTAACTGCCACTTCTTTAAAATTATCGAAACTGATTAACAAAAGCATATTGATACTTACGTGACAATTTTGGATTTACAAAATGAAATTTACTCTTTAAACTTATGCTTCAACTATAGAAAATCCTTTTTCACTCTCAATAAATGTATAAACTTCCTTACAAGTAAATTTCAAAATTTCCCTGACACAGTTCCTGTCATCTCTTTAAAATTACCTAAAAAGATGAATAGAATATATTAATCGTTGATAGATGGTGAAAGATAGGGACGTGAAACTAAACAATGAAAGAAACATTGTACTAACGAAATGTCTAAGAGTTATTTGCCAACAATCGATGGACAACGTAAATTTATCGCTATATTTATGCCTCACAATATACACTTCTGTCTGTATTGTTAAAAGCAATGCTTCACAATAAAATCTAACTGTTATCAATTTTTTTTATGTTAAATAAATGAAAAACTGTCATACATTAAAAAAATATCGCTATATGTATAATATAACGGAAATTCATATTTGTAAAGGAACTGATGAAAAATTTCGATATTCGATGTTCTATTCTCAATTACAGATTTCAAAATACCGGTTATAAAGGGGCTAGTAAGAAACTTGTAACAGTCACTGGCGTTAATCAAAATAACAGCAATATTTCTGGCCAGGTCGGTGAAATACCGGCCAGTTGACAACCCTACGGCTTTTGTAGAACTGTATGGAGGACTGTTGTAGGGACTTACTGGTTTACACGACAAAGGTGGCTAAGTTTGGAAACCAATGACTACAGACAACCTTGCTGAACTCGTGAATCATGTGATTCGCAAAAGGCGTAGATTGCTATTTCTGAACTGTCTGCCGGGTACTTTAAAATTTCCGTGCAATTTGAGATGAAGAACAGCAACTGCAGAAATTGAATTACATTTGGCTTGGGGGCGCATCGATTGCACTCGATATGTTTTGGAGTTCGCTACTGCACAACTATTGAATGATAGAATCTGTCTATGTCGGCAAAGGAGGTGATCGAGGTTCAATGAACGGTTTTGGCTTCGTCATCTCACGTAATAATGCAAGTGAGACAAACGTGGTAATGGATATCCAAAGTAAAATGTAGTTCGTTTCAAAACATATTGTTCTGAGCACCAGGTGACATTTCGTAGAACTCAGCTGCAGACATTTCTTTAACATTGAAGTACGAAAATTAGAAGGGCACCACTTAGTTGAAGATATACTAGCATATTACAGTTATATCTCTCTCTTCAAAATTATAGGCTTCCTTCAGAAGAAGGTATGTTATTACTGTATATGGTTCGTGTCCTGCAGTTCCCTAGGGGGGCTTGGGCATTTATAACGGTTCGGAATTCGATCCTCTATCTTTTGGGCGTCTCCTTTAGACTTTAATGACAGTTTGAATCTATTGCTAAAGCCGACCATATATCCACTGGACAACACGGTTCAGAGTTCGGGTCAGAACATTTTGGGAAATCGACATAAAAACTGATTCTAATTGTATTCTTAATGCCGATGCAATTTAATAATGCAAGAATTATTATGTTGCATAGGCACTGGTTGTTTATGCTGGAAAGAGAAGTAAATTAGGTTATTTCTTAAAACTAGAAAATATAAATTTATATCATGATAATTATTTTGGTAAAGGATATGCAAAATTTCACTTTTCACTTTAATAAACAACACTTAAACTGCACGAACACATATTACATTACATTTGGCAATTTAATTTGAATAACTGAATAGATAATGGAATTTAACACTTGACCCAATTATTTTTATAACAATCGCGGAAGACGCGGTAGTCGCGGGATACCGGTTGTATTTCGCTACATCATTGGTTTCCACAATTTCCCACTGTCACTTTTCACTCACTTTGACGCTGAAGAAAAATCATTTTTGGTGGTTCCAGGGGGGGTGTCCTGAAGGTTGGGGGGTTCATTCCCTTTCCTTTCATTTTGTCTTCTTTTAGGTAGGCTGGAAATTTTACACTGATCTGCTGCTCTTCGTCGTTAAGACGATTTTAAAATTAACAATCACGTGCAAATGTTTCAAGATTTCAGATTTTCTTCTTGAGGCAATATTTTTATTATCGTCATCGAACTTTTAATGTGTTAAAGCTCTGTACTTAATAACATTACAAATGTACAATAATACGCGCAGTGTTGTGCGTTTACTCGTCCAGAACGGCCTCCATGGTAACTAGCTGTTGTCACACCAGGAACAATTGTCAGACTAACTTAATTTTTCTCCCCGTCTCTTCGCGTTTCTACGCAGTGGACAGGCTCTCAATGCAGCCTGGTGATGTCAAAGCTAAAAATAGCTATGACAACCCATAGGCAGGAATTTTTAGAGACGAAGTTTGTTCTCTGTGCTGAATTTTAGCACCTTATTTGGGGAGACGAGAGGATCACCGAGATTTCTGTCGCAGACGCGACGCACACACACACATGCATATTCGTCTGTTTGCTGAGAGAAAAATTCTTAAGAGAGCTTTTATACGAGGTTTACTTAAAAATTAAGTTTTCTTCATTAATATTCGATTAGCTGGACCATATGGATACAATGTAACGAGAACTTTATGTTTTGAAACAGACTTTATCGTAGTATCGAAAACTAGGATTATCATATGATGCATTTCCAACGACAAGAAACGAAGTTACAGGAGATTAAAATAGTACTTTTTAAATAGAACGTTATTTCGAAAAAAGTGTTTAAATAAGTGTCACACCGAGTGTTTAAATAAGTATCACATCCAATTACATAGATTGTTTTCGTTAGACATAAAGACCAATATGCAGTTTATAGGAATTTGATATTTAAAACAGTTTCGGAGATAGAGAAAGTGATAAAATTTTATTTATTTATCTTCGAACTTCAACAGGGATAAATCCCAAATTACAGAAGCCTTACATAAATGAAAGTGCATTATTTCATGGTATACAGAAAAAATAACAGAAGTAAAGAGAACGAAACAAACGTAATCATATATATATATATATATATATATATATATATATAACAGAGAAGTGTGGCCAGACAATCTTACATTACAACATATTTAACTTATTCATTTTACAACCGCAATAATACCAACACGACAAATATTCTCATTTCGTATATATATTCTTTAATATTTTTTACAAACTTTGCTAAATTAATACTGAAATCTAATTCTCCATGCTTGCTAGCTGGTTTATTATAATCTTGCACATTCTATATAACAACGAGTTTTGTAAAAAGAGTAGTTCTGGGTATATTATTTGATAATAAATCTCTTGATCTCAATATACATTGTTTAACATTAAAACTAATTTTTGAAGGAAATCAATGTTATTTATTATTTCATTTATTGACTTATTTATAAAAACATCTGATCCAAAATTTCACGTCTATCAATCAGTGATATACAATTAAACTCTTTTAATAATTCTACACATAGGATTCTTTTATTTAAAGCGGATTCATGATATATTTTGTAATAGAGATATCGTAAGAGCTTCTTTTGAATATTTTTAGTTGCTTTTGATAGGATTTGAAATTTGGGGACCAAATTATTGGTGCATATTCCAATTCACTTCTTATTAAATTATTAAATAATTTAATAGAATGTGTATTCGTCAAACTTTGCGTGCTTCTAACTATTGCTCAAAACGGCTTATTTATGAGAATTTTTTAAATGATATATTTATTTACTTTGCTTCTATAGCATTATAACAATATTTTTTGGTTAGTATAAGTTTTCGGAAATACATAATTTTAACCAATGTTACAAACTTTGCAAGTGTTTACCATATCTACGGAACTTTTTGAGATATCAAATTGCTGTAAAGGGTATTATAATCTTCACATTTATTAAAAACTATCTATGTAATTAAATGAGATACTTATCTAAGGGAGTTTTTGAAATAAGGGCTTTTGAAAAAAAGACATCAAATTTTCAATCCCTTATGATTTGTTTCTGTTTATTTGAAATCCTCCATATCGTGACCATAGTATTAATTACTAAAGTATTTTAAATGTGCATTGCCACACACTTCTCACTTGCGTTATTACTTCTGTGGAGTTCATCAAAATTTGGATGTTTGTAATACTATACTTTAAATGTTTGTACCCACAACAGTAAACAACAAATGCGATGTTATAAATCTTCGTTTAACATAACATATTTGAAACCCTATGTTGGGGTGACAACCTTGTGATATTACAGAGTATGCCAAACAATGTCCCTCTGCGGATATGTGTACGATACAAAATCTCAGTGTTTTTTGTGTATTAGTTTTAAAGTTGCAATGGTGTATCAAGACAATGGTCTACCACACACATATATATATATATAATGCACTCGTGAATAATTGAATTAGAGATTCCTGCTAGTAGCGTCTAGATCCTCTTTTGCTTTGATTGGGTCGATGCGGCATGGCATGGCCTCCACAAAACACTGGAAGTGTTGGGGAACTATACTGATCCCCAAATCGATGCACAGCCTCCCATAATCCACGAAGGTTGGTTGGAGTAGTATCTATGACAAGAGCCTGGGATCTTAACAGCATCCCAAAGTGTTCAATAGGATTGTGTCCAGTGTTTCCCGTAGACCAGACAAACATGTTAACATTCATGGACTGCTCATCGAGCCACTATTTGGGAGTGATGAGCTGTAACATTGTCTTGCTGCAGATATAAATCGCCTGAAAAGTGCTGGAGATTAACAAAGGGGTGAACATGATCTGCCAGCAGGTTTTCGTAACGTTCACCGGTGCGAAATGTTGCTAGATATATCAAGAGTCTCATTTCATCCCACGTGAAAAATCCCATACGAGGATACCACCACCACCAACCTGAACTGTATTCTGGTCTCAAGAAGAATCCATAGTCTCACGTTGTTGACAACGCACTCGTATCCGACTATCGACATAAATCAATTGGTACCTCGACTCATCTGTCCAGGAAACATTTCCCATGCCTCGAGCGACTAGTAGTGGTGTTATTTTACCCATGTCAGTTGTTCCTTGTAACAGATGTTGAGCAGTGGTACCTCGTGGAACGCTTTCTTTTCTAGCTTATTATGAGGAAATAGTTCTGGATGGTATGGCTGTTTAGAATCGTTGTTGTCCAGCATTAAAATGAAAAGTGAATTGCTGCACTGTGGCTCTTCTAACAGCATTTTCATTCGGTCTAACAGCGACTCTTATTAACACATCGTGCACCATGACAGTTAACCCTGCCGGTGGTGTTTTTGGCCAAATCCATGTACTAATAGTATACTCTTGATAAAATAAAGCCAAGAGCCTGCTCATAGACAGCCCAGAACCTGCATTACAGAGATAGAGGAGCCGATAAGTCTAGTCCAGGCAATCTGGCCACGATCAAATTAATTTGATGTCTCCGTGTCTTTACCCATCCTGTAGTCAATTGTTACTTATACATACCGTACAAGAGCTGACGTCCTTGGTGTTACATGCGACGCTCCCCTATGTATTCGTCGGGCTGAGAACAGGATCTTTTTCCCAGAATGGCAGCAACTCAGATTCAAAAATTGTGTGTGTGTGTGTGTGTGTGTGTGTGTACAAAATACAATAATCTTCAGTATTGGCAACTTCATCGTTACAAGGTCCATGAGTCGAGGACTTCAAGGCAAGTTGGAACCATTTTAGGGAAATAAGCTTGCATTATTCCTTTTCTGTAGTGGAATCCCTCGTGAAGTTTTTAAAATTATTCATTTAAAGTTTCTTGAGAATTAACTATTTCTTATAATTTTCGAGAAAATTTAGTTCATTAAATAAAAACTAACAATTTTTTAGTGACTAATTTAATCCTTAAAAATTGTAACGGATTAATTAGAAGCCTGTTCTGTTCCCGGTGGGAGCTCATGTGACTTGAATCTTACGTGATGCTTTTAAATTCACGTCTCATATAGCCTCAGAGTTCAGAGGGACATTAAACTCCAAATCAACAAACCAACCAAGAATCCTGTTTATACCCTTCTTTGTAGTAGGTTTCACCTCATAGTCTCAATGTCGAGAAGGAATATTAAACTACAATCACTCAGTAAAATAAACAATGTGTAGAGTGGTAATTAGATCCTAGAGCATGTAATAATTAGAATGGATAATACCATGTTGCTGTGTTTCGTTATGTACTTTCTTTACTTTGAACCTAGTTATCTATCTATCTATCTATCTATCTATCTATCTATCTATCTATCTATCTATCTATCTATCTATCTATCTATCTATCTATCTATCTATCTATCTATCTATCTATCTATCTATCTATCTGTCTGTCTATCTATGTATATTATTTATTTATTTATTTATTTATTTATTTATTTATTTATTTATTTATTTATTTACTTAGTTGCTGCAACTCCCAAACCTCGCAAAATAAGTCTAAATGAGAGTACCGCTTGTGATAAGCAGATGAAAGAATATCACTTCATTCATGGACATGGAAGTCCGTTCAAAAACATCTATTCTTCAATTTCAAATAGCATCACCGACCAGGTAAGCATTTAGAACTACTTGTGATATTGAGGTACTACTGAGGGATAATCGATATATATCGACCAATTTCAAGACGCTGTTGTCGTCTGAGTCTTTGCGCTAGAAACATGAAACCACCCTTATTATTACTGTAATGTGACGGAGTGTCGGAGAGGAGAGTCGTGTTGATGTTAGTGAAATACCGCCGAAAATGGACTTATTAGAAAGGATATATATATAATATGTATGTATGTATATCGTGGCAAACATTTTTCATATAACCGAATAGTGAAACAGTGTCTGGAAAACGTTCAACCCCAAGAGTGCCCGCAGGTCAAGAGATCGTGGCAAGAGATCTTGGCCAAGCAAACACAGGTGGGGCTCATCAACAACCATTCACCAACAAAAGGGGCCCACTCGAAGTTACCAGCGAAAGTGTAGTCTGTGATGTTTTGTGGAGTTCGCCAGTTTTTTGACCGATGCTTAGTGAGCTATTAGCGTCTATGAAATTGTTAATGTGGTTCGCGTTGTTTGGCGGGTTTGAAGATCTCTGTCTCACACACTGAATGACTTCTATGATTCATGTTCCATTGAAGTCTCTCACGGTTTCATCCGAGTTTTGAAGACTCCTGATGGAGCCTATTTCTGATTTTTCAAGTGCATCTTTATATTGCTGTCCGTTCCTTCGTAGATAAAACTTGTGTTAAATTACTAACATTTAAATCTATATTATAAAATTGAAAATGACTATGTTTGTGACTCTTAATCTCTTGAACCATCTCGCCGATCTCGATCAAATTTTCAACATAGATGAGATTTGGGTCTGGGAGTGTTTGTACCTCATACTTGGGATCATTTGTTTAATATTAAAAAAGGAGATGATACCTACAACTGTCTTAAGCGCGGAAAAGATAACTTATCTACTGTGTATCGTAGAACATCTGCATACGGTAAATCACATATCTATATGGGTGTAAAACTGTATAATAAGCTACTTGGGTATATAAAAAATACTCATGAAAAGAGCTTCTTTGTCAACTTAGTGCACAAACTGCTGTTAAATAATACACATTTAATACAATAGATGAATACTTTAACAGCTCATGAAACCTCGAAAAAATGATTAACCCTCCATAGCACGCGTGGTCAATTGTAACATCAGGGCACGCGCGCGGAATCTCACTCCGCAATATTTATTTATAGGCCTATATCTTAATTTTAATGTGTATTTTGTTTTAAAGCGATATTAAACTGTTTCATATTTTCTTTGGAAAGTTATTGACAATTGCGCATGTATATTTTACAGCACAAACTCTTCTAACAGTTCTAAGAAAACTAAAATTTCTCTATCCGCGGCGCGTGCGACGGCGGGTTAAATCCCTATTGTATATATATATCATGGTAAATAATAGTATGCATATATATAAAATAATTAGTAAATAAAACAGTAAGTAAGTCCATATATATATATATATATATATATATATATATATATATATATATATATATATATATATATATATATAGATAGATAGATAGATAGATAGATAGATAGATATATAGATAGATAGATAGAGAGAGAGAGATTATTGTTATATAAATTGTAGAATTGCTTTAGCCTATTGTTATTTTCACAAGTTGTATAATAAATAAGTCCATATACATATATTAGTGTTATATAGATTGCAGGGCCGGCTTTAGGTGGTGCGGGCCCCAATTGGGAACATTTTGCGGGGCCCCAGGTTTACAACTAACTTGAACCAAGGATATGTATATGACTTGAAAAGTCCACTCGCCTTTCAGTGGCGAGTACTTTTTTACATTTGGTGAGTAAAGTCCGATCAATCAAAAATGTGTTTTATTCCACACAAAAAATAATTAAAAAATGTAATATTACAATGCATCACCGTCTTGAACGATCTCTTTCATTCGTGTCGTAAAATAATTTTTTGTTACAAATATTGCACTGTCCTTGCTGGTCTAGTGGTTATACCCATTTCCCTTTATAACGTTTTCCCATCTGCAAAATGTTCTGGTGAAAACTGATCTGAAAAATGTATTGCTTGTTCATTGCTTATAGCAGCTAATTTTCGGATCAAAGGATCGAATACATTTTAATAAAAAAATTTCTTTTACGCCTTATATTTGGAAAATTACATATAGTGTAGCCAAACCCAAACTATCACTTAACTCACAAGAGAACATTCCGATTTGGTGAATTCAATTGCTAAAAACGATTGCTAGCACTGGATTCAGCACCAAATGAAACAGAGAAAAAGAGGGTATTTAGTGGCGGACTGTATACAGGGTGGGAGATAAGTGAGGGCAAAGTGCGAAGATAGAATGTAGAAAATGTCTAGAAATGTCATATTACTTGTGAAACGAGTAGAGGGATTGAGGTCAAATGTTGGATATGAGGAATGCATGTAGAGTTCCACTGAATAGGCGTAATGTGAATCATGGGGGACATTTGAAACGCGCCATGTTGGAATTAGCGCAAGAAAAATATATGGGAAAGGGGTCATGTGACATATGTATCTTGACATATGTCTATTGAAAACAATATTCGCCAAAACAATATTCTGACATCTCTGTAACAGAAGGCATTCCACGCTATGGCAATGTAACAATATTATCGTAAAGGTGACGTGAATGAGGCCACTTTCCAGCCAACAAACGTCCTGATCCACCTAATATTGGTTCATATGTTGGTATAAGTGCAAATATGATCAAGGACAACCTGAAAGAGTTCATGACTGATGTTTTCTGGCCTTTTGTAGAGCAGATAAAACTGCTGCTCCTCGTTGATTCATGGAGAACCAATAAAGATGAAGAGTTGGTGCAGAAACAGGACAATGTTGAACTTACTCGACTCCTTATCCCTGATGGTTGCACGTCACCCATACAACCGTTGAATGTGTTCTCCTTACGTCCGTATAAGAATTTCATAAAATATATAACAGACGCCGTTTTTCTATCGTCTGACTTCAAAATATGACAACGGGACATCATTAACTTGCAATCACTCACCCACTTCTAGTTGACAACACCAAGATTCTAAGCTATGATTAGATATGCTTTCTACAAAATTAGATATTTGCAAACAGCACCTGGTGCATTCATGACATCTGTCGACTACTGCTTCAATTTCAATACCGGCGACAGCTGTGGCGAGCCGGATTGTCCATCTTTAACGTTTTTTTTTAATGTGCCCATTGTTGTCTCCATTTTTGTATCAACCACATAATCATTCGTAAGTTCCATAACAGTTGCGATTAAACAGAGGTCTCAAACTGTATTGGCCACTATTGATTTCAACATGATAGTCAAGAGCCATTATGTCACATTACCCCTTTCCGGTATATTCTTCTTGCGCTAACTCCAACATGGCAGCTTTTCAAATGTCCCCCATGATTCACATTACATATATTCAGTGGAGTCCTACATGCGTTCCTCATATCCAACATTTGACCCGAATCCCTCTACTCGTTTCACAATTATCATGGCATTTCTAGACATTTTCTACGTTCTATCTTCGCACTTTGCTTTCACTTATCTCCCACCCTGTATGCGGTCTGCCACTAAACACCCTCTTTTTCTCTGTTTCTTTTGGTGCTGAATCCAGTGCTAGCAATCATTTTCAGCAATTGAATTAACCAAATCGGAATGTTCCCTTGTCAGTATGATGTGCTTATTCCGTAGTAAATACGGAAAGTCGATTTAGGGGCCGTTCAAAAATTTCGTGGTTCCTGATCCAAAAACTGATTATTAGCTAAGATTGCAATCTTTTGATACATTTTTTTTTTTGATTATTCCTAAAATTCTGTTCAGAAAAATAACTCAAGTGGAAATGCAAACAGTGAATGAGTTTTAAAATACATATTTCACCCTTGTGACTCGCAAATTTTTCAAGAAGGTTCTATACCAGCATTTCATAGTTTTCTTCTCTTACAAGTAAGTCTATCAATGTCGAAATCTAGTTTCTTGACTAAACTAGGCAGAGAAGTGTGGAATATCAAGAAACGAGCATAAGCAAAATTTAAAGTGCTTCCGTTCATAAAGACGGCCGCAGTGGCCAAAAGTCTGATTGATCAGAATAAGCCATAATATGTTTCAAGTTTGAAATTTTCCTTTTATTTGTGAAACGGGTAAAGGAATAAAAAAACAAAACACATGAACCGACACCGCGACGAATTAGACATCTATTTGAAGGTATGCTAATCATGGCCGCCATCCTGAAGTCGGCCATCTTGTATCTTGCTCGACTTTTTTAAATAGGAAAGGGATCATGTAATATATCAAATTGGGTTGGAAGGTTACGAGAAATACAATGGTGAAATCTATACTTACATAAGTTTATATTTGTAAGACATAATGAAATACACATTGATATGAATTCGCAGGTTCAAAGATTTCCTAACAGCCGTATCTTTTTGAAAAGAATTCAATTCAGGAAAACCTAATGCACGCTAGTGAAAACATCGTCAGTAGCTACTTATAAAAGGTATAATCAGCTTGAAATCGTTATCAACTGCAGACAAAATGAATGGTGATGACACGATCACAAACCTTAAGAAACTGACGGAAGATGGATGACATATTTTCCATTGGAGTATTCGAGTTAGAAGACAAACCGTCATAAAGAACGACCCATTCAGTACGCACTAGTATACATTCAGTTTTCCTGACTTGATTTTTAAGAAAAATACAGCCACGGGATTTTTTGCAGGAGAGGGCAAAGTTTGTCCTCTGGTTTTGTATTTTTAATATAGCTTTAATAAGAGAAAAGATATACAAAGAAGTCGCACTGAAGCTGATTTATTTGATACCATCTCGATAGTCACAGTAATATCACATGGCATAATCAGTGAGAACACCAGGAACTTTTACTTAGTGGTGTGTTCAAAATAAAAGAGGGTGTGCACCCAGAATAACGATGTACATTTTTACAAACTCAAAGAAAATAATTTTTACACCTAGGGGTGTGTAGGGAAATTTGGGGGTGTGTTAGGGGTGTTGGGGTGTGCAGAACACTCCCTGGACCTATGTCTATTTATATGTCTATGTCTATGGACCTATGCCTAATATCTATTTTTACAACAAAGTTGTAAACGCAATAAATAAATAAAAATAAAGACATTATTATAGTATTAAATTCAGAAAATATTTGCTTATGCCCAGAAACTTAATACAAACTATTCATTTACTTGTTAGGGAGAGGCCGTACCCTTCCTTGTGGAGTCCAAGGATATACATATATTGCAATATGTTGTTGTGTGTACTTGACAACCGAGAGTAACAGTGCCATCTTAACGGTACCATAGCCACTTGGGCGGGGCCCCCATGAGCAAAATGGCATATATTAATTACATGTATTCGGAAAAATTTAGTCATAGGGACCACAACACTTGTTTGCTCTTTGGCCTAGTATACTGTTAAAACGGCATCGGAGCGTAGATTAGTCGGCAATAGCGCGGGGCCCGATTGGAAGCAATCGGTCCAAACGGCTTAAGGCCGGCCCTGATACATTGTGGAATTGCTGTACCCTAGATATATTTTCATAAATTGTTAAAGAACAGCATTGTAATTGTTAGAAATATTGTACCTATTTTACATACCGACGAGTTCTATATCATTTTGTACAAATGTACAGTAATATGGTCCAAAGAATGATCAATAAATCTAATCTAACCTAATCATTTCACTTCGACAGTAAAACTTAAGGGACGGGAGTTATAAAAATATAAATAAAACTTAATAACTCTGGAAACAAACGACCAACCTCGGTCAGATTTTTGACATAGATGAGGTTCAAACCTAGGATGCTTTTTTATTATTTCACTTTGACGGAGCAACGTAAGGGAGGAGGAGGAGATATACAAAAATCAATATAAATAAAAATAAAAATGACTAAGTTTGTGACTTAATAACTCTTGAACCACCTAACCGATCTCAGTCAAACTCCCAACATAGATGAGGTTCGAGGCTGGAAAGTTTTTTTGTTATTTCCCTTTGATGGTAGATTCTAGGGGAGAGGGAGGGGATATATAACTCTTGAACCACCCGATCAACCTCAATCAAATTTTCAACATAGATGAGGTTCGGACCTGGGGTGTTTTTTATCGTATCACTTTGACTGGAGACCTTACGGGAGGAGGAGGGGATTGGGAAGTATTTAAAAATAAATAATACTTAATAACTCTTGACTCATCTGACCGATCTCGATCAAATTTTCAACATGGATGAGGTTCGGGCCTGGGACGATTTTTATTAGGGAAGGGATATATATATATATATATATATATATATATATATATATATATATATATATATATATATATATATATATATATATATATATATATATATATATATATATATACACAGGGTGGCCCATTTTAATCTTTCCACGGAAATATCTCGAAAAGGGTTTAACATATATGAACTGAATACAAAAACTCAAGAAATACCATGGGGCAAATCGAATGGTGATGTCGCGGCGCCCCCAGGGCCGTTTTTCAAGGGGCCCGGGGCACAACTTTAAAATTTTAAATGGAAACATGGGGCGAGTGACACCTCGTTCGATAGATCTTTGAAAACTAAAAAGCGATGCGGTAAAAGATTTTTCATATCGGTCACCGTGTTCGTATTCAAAATGGCCGCCAAGATATGTTACCTGTATCAGATTAAGCGTCTAGTACCACTAATATGAAAACGGTTGAACATAAATGAACCAAACAAAAACTCAAATAATAAAACCACGGAGCAAATCGAATGATGATGTCGCGGTGCCCCCAGAGCCGCCTTTCATGGGGGCCCAGGCCCAACTTAGAAATTTTAAACGAAAATATGGGACAAGTGATATCTCGTTCGATAGATCTTCATACACTAAACAGCGTTGTGGCAAAAGATTGTTCATATGGGTCAAAGTTTTCAAAAGGCTGTCAAGACAAGGTGCCTGTATCCGATAAAACGTCCAGTACCACTAATATGAAAACGGTTGGAGATAAATGAACAGGATAAAACTCGTATAGGAAATCACAGAGGGCGTTTATCATTCCACGCCTCGAGAATAATGCAACGGAGAAAAGGATTATTAAAGTATAAGTGACAAAATGCTCAAATTATTAGAAAATTATCTTTCTGATCTTCCTCCGTAAGTGGGTGAAGAGAGAATAAATGATAAAATCTCAAATGAGTACCCCACTTTTACTTGCAATAGGTATGATTTTTCTGAAACACTTGGGTGCATTTAACAAGAATTTTACCTACTTTTTTTTCATCACAGACATCTATCTGTTATAAAACCACATTTCAGATAATTTTGTTGTGTACATACAATTTGTAAAAACTAAGGTTCTCATTTGCAATTTCACCGTTCCTACCCGATCCGCTTCACCCGCTTAAGGAGGACGTTAGAACGATGATTTTCTAGAAACTAAATTTCCTCCTGTGCATTATAGCACTTTAACTCTAATCATCGTCTCTTCTGTTGCAACATTTTCGAGCCCTGGAATGATAAATACCCTCTGTGATTTTCTATAGGAGTTTTATTCTGTTCATCCGTTATTATCTTCAACCGTTTTCATATTAGTGGTACTGGACGTTTTATCTGATACAGGCACCATGTCTTTGCGCCCATTTTGAAAACGGTGACCGATATGAAAAATCTTTTGCCACATCGCTTTTTAGTTTTTAAAGATCTATCGAACGAGGTGTTACTCGCCCCATGTTTCTATTTTAAAAAAGTTGGGCCCCGGTCCCCCTCGAAAAGCGGCCCTGGGGGCACTCCGACATCACCATTCGATTTGCCCCATGGTATTTCCTATTTTAGTTTTTATTCAGTTCATTTATGTTTAACGATTTTGGAGATATTTCCGTGGAAAGATTAAAATGGGCCATCCTGTATATAATAATTAAAGTAACTGTCTTTGTGACGTCATCACTCTTGAACCAGCCGACCGATCTCGATCAAATTTTCAACATACATGAGATTCGTACCTCATATGGTTTTTGTCATATCACTTTGACGGTGCAACTTAGGGGAGGGGGAGAGTAATTTAAAAATGATCGAAAATTCCTGATATTAGTGTCGAATCTATAGTTTTCGGGATCGCTGAGATGAACAGTGACATTTCCGTTGCTGTTTAAATCCAAGTTCAGCCATTCACCTTGGTGGAGGGAGGGGGAGATATGTATATAAATGATCGAAAATGACTATTATTAGCATCAAATCCACAGTTTTCGGGTTCGCTGAGTTGAACAATGATACTTCCGATCCCGTTTACGTTCAAATTCAGCCCCGTAACTTAGGAGGGGGGGGGGGGAGATACATAAAAATGATAAAAAATGACCAATATTAGTGTCGAATTCATAGTTCTTGGGGTCACTAAGATGAAAAGTGACACTTCCCGTTTAAATCTACATTCAAATCCAAATTCAGCCCGCAATTTGGGGGAGGGGGAGGAGGGAGATATATAAAAATGATTGAAAATGATCATTATCAGTGTCGAAACCATGATTTTCGGGGTCAATGAGATAAACATTGACACCTCCGATGCCGTGCCTCGGAACATGGGGGAGATATGAATAATCGAAAATAACAGATATCAATGTCGAATTCATAGTTTTTGGAGTCGCTGAGATGAAGAATGACACTTTCGATGCCGTGCCCCGCAACACAGGGAGGTGAGGGGGGCATATATATAAAAATCATCGAAAATGACCGATATCAGAGAGCGCTTTAGTAATAGTAAAATTTGACTGACTAACGGAAGGTATTACTATATTCACTTAATTTAACCCAGCAAAGCGGATAATTGATGCTAGTTTGTAATAAAACTTCGAATATTGGTGTATCTGTTTTCATGATAGTTGAATGGCTAGAAGTTCATTCTGGTGTTGTAATTAATTTTGATTTCATTTTTCGAGTCACGTTCGATTATCAGATTTGTCAGTTATTCTAGTATTGTTCCGTATTTGTAATATATTTGTGTATTTCTTTTTTCATAATTGAATGAGTGAGTTGAAAAAGGTACACATTCCAGAAAATAGGTAAGCTAAACTGGGTTGGTTATAATTATTTTATATGTACCTACACCGCATGAGAGGAACAAGGAATGCATTCATTAATTTTAGGTCCTCTTTACTGAAATCTACGGGAACATATGAGTGAAAAATCGAACATATTTATGGAATGTGTTCATATTTCCACCCAATGTTTGAAAGTTGACGTTTTTGGAATATGTTCCTTTTTCAACTCATCCATTCAATTGAACTGTTTATAAGCACGATTGTGATGATCCTGTGTTTATTTTGTTCATAAGGATAAGGAAGAACCTTCACAAGTGAAAGGATCTAACAGAAAACAAGCTACCTCGTCGAAATTAAAAAGGAAAGCGAAAGAAACGAAAACTTCACAAGTATGCAAAAGAAGGAGGCAGGAGGTCAATCCCCGTGATGAAATTTTGAATGATGAAGGAAGCGGAAATAGCTCCCAAGTTCCGGAGGTGAGTTCTACTTGTAATTCTGTCTGTTTCATTTTTCATTTCCCCTCGCAGGCAATCTTGACGATCAACAATATTGCAGTAATTATTATTGTAGTATGTGCTAAAGCGCCTCAGTTATTAAGTGTGTTTCTACCTTTCAATGCGATGTGCATTTTTGTGTCTATTGTATCTGTTTGTCTCTATTCTGCGACAACTTTCATAAATTCTTTATTTTGATTAAGCTTTGTGTGTGTTTTCTTTGATGTTTCATAATAAGGCCTATTAATTGAGGTTAGAATCTTGAGTGAAAAAAAGAAAGGACTTTAGTATCAGTTTTTGTGAAAAATGGAACATGATGTATGTGCAAATGTTTTCTATTGTAATTTCGTCTTCGAGCGGAAGGAATCATCTTTGAAAAATTTAAAGATAAATTAATTTGCTATATTTGGTTCTGCACAGAGCAAACATCTTTGAAACAATCGAAACAGTCTTTTATTGATCCTTGAGACTGTTGTAAAAGTGATAGAAATCGGAAACATTATTGCAGTAGTTTCCAAACTTTTTCAGGTGACGTTGTATCAGTACTTTTCTGCTTTCCAATGACAAAGAATAAATCCTATACGAATTCAAACAGCGAGTGTTATTTCGCGGTACTAAAAGGACTAAGACTAAATCCCATTAACATTCTTACATCAAATGCCTTTGGCGGCGATATAGCGCATAAATTACGTTATTATTATTATTATTATTATTATTATTATTATTATTATTATTATTATTATTATTATTATTATTATTATTATTATTATTATTATTATTATTATTATTTTCTTCACTCTTTTCTCAGCAGGCGATATAATAATATACGGATTACCTAAGTATATCACTTGGCCTCTCTGTTTTTCCCTTAATTCAAGGGTTTGCAGAAAGTTTCATACAGTTCTGTGTATGTCCACTATTTCGCTTTTCTGTATTTTCTTTATGACGTATTCTTGAATTCAAATTGCTTCAAGTGAATTTTTCAGCGTCTTGTGGACAACCTGGTATTCGATATTATTACTTGTATTATTTTCACATTTTTGTATTCCATTGTTCTTTTATATTTTGGGCTAGCCGTTTGTATTTTGAAATTTTTTCTTTCTGCAGGTTTTTTGTGTTCGGTATTGTGATGTCTATTAGATACACCTCTCCCTTCTCTTTGCGTATTACTGTGATATCCGGTCTGTTATGGTGTACTTCATTGCTATTATTATTATTTAGGATTGTAACAAAGATTTCCTAGGGCAATTATGTAAAAGTAAGAAAAAAATCTTATGTATATCTTTAGAACTATATACTGGAGGTATTATATCGAAATATTTAGCTTTCGAATCACGATCAGATTGTCGTCAGTGTGCAGGGAGATTTACAAAGCTTCCAATGATGTGTTACTCCTTTGCCATTTTGGATATTTTGATGGAAAAACGAATAACCAGGTAAATTGGGGAAGATTTCAAGAAAAGTAATAAGACACTTAATAGATAAATAGGTAACCGGATAAAAATAATATTTCAAAATTTCTAGCTGTGTTTGTACCAAATAGAAGAGATAAAGCTCTGAAGAACATGGATTGATAAATGTTTCAGTTAACGTCAAGAAAGCTGTCAAAATTTCCAAAAATAAATTTCTTAACTGCTCTGATCTACAAGGATATATCTGAATGACCTAAAAAATTGTATAATAGTATAAATCCTGAGAACTTTGCGGAGACTACCCAACGAATTTTAGAAAATAATGTTTTTCATTGTAATGATTTCCACCAATTTCTTAACTTCCTCTTACAAAATTAATATGCTACTGAAGAATCTGAATCAATTACTCATATTTTAGTGTAATGTCCTCGTGGATATTTTGTATCTTTTTTTGTTTAATTTCCTATATTTCGTAATTGGGCTCCTCCTTAGTGAACGCTGTGACCCTTGATCCTATCTTCCTTTACGAAAATATCTGTTATTTAATTAATTAGGATCTAACTTGCCTGTATAAGCTTCAGAAGTAAATATTGCCACTGAGTTACTTATGTATCACTTAGAAAAGATGTAAAATTTTATAATACATGTGACTGATTTTCAGTTTTCTAAACGTGATTGAAAATTTCACTCGCTGGATTTCCAACTGTCTAGTGTTATCACTGGTATCTGATTTTCGTAATCAATCTATTCTATTAGGCGTGTACAGGTTACGTGTTTCCCTTTCTACAGACATAACATTTTATCATTCTCCTCCCAACGGGCAGTGTTATAGACTCTAGAACTGTGTTACAGTTTCCTGACCGGATTAGGTATGGTTAAAATTTAAGTTTTCCGTAGTACCATTCTTACTCTCAGTGGGGTTATGGTGCTGACAATTTAGGAAAAATGTTTGAGAGTTGAGAAAAACTGCGAGGCATGTTTGGAATTAGTAGGAGAATCGTTTAAGCCATAGACGTATATTTCATTATAATTAACTTATTGTCAGTATGTAATACGTAATTGATGTAGTGCGTATTATTGATCAGCTATTTTTAATTCAGTTGCAGAACACGAACCAGCTGCAAGATGCTTCATGCCCGAGAGAAAGCTTGGAATCCAAGACTTCGTGTCATAAACCAGGTACTAGATTTTAGAACAGATGATTAGACCATTTAAATAAAGTAGTTTTACTTGGATGAGCAAGGAAATTGATTACTTATTTGCGCAATATTATAAGGTATCAACACTATTATTTTGGTTGCCTATTTGCAACCAGTTTGTTTACAAAATCTCAACTAGCAGAAACCTCTCCTGGCCAGGACCTCGCTGGACGAAATCATACGTAGGACAAAACCTTGCTAGGACATCTCGCCATAGCAATTTCTTTAGTATATAATGTACAAAATATATCTGTGAATATAAACATTAAAATAAAATATATTCTCATTGAAACATTTAACCACATAATAATAATAATCAACGCTTGGAAAATACTTTAACATAATAAGTTATTTTAATAACTTTACAGAAGAAAGAGGAAGATACCTTAGAAGTTAAGATGGACTATTTATCTTAAAACGTACTAGATTTCTTACTCTTAAATGGATACGTAAAAGAACTATGGAATTTTGTAACATTTAAATATCTTCAATACCAAAAGGAAGATAGCTTAGAAGTTAGGATGGACTATTATTTTGAAACGTCCTTGTAACTCTTAAAGGGATAGACTACTAAAAATGATATGAAAACTAACCATTTTTCTTTTGCTCGTTTTTCGTAAGTGAAAAGAGATAATGAAATGCAACTGACCAGAATAATAGATAATGTTATTCTACAACCGAAAATATGAATCAAAAGAATTTTCAGTGTTGCCATCCATAGAAATTACAGTGTGGCCAGAATATGAATTGCCCAAAAATCTAGGTTAAGGCAGCGACTAGAAAAATGAACTCAACGGTAATTGATGACTTATTATCTTGGTAGTTGTCTTGGTTCCTTGTTAACTACTTTTTAAATAATATTGGTATTTATTTTGTACTGTTTATTACAAAGTTATCTATTTTGTATTGCTTATTATTTTGTATTGTTTGTATTGATTTCCGCTTGCGTTATTTTGTATAGCGAGATTTTGTCTTGGGAGTTTTAGCCAGGCGAGATTTTGTTCCGTGAGGTTTTGACAACGCGAGAATTTGGTTTGCGGGTTGTGAATGTCAATGTTTTGTCTACGAGATATTGTCTGTATGCTCTGCATCCGTCTACATTCCCATTTTAGAAGGCGCTGGGAATCCTAAAGTTCAATGTTATTAATTGCAAAGCTAATATCCTTGGTGTGTAATGTCTAATTGTGAAATTATACAATAGCTTTTACATAATTGAAATTATAGAATCATGGAATTATTATTAATAGGAGCGAAATTATGATTTTGGAATGTTGATGTTTCGGTACAGAAATTTTGCATACGGCCTTTACAAGTGGAGGAGGAGAGTAGGGGAGGGTTCATTTTCATCAGTTTGTACATTAGTTGTTTCAGACTTCGGTTTACTAAAATTTTACTGTATAAATTCAGGATCACATATCACACATCAAGGATAGTATCTGTGGAAGAAGAGACAAAACATTTCGATTCTAACAGGCTTCTGAGGTGAGTCTGTGCAGATGGTTGCAAATAGGCAACCAAAATAATTGGTCTGATAAATTAATTCACTGTGTAAATATGTAAGCATTTTTGTGTCTTTTATTTATTAAGAGTACACACTGCACGAACTTCAACTTAAAGCGATACTTATTTAATTTGACTACCCTTAATTAAGATGAAAAGAAGGAAAGAAAATACGATATAAGATGAGTAACTAACATACAGAGTAATAAAAGTATATGCAGTAGAACTTTCCTTAACAGACACCTGTCGATAACAGGCAGATTTTTGGGCCTGGTAAAATATATGCATTATTCTTGGATAGGGCTGTCTTTTACGGACACTCTCAGATTTACATAAAAACAGCCTTCTTTTTCCCCGAACGTTCAAGCAAGCTTTTCATAATAGATAAATATTATCCTCAGTTCATATACCCTTTTCAGTTTAATAATTCGATCCGAGACCATGTAGTAATTAGGATGTATAATGTTGTGTATTTTTGTCAGGTAGTTTCTATACTTCGTTACGTTACTATTATTTATTTATTATTGTTATTATTATTTTGTTTGTTAGTTGCTGCAACTTCAAAGTCTCGCCGCCAACTTACTCCGAAAGAGCGTGCGGCTCGAGATAGGTACGCAAAAAGATATTTCTGCCCTCCTGGATATGGAAATGCGTTCGAAGACTTTCCCCGTCGAAAACCAAATAATATCACTGACCAGGTAAGTATTTAGAACTACTCATGTACTTGAACATTAATTAATGTTACGCTTTTACATAAAGATGATCGGTGTATATCCAACAGACTTCACAACGCTGCTGTCGTGTGAATATTTGCACTGGAAACATGAAACCGTCGTCATTGTCAATGTACTATATCAGCTTGCAAATGTCACAGTGCTAGCGGAATAACACCAAAAATGAACGGTTATTGTGAAGGATACATATCATTACTCTTATTTCACACACATTTTTTTTTTTTTTTTTTGCATAACCAACTAGAGAAACTGTGTGAGAAATGTTTAACCATGAGAGTGACCACAGCTAAAGAGATCGTGACCAGACGAACCCAAATGGGTACCATGCGGAAATATTAGCCAACAAATGTGACCCTCAAGAAGTTACCATCAAAAGTGTCCCCTGAGTTGCTTCGTAGAAATCGTAGACTGACAGGCGAGGAGAATCCACCTTCCGAACCTGACGTGATTTAGAGGCTAAATGTGGCGCAGTCCACTGCCAACCATGTCATTTGCTCCATCTTTGTTGTAATGTCGATTTAAGGGCCAGGTCCACAAACTCGTCCCTCATCATATTTCTGAAAGTAAGACAAACAAACAGTACTAGGGATATGGAGTTTCTCGGACAATCTTCTTCTCCAATGACTATTTTATATTGAATTTATAAATAAAAATTTTATAAATATATTTTACGAAAAAATACCATGCCAAATTGTCTATTTCTAAATTAGATTAAATTATGTATGATTTTAAGTTTTCTGATTAAATATTTTTCATATAAAATTCTTAATTTTGTTATTTTGAACATATGATGTTTACAATTGAACAGCGCATAGATCTTATAAACCAAGAAGAAAATACCTGAAAACTATAACATATTACTACTATATCTTTACAACGTATATTTTATTTAAAAGTCTCAGATACATTCCTTGAAATATTGTTTAAATATTGGTTCTCTCTTAGTATTCTCATTTTCTAGATAAACAAAGATTCGTCCTTGCTATCTTGAAGTACTTGCAAAACTTTCAGCTTGATTTCTCAACACCTCGATTTCAGGATTCACCCTTTCTTTTCCAAGGTCCTGTTATGATGCCATTACTAATTTATTATATAGAAAATATTTTTTAAAAAAATGTTCATTTTTATTAACACAAAATTCTAAAGTTGGACAATAATCTTTCAATTCAGTACATTTAATAGACAATCCATCTTTAACTATCTAATCTATTATTTTATCTATCATATGTTTAGTAAACCGAAGAGGAGAAACATTTTAAATTCATTATTTTCGGCGAAAATACTTTTCCGAAACTTACTTTTTAACTTTCCATCATCTCAAATTTATATTTTATTTCTAATTCTTTCAAACTAATAACAAGTTTGTTTAATATTTCCAATGTTATTTAAGAAATCAATATATTTTGCCATTATTTATTATACACAGAATCTTCATTTACGACTTCTTGGCAATATATAGCCATAAAGATCAATATATAACACATGACAACATAATTAAAATTCTTTAATCACTTTATCATTCTTTGAATCATATGACCGATTAAAATCTCGTAACAAATTGTATTTTTAGCTATAGCTTCTCCAAAATCTACAACAATTTTTATATTCTTTTCTTTACAAATGCACTCTTTTTTTCTACTACAATTAAAGACTTGAAATGCTAAATGATCTAAGTGCCAAAAAGTAGTGTTCGAGGAAACTAAGAAAAACATTGCTACTTTCACAATATGAAAAAGTTTAATGCAGATAGTTCATTCTGTTGGCAGTTATTGCAAATGCTTAGAGCCCTATTGGCTCTTAGATGTCTTAGCAGGGCATTGGTATGGGGACAAAGATCACATATAAGCGACAAAACAATATTTTCTAGTTTGGCACTTAGATCATTTATAGAGACACGATTTTTTGGTGATACGCGAAAACGCGAAATGTATCAGTTTTGTATGAAAATGTTGTGTAGCTAAAATAGATATTTTTTCAATATTTGTTAGGCCATATAACGCTTGCGATTAAACGCGAAATTTTGTCAAATTAGCGAAATTTGCTATAAGTCTTTATATTCCACGAAATTTATGCAAAAGTGACAGTTTTTCGACGCTTTTACGATTTATTCATTACCATTATTTGGCAGTTACTAGCAACGTGACGAAAATTTCTATTTTTGAGAAAATAGACCACTATGAATTTTTGAAACTTTATATGCAGTTACAAAATGAGCTTCAAACGGTATTTACTGGTGATGTGGATAGTGTGGTAAGAGTGTTGTGAGGTATGTTAGATGAGCATTCAAAAATCGCATCTTAAGACCTGAAGGTACATATCAGTTTCGAATGTTGATGTGGAGAGGACTTTCTCTCTTTTTACAATGACATACTTACCGACAAAGGAACAAATTTAACACTAGAAAACGTTGAAACAATGCTTACGTATTATTTGCATAAGTAAACTGTGAACAATAAAGTTATAATGTTCTCTCTGGGTGTTTTTTTTTCTTTCTTTGCTTAAATGATACTTTTATTCAATGAGGATGTTGTGTTATTTTTTAAAAACTCAAATATTGTTTAATATAGTCATGCATGAGTTCATGTCATGATGATGGATGAGTGGAAATTAAGGTGAAATAAAAGGTAACTGACTGTAATTGCCAAGGAAAATAGTGTTCTTACATTGAATTTTCATTCAACGATTTTATCCCGCTTTACGCATATTTTTTATAACGAAATTACGAATTTTTATTTACCACAAAATCGTGTCTCTAATCATTTAGCATTTCAGGTCTTCAATTAATTACATACATTAGTCTATTTTTAATGAATTCATCTCATCACGATACATTACTATTTCTACACATTATTCGACATTATACATCTTCATATAGCTACGAAATTCGTTGCGGTGCTATCCGCTACCCAGTGTCGGCAACCTTTCACAAGTTCTTGCATACAAAGCTCTTTTAAAATTCTTATACACACAAAATTCTCTTAAAATTTTTTTGCACAATTCTTACATAAAAGACTTTCTTGAAAATGTCTACACACGCACTTTCTCTTAAACATTCTTTTACACAATTATTACATAAAACACACATGCTTTCAAATTGTTACACATAATTCAAGTTTATCTTAAAATTCTTGCAACTCTTACACACAAGTTTCTCTTAAAATTCTTAGACACACAAGTTTTTCTCAAAATTCCTGCAGGAAACCAAAAACTCTCGTAAAATTCTTTACAATTTCTTTTTAAAAGTCTTACTATCTTTTCCCCCTTACAATTATTTTAATTTCTTATTACTGTTTTCCAATTGATGTGCTTAGTTTTTTTTTTTTTTTTTAAATAAATATGGAGCCAGAAATTAATAAATCTCCTATTGTACATATAACTAAGTGTAATATAAGGGAATCTATGAGAAGTGTAAAACGTTTCGAAAAACTATTTAGATTTGCATTTCTTTAGGAAAATTTACAGGATAACAATCGCTTAAGTGATGTAGGTCAGATAAATCACTCACAAGGAAAGGAAAGGAAAGGAAAATAGACAATTTAACACCAATTTCCAAGCCGCTCTGCGACAATATTATGTTAATAAAAATAACCTATATTTCTGATTGAGAGAATAAAAAGAAAAATAACAGGTCTTCTTGTAAAGTCGGATTTTGAGGCAATTTTATTTAGCATTTAAGATCCAGATTTTCTAACTTTTCTCTCATTTTACACGGTTTTAAATCCCCAAAACTACTTTTCTTATCACAAGAATCCGCCTGATTTAATGGAATTAGAGAAATTGTGGACGTTGATTTTACACAAATTGAGAAAAGATATGCAGAACCAGTTGTACCCTATAAAATTGAACCTTCTAATATAAAATTGGAATATTTATTACAGGATTACCGGAGAATTTAGAATCACTTAGAAAGGAATCCTACTTTGTTTTTGACTTAGATATCACACAACACTTGGGCGTGTTTATTAAGCAAGAAATTATTTCGGATTTTACAGAGAATTAGTTTTTTGTTTAT
Organism: Thermobia domestica; assembly: GCF_964235325.1. Taxonomy (NCBI): domain Eukaryota; kingdom Metazoa; phylum Arthropoda; class Insecta; order Zygentoma; family Lepismatidae; genus Thermobia; species Thermobia domestica. Next base: position 145,600,432 of record NC_137458.1, on the reverse strand, counting down.
AAGGGAAGTAGGAGAATATCGTAGAGACTTAGATCCAGAGAAGTCAGAAGAAGTTAAGAGGAGTTTAAAAATTATAGTTAAGGATGATCATACCGTAAGAATCGATTGTCTTCGTTGGAATTTTAGAAACTGTCCTGTGAAAATTTATAACAAATTTGTCTTCCAACTCACACGGTCTGGTGTTTAGAAAGTAATCGGAAATATTGTAATTTAAGTGATTATTTTATTGTGTCTCGACCGAAGATTACAACATACGTTTTCTTCTCGTCATGCACAGAAATTTGGAATTACCAGATTGGAATCTATGATTTATAACGATTACACTAAATTTTGTAAAATACAGCAGAGTTTTGATCCTGTTCTAGACTGTTTGAAAATTTTGAATAAGCATAAGTATTTCAGAAATGGAGCATTTTACAACTTTCGTATTCATAAGATTTGGGAGAAATTAGTTAGCAAATTGCAGAATAGTTGTTGTGTGGTTAACGAAGAGAAAAAAAACTTTCACAATATAATTATTGGGGAAATTTTACTACTAAAAAATTAACCAGAGTCTGTGTTCGATAACATGGCATTTCAAGGAATGCACAAAAGCAATTCTGCTTATAGTTTTAATTTGTTGCCTGTAAATTTAATACGTGTTGAACAACAGCAGAATTCCAGTAGCGAGGTAATTGTGGAACATTTGTGTTATTTAAAGAGTGGGAAAACGCTTATTTCTAGATCTAATTTTTGTTTAGTTCTATTTCTCCAGAGATTTTCATTTCTAGTTTAGGGCTTGTGCAGACCGAGAAGGTTAGCGTAGAAGTTCTCATGAAACGGGTTAATTTATTACGTTAACTTAAAACGTATAAATTAAAAGAAATTAATCCTGTTTTATATATATATATATATATATATATATATATATATATATATATATATATATCTTCGACGCAAATCTCTTAGAGACAGAGAAATACGAACATTAGCGTTAGGAGAGAGGCTCAAAACATTTTTGAATAAATATACTAAAGAAAGAGACGACTATAAGAGATTGGAGGCAGTATCTGTTTTAACATAACAAGAAGAAGCAAAAATATTACCCTATTTCCGAAAGAGATAGCGAGAATTAGACTTGTTTACAACTTAACGAAGTAATCGCTTTCTTTGTCAATGATTTTCCGTAATTACGCTTATGTTGGTGCATTAGTAAAAGACACACAAACTGGGGAGATGTCTGTTCGATTTATAAAGGAAATACCTAAAAAATAAATTTTTGGATAGCTACAGAAGAAAAGAGATTTTGATTCGTCGTTATAATTTTTGTCACTTTTTTTTTTTTTTTTTTTTTAAACATACAGTTCAGCTTTCGACTGTGCATCATTTTATGTGGAAGTAGTAGGTTATCTACGAGAATTGAAGTTTTTAAAATTATTTATCGGGTATTTATAATACACAGTTGATGTAATCGAACAGAAAGAGAAGAAAAAGAAGAAATTCGTCATCGTTCTTATACTTTTTGCTTTTAATTCCTCTTAGATAGATAGACAAGTATGTAAGAATTTTCCTTTTAAATGCTATAAACAAAGAAGGGAAGGAGAAGAAAAAGAGAATTTTCGCGTCCTGTCTGGCCGAGAAATTTCTTATGCATTTCTCTAGAAGTTGTCTCTAATTGCTGTAATGTTCTGGCTCTTACGTATGTTATACGTTTTACAAAAATTCCATTTGTTTAACCTTGGGTGTGTCTTCCTTAAAACAAGGAGAAAAATAAAATTATATACCTAGAGAATTCTGCTAATATCTAGTTTCCTCCAGTAACTAAAAAAAAGAAAAGCGAGTAGTATCGTGCAATGTTAGATTTGTCAATAGAATTTTGTTTCGTTCTTCTCGTACCACTTTCCTGTGTTCTAACATTCCAAAGGACAAAAGACAATAAGGTTTCTTATTTATTTTATTTTTGTTTATTTACGATAATTCCAAATACAGCTGAACGCCAGTTTACACTGAAAATCTAACAAATCTGAAATGAAAACATAATGCAGTAATAATAATAAGAAGAATAAGAATAACAACAACAAAATAACATTAAGTAATGACAAAAAAGGTTGACGATAGCTGATTAAAGTTTATCCACTAAAATGACGTCGTAGTGCAGTTATTTGCAGTTTCAGAATTAAATAAATCTACAGGTACACGAGACATTTCATTGTATAATTTAGAAGCCTATAGAGCAGAGAACGTAAAATTATTCAAAGTCTAGATTGTACTATATGATATAAAGATATGTGTTACGTGTTTGTCAGTGAAATTCTGAAATATAAATCTGAGAGTAGCGTTTCGGTCCTGAATTGACCATATGTGAGTTTATACAGATATTTAAGGTAACTGATTTTATGACGAGTGTCAGATAGTTGAATATTTATTGTTTGTAACGGTTCGTGTTCTCTCCTCGCACTTGTGCGAGGTACTATTGCAAAGAAGTTTAGAACTGAGTTTAGCCGGGATAGATTTGTAGGAGCTGACATTGTTTAGATAGGTGAATACTAATTCATTTTAGGAGAAATTATTGCCTTGTAGAACATTGCTTACAGAAGTCCTAGAATGCGCATCGATTGGTTAGTAATAGTGTTTCGTATGTTCTGTCAAAGTTAGTTTTGTGTCAAAAGTAACTCCAAGATCCTCAGAACCATTGGCTTTTGTAAATGGGCTGACCCAACATTTATATTGTATAAGATGTGTACAATTTTTTTTTTCTTCAGAAAAAAGTTATGGATCAACCCTTATCAGGATTCACTTTTAGGGGCCTTGTGTTACACCAGGAGAAAAAATTTCTTTGTCGTTTTTAAGTAGTGTGGAAGCTTCTATACTATTCACTTCCCGAAGATTTTCTACTCGTCTTCAAATAAGATTCTGCTGGAAGTTGAGTTGAAGCGACTAGTCCGACCATCTATGTACAATATGAATAAGAGTGGTTCAAGTACACTTCCCTGTGCTACTCCAGCTGTTACAGGTAAAGGGTTAGAAATCGATCTTGCCAAGACGACTCTCTCATTGCGACCTTGTAGGTAGCTATTCAACAAGGATAAGAGTGGCCCATGAACACTGAGTCTACTGGAGATTTTGTAAGTTACATAAGAATAGTTAATGGTATTGAAGGCTTTAGATAAATCGAAATATACGGTGTCAAGTTGTGAATATTGAACAAAAAGGAAAATATTGGATGTTGTTCGAAACCAATTATAGCCAATAGAATTTTGTTTTATGTTTCTTGTACCACACTTTCTATGTCCGATCCATGATCTAGCAGTTTCTTGACGGCGTATAAATACTCCGTAAAAATTCCGTCCTCTGTCTCGTACGTCTCCAGCAAACAAATACGTGTAACAGCAGAGAAAGACAACAAGAAAGAAGCTTGCACAAGTTAAGTTAAAGCAAGCGCCTCTGATATTCGAACTTTGAGCAATTGACTTTGTAGATTAATAAGAAAAAGAAAAGTAAAAGAGAAAGTTAGCCAAAGTCTCAGAAGAAGAAAACTTTGCACATAATTCTGTCTTAACTGGATATTTAAAAGAAGACCTGTTGTTTTCCCTTTATTATTTCAATTAGAAATATAGGTTATTTTTTCCAACACAATATTGTCGTAGAACTGCTCGGAAATTGATATAAATTGTCTATATTTTCCCTTGTACGTAAATTATCTGACCTACATCACTTAAAAGATTATTAAGCTGTAAAAGTTTCAGAAGAAATGCTAATCTAAACCTTTTTTCGATACTTTTTACATTTAAAATAAGTTTCCTAATATAACACTTAGCTATATGTACGGTAGGAGAATTATTAATTTCTGGTTCCATATTTATTAAAGGAAAAAAATAAACGTATGCATATCAATGAGAAAACAGTAACGATAGAATTGAGAACAATTGTAAGGGAAAAATAGTAAGAAAAAAAGAAAAAATAATTTTATTTTTTAATAAGAAATTGTAAGAAATATTACAAACAAAAACTAGTAAAAAGGGCTCAAAAGTATATATATATATAAAAAAAGATTATATATAGGCGAGCTGTGTGAACAATGTTAAGAAAACTTTGTGTTTGTAAAAATTTAAAGAGAAACTTGTGTTAGTAAGAATTGCGTATGAGAATTTCGAGAAAATTGTGTGTAAGAATTTTAAGATATATTTATGTGAAAGAATTATATAAATGAATTTTCAAGAATGTGTATTTTATGAAAGAATTGTCTCAAAGAACTTTAAAAAGAATTATATTTGTGCGCGTGAGTAAGAATTTTTAAGAATGATTTTTTTTAAATGTAAGAACTGTATAAAGAATTTTAAGAGGATTTTGTGTGCGTAAGAATTTTAAAAGAGATTTGTATGCGAAAACTTGTACTCGGTAGCGGAAAACACCACAACCAAATTTCTTTCCTATATGGAAAGTGTTAATAATTTCTTCCATACAAGTTATTATCCGCAAAATAATATACTAAATACGAACTACCATAAACAAGAAAATGGTGAAATGAAGGATAAAGTTAAAGGAGCAATTATAGAAGAGTTTGTCGGATAAAGATAAAAGATGTACTTAAAACACCACAAATTGATCTGAGAGACAAAGACTAAAATAAATTCGATAAAGAAATATATTATAAAAATCCAAAGGTACTAACAAGAATGTTGTATATGAAGAGCTCACTTTTAATGAATACAAATACTTAAAGGGAACGGGTGAGGGTCAACACTCAAAACACAGCTTTACCCTCTTAATTTACATATCACAAGTTTTGCAATTTAACATTTAAGCCTTGAACTTCAGTAAGTCATAACTTCGTGAGATACGCGTCACCACATATTGATGGAGATGGTCTTCCATATTAACAAAGTTTTTTGAGTATCTCTTAACACTTAGTGTTGTAACTGTGGTGATTAATTTTACTATTAGCGTAATTTTGTCTTCACCAGAAAGTGTCAGCTGATCTAGAAACTATTGAGAATATTTAACATTTTTGACAGCATTTACAATTGGTAAAGCGTCTGAAAATAAGTATTTATTTAACAAACTTTAAGAAGAATATATACACCGTTTTTAGGTGCCCGTCGGATATAAAGTGGTTTTATCCCACGCACTTTCTACACCTTTTGTTTCGAGGAAAAGGTAAAAGAAAGTATTTCTGCTGATTATTGGTCGCCACAATTAAACTGAAATGCAAATGAGAACAGATCAGTCAGAAGTACCCTAAACAGCGTTACACTGGCTTCTGTCTTTTACGAGTTTATAAACTAAGAGCAGGCTCTAGTGAAACGAGAGAAAAATATGCTGGTCAGTCTATAGGGCCATGGTAAATGGTGGACATTACAACGATGGTTTAACAAATTTTAAGAACTGCGATAAATTCCTCCAGGAAGCACCACGCACGGGACATCCACAAGCCATACACAACAGACACTCGAGGCGACTATTGTGGTTAATAATGACCAAACATATGAGCCACTGAGAGAGGAATTCATTTACAGTGTAGAACACTCTGTCAACTACCAGCTTGGGAACTGTATAAAGTGGCACGATCTATTCCACTGTGGCTCGGAAGAACACGAGCAAGTTCTTGTGTTTATTGTCTCGTCAGGGGGAGGATTCGTTTCTGTACAGAGTGATGCCATGGAATAGGAATTCTTCATGATTCCGTGGTTCCACCATCATTTTTTTTTAGCTCCACGTGAATCCACTCACAAACAACGAAAACGATCACTGCGTCAGAAAGTTTTGCTTGTTCGGTGGGACTTCTTGGGATGTCGTGCATTGCGGATGCCGCGCCTGCCCAAAGTGGTTAATGTAACTATATTTGGATCAATTCGAACGTGTGAATCAAACTTGAAATCAAAAGCCAGTGCTTGTTTTTCTGCTTCAAAATAACGAAAAATCTATCTTGCTGAGCTCTCTTCAGGTACCAATGTGCATTTTGGTTGGGAAGGGGTAAAGTATCACTCATATATCTGATGGTGAGTCATTGAAATAACAGATTTCCATTTGTTTCGTTCATATCGCTAAAAATGAGGACAAAAGTCACTGTCTGAACTATACATTAAAAATGCAAAATGGTTGTAGAAATCATCCTTTGTAGTCAGTTTTTATAATTACGTAATGATTATTGTGATTTACTGTAATTCTTTAGTTAATCGTATATCAATAGTTTGGTCCTTGGTTTTCGCTATGTGGACCACTGTGCAGCGGTTTCAATGCATGGCCAGCAAAGCCCCTTGCTTTGTCCTGTGTCCTTCTGTTAATATAATTCACGTTATATGATGGGTTTCAAGACCCCTGCTCTATAAGGTGTCCCACGCACTGGTCGACCCTTTGTCTAATAGCATAGATGGCATAGTGGTCTCCCAGATCCACTCTGCGTAGTTTCCATAGTTATTCACATTCCACTAAACTCTATTACCGTTTAATCCAAACTTTGCGGACTCCTCCTGCCGACTATAATTTATTTTTAATTACGTCATGTTGTTGCATTTGCCTTTGTAAGCCAAAACCCAACTTTTTTTTTTTTTTTTGTAACTAAAAAAGTATTTCTATTATATCTAAACTTACTAACATTTACAGTAATAGAACCTTGAATATTGATGTGTCTGTGTTCGTGATAGTTGAATGGATGGAGCTGGTGTTGTAATTAATTCAATTTTTTTCTTTTTTTTTTTTAAATTCCTGATCATAGTTTGACAACTTCGACAGTGATGACTCGATTGGTCTACGAATCATTGAAGTACCACCGAGAAGTCTGTTGAAAAAGAAGCGTCTCCATACACCTGCTAAAAGCCCACTTAAAAAGGATCAGGATCCCAAGAAAAAAAGGTTTGTTCAATCTACTTTTCTTTTTTATTACTATTAAAAGTTTAACACAAGATGAACTTTTATTTCGTTGTTACTGAAAACAAGAGATGGTGATAGAAATACTCCTGTAGAATTGACTAAAATCTCCAGGCCGTGAATATTTTTTCTTACATATATTTAAGCAATGCTTGTATCACTTTAATAGAACAGAGCTCTCTCCGCTCATCTGGAAGCTAGCATGTGTGTGTGGGGGGGAGGAGGGGGGGTGCACGCTGGTCCGGATTCGATTCCCAGTTGGAAAGCATTGAACATATTACGGTGATTCAGAATCCATCTTAAACGCATTACAGGTCTATGTGTCATACAGTGTCGATGCTGGAAACGAACGCTGAGCTTCAACAAGCAATAACTTCAATATAATTTGTGTTTATATAATATGATCTAGCAATTGAAAGATAAATCTGGTTCTTTATTGTGTTGCATGTGTGTAGGGCATACTGTGACCAGTGTCGTAAAATTTCCGGAAATTTTGAACCTGTTCGTAAAAAACATTTTTTTTTATTTCTTTAAGGAAAAATTGGGAAAATAACAAAAATCTTTTATTAGGTTAATTTTACTAGTAATGGATTTTTTTTTTTGAATGCGTGAAAAATATAAGTTGAGAAATTTCAATATTGCGAATATTTAAAAAAGAAGCATTCGAAAATAAAACTACAGTAATTATTCTTGGAAATTAATAGTCTGCAGTAATTTCTTTTATGTGCTTTGTAGTCGTTTATTCGTGGTTGTGCATTAATTACAGAACTTTTACAGTTGCATATACATCTACCACCATGAAGCATTTCTGTTCCAACAAATAGATTTGATAATTCTCCAACAAATAGAGTTCTTAAATGAGTTTGATAATTTTAATCAAATTACTTCTTAAAATAGAGAGCAATAGGCAAATTTCACTAATACTCATGCTCTAAAACATTTAATTACTATTATTTAATATTCTAATATAGACTTTTATATAAACTTTATGTACAAAATTTTGTATGTAAACAAATACCTGTTTTCTAGTGCAATAAATTATCTATACAGAGGGTGTTTTAAAACAACACCGACAACGTTTGGGAGAAAATTCCTGACACCAAACTAAGACGAAAAGTATAGATGAGCCTGAGTGCAGAAATGCTTCCTTTCGGACGAAAACATTAAAAAAAAAAAAAAAAAAAAGTATAATGGTCCTTAGCTCTAGAACTATGGTAGATCCTAAGAGCGCTATCCAAAAATACATGTTTGAGAATCCCAAGATAGATACGCAGCAATTTTTATAGAGGCAGTTTGTCTACGGGCATATAATTTGAAGTACTTGTCAACTACCTCTATAAAATTGTTGCTGAAGTACTACAGGATTCTGAAACATTGATATCATATTTGGATAAGGCACATACTAGTTCCTAAGTGAAGTCTTGGCTCGACTACGATACGTTCCATAGTTTTGAAGCTATGGACCTTTAAAATTCATTTTTTTTTTTCATGTCGGCAGCCTACAACTCAGAAAGGAGGCATTTGTGCACCAGGTTTGTCTATACTTTCCGTCTTATCTTAGTGTCAGGAATCACCTCTCAAATGTTGTCGGTGATGTTTTGAAACAAGCTATATATAAAAATAAAAGTGACTATATTTGTAACTTAACTCTTGAACCACCATACTGATCTCGATAAAATTTTCAACATAGATGAGGTTCGGGCCTGGGATGGTTTCTATCATTTCATTTTGAAGATGCAACTTGGAGGAAGGAAGGGAAGAGATATATCGAAAATGACCAATATTAGTGTCGAATCCATAGTTTTCGGAGTCGCTGAGATGAACTATGACACTTCCGATGCCGTTTAAATCCAAATTCATCCCCACAACTTAGGGGAGGGGAAAAGCAATATATATCCCCGAAAAAGAGACCTTAATCAAAGTAGCTCTCCCAAGAGAGAGAAAAGTTTTCAAATTTCCATGTTGCTCACCAACTTATTGTTGAAGAGAGAAATATATATATATATATATATATATATATATATATATATGTAAATGATTGAAAATAGCCGATATTAGTGTCGAATCCATAGTTTTTGAGGTCGCTGAGATGAACAATGACACTTTCGATGCGTTTAAATCCAAACTCATGCAGGCAAATTGAGAGAGGGGGAGATATATAAAAATGATGGAAAATGATCAATATTCGTGTCGAATCCATACGTTTCGGGATCGCTGAGACAAACACTACACTTTCGATGCCATGAAACTTAGGGAATAAGATATATATATATATATAAAGAATGAAAGTGGCCGATATTAGTCACCGCAATATATCACTGGTAACTGCGAACTGAATCATGACCCCGCCACGCCTCTGAAACGAAAGTGCGTGTTTAATTTAAATCTACAGAAACAATATACTTTCATTTTAAAAAAATCGGGTTACAAAATGGAACCTGGGAATCAGGTTTACACCACCTCTCCAGCCCCGCATTCATATGCTTCCGATTCTTGCAAAATAAAATTCTGGTTACCTTGAGGCTACGCTCATCTTCCAAGAAGCGAACCTCTCCCCCCTCCCTTAAACGATCTTTCTGGATCCGCTAGTCGTTATTGGATGGTAATTTATCAAACTGAGAAGTAATACGTTTTTCTTTTTTTTAGGAAAGTTTTGTCTTTCATTATTTCCCAGACAGAAAAGAATAACTTAATCACATCTTGGTAATTGTATTGTGATCATGAAACCGCCTTTTGAAATACGAACACATGTTCATTCTTTGATAACTTTCTATTCATTGTAAACTTACTTAATTACAAATATAACAAGGTTTAAATATTTTATAAAATCTCTTCTTACGACGTATTATTTACGAACTACACCATAATATATTGTTTACATCAATCAGCTACTGCTAATGTACTCAATGAAGAGTTGAATAAATCTTAGTGTCAACCAACTTGTGGCCTACGCTGTGTTCCACTTCACTTCACTTTAGGCGCCAAATTTCACCTATTGACATGCTAACGTGTTACTTAGTGAAGTCAGCAACCAAATTTAAACTGATGAGTTAATAAATTTGTTTTGTAGAGTTTTTTAAACTTAGAATTAAGGAAGTAAGCAGAATTTTGAGAGGATAGATGGTGCTACACCACAGTAACAATAGTTGTTGGTCTATTTCTCGACTGTGTTTTAATTGTTATTATATAAGATTATAGAAATTAATGTGCAATGTGAGTGTTGATATGAAGAGAAAAATAGAAAATCTCAACACACAGGAAAAGAAAAAAATGAAATCTTTAAGTTTTACGTCCCACGGTTATGCCGGTTAGGCTAAAGGAGACGGTGATGATGAGTAATGAATGAAAATGGTGGAATGAAGAAAGTGGGAGGAAACGGGAGAACCCCGAGAAAACCCACGCACACGGTGTTTGTCCACCACAAAGTTCACTTGGCGGGGGCTGGGATCGAACCCGGGACCCCAAGACACAGGAAAAGAATACACGGGGTGTTCGAAATTAATACTTTTGTTTGTTTGTTTGTTTGTTTTGAAAATGAATCTTCACACGAAAACATGAAAGAAATATAGAGCCACAGGTGTGTACAAATGCCCACCAGCCCACCAACAAATGGTAGAAACGAAATGAGAAGGGTCGCGGCTTGAGAATGAAATGTCGGAAGAAGGTTGGGTGAAGTAACAGTAATTATTTTAAGTTTACATTCCATTAATGTATAACTCAATATTGAATATGTGCATGTTTCCTGTTTCTGACCCATCGGTTTTCTTGTCTACAAAACTTCATGAAAATCCTTCTAAGTTTCAAGACTTACCATATTCCCCGTCCTTGTTTCATATCCTCTGGTACATTAAAGGAATCTAGGCTGAAAATAATCACTATGCTCTTTTAACAGACCTTGATCCGACATTTTGTTCTCGAATTAGAATCCTCTTCACATTGTTCCTACCAATTTTCGGGGGGAATCCGAAATGAGCATTTGTGCACCCATGTTAATTTGTAATTTTTTCATGTCCTCTTGTGCGGATTCATTTCCTTAAGTTTTTTTGTTTTGTTTTTGAACACCATATATACAGAGGTTGATTCATTTATATTGAGCCAAATTTGAATATGTTACTACTTTGAAAATGTCCGTTTCCACCACCGGTTGTGTTCGATCTGTAGATCATCATTTCTACTGACTATTGCCTGGCACCGGAGTTTCCATTGCAGAAGACTGCGTTGCAGCTAGCCTATGAGTATTACATCCAACTCCTCTTTACAGCCTTTCCACAGGTCGGAGACTGTGAGGACTCGACGATGGGACAGTCACCATTTGAGAAGTCCGAAAGCACAACAGTCCATTGGGCTGGCATCTGGACCCTTGACAAGGGTGTCAGAGAAGGGAATTGCCGAAATTTCAGATTCCTGTTCCATACGGCGATAGAATTTTTGCAGTTTCTTTTTCGCTCAGCCACATGACACAGTTTCAGTGGCGTACAAACTGTTTTTGCGAACGACCGTGAGACTGTGATTGGTGCGGTTGACTGTCACTTGCGATGTTCGGCATTCGCTATCCCACGCTGTGTGGAGGATTTTCGGAGGTCGCCATACGGCGAACTACATGCAATAGCGGCCGGGTTCTCCTCACGGGAGGGCACTTTCTAGCTCCTCGCGTTAGTGTGTTTGGCCCAGGACTCTGTGCCACATATTTCCTTATAATACAATTTACAGTGGCATGACCTACACGAAAGTTAGGCACTTGACACATTTCTATGATGCGCGACGCCGTAAACTCGGCATCGAAAAGGGCCACAATAAACCCCTCCCAGAATTTGTTCAGTTTTGGTGGCATCAGACTACACTCAACAACAAATATATATGAATGAACCTGTTTATAGTTGAAATTCTATAGAAAAATGGGGTTCGTATTACTCTTTTAAAAAAGCAACAAAAAGAGTTGCATATGCCGTAGACAGAATTGTAAGAACTGTTGTTGAAATTGGTAGTGTGTGTAAAATATCATTATTTAACCAAAATATTGTATCACGAAATTGGTAGTGTGTAAAATATTCATCGTTATTTGGGCAAAATATTATATAAGCGCTGAATATGAGGAAACATATTCATTCAACAGTTTCGAACAGTCCTGTTACTTAATGTTCTATATAGCCTAATTTAATCAACCTCACTGTAGAATATATGAATAGTCTCACTGTAATCCTACTAGTTTTGTTTGTTTAATGACTGAAAGTATATTTTTCATGCGGAAATATTAAGCTAGCAACCAAGTAGATGCGTGTAATGTTTTATTCCACATTAAATACTTGTACAACACGCTTCGAACCAGAATGGAGAATTGTTTCATGCGTCATCTACTCCAATTTTACTTCCATAAAGACCTGAGTCAGTGCAAGGAAGACTTTTGTGTAAGTTGCGTTGCATCTGTTGAGGCGTTTTACAAACTGCAAATGATCTGGACTTCAATTAATGGAATTAGAGCACTCGGAGGGGGAGGGGGATACTCATGCTGGTGGCTGTACAAAACCTAAATGTGAAGATAAAAGAGGAGCTTGTGATGGTTAGTTTAAATAGCCAACTCTTTTTTGTACAGTTAGACCGTGAAATTTAGTTTAGTTTGTATATTAAAACATATTTGTTTTCGTAACTAGTACTTAATGAATTCCTCTCCTTATAGGCAATACCGAAGAAGAAGGCCATAAAGAATCAGCGACGTGATAGGAAACTGAATGAGAAATCTTCAAAGGCCAGCGTATTTAAATTTTTAGTTGTAGTTGTCTCGTTATCTTGTTTGTTGTTCAGTAGTTGTCTTTATTTTTAATGTATATTTATATGTGTTACTACTAATGTTATGATACCATTATAGTATCAAAAGTTTGTTGATATTTATTTTTATTTTTTATTTTTATTTGCGAAGTTATATGTTTCTTCAAATTATTTTAGTATTGCCATTCCTATAGAGAGGTTGCTAGTAGTAGGAACCTTCTACACTTTTTAGGATTGTTCACCAAATAATTGAGAAAAGTGTAGATGTTTCCTTTTCCAATATCTCGCTCAAGCGGATAGTCCACGCATTCATGTTCCCGCGGCATACATGACATACATATTCGTTAAGTACTCATTGGATGTACATGGCTTACGTGTTATTTGCCTTGAGCTTCATGGTCTGAAACCAAGTAAATTCTTTGGAAACAAAATACGAGCTTTCTCAAAATTTCGTTCAGAATCTTAGTATAATAACGTTTATAATACAACCAAAGAGATTATGTATAAGGTAATATAATTTCCATCTCTTCGTCAATATATTAATAGAATTTCAAAGACATGTATACGGATTTCATGCTTTTCTTTGTTCATTTATTCGTAGCTTCTACTCAATGTAACAATGTAATTCCCACTAGGCCAAAATATTTATTCGTTGTAAGTGTTTTATTCATTGATAAAATGCATTTGCATATTTTACCAACATATATTCTAGTGACTTTTTACTTCATTTTATTATTTTAACTTATTTCGTGGTCGATCGTTGAAGAATACTAGATGGTGTTTCAGGGGTGTTCATGGGTGGGATTTAGGAAGTAGGTTGCATCCATGAAATCATTTTTTTCGTGAAAGAGGCACAATTTTCTATTGTAAATGATACAACCAATCTATTTTAATTGTATCATAATAATGCTTTTAAGAACATTAACTGTGACGGAGAACTTAGCAAAATATCATTTTAAAGTAACTAATTGTCACAGCAGCACAGAATTCAGTTTCTTTTGATTGAAAGGAGAAAATTGTGCCGGGAGACGTCAGCGGATATAGACTGATTCGCTTTAAAAACAAGTGGTTACCGTGTTTGATGGTATGGAACCTTACAATATTCATCAGCCATTTTTTGCCGTCTATTTTTTAACGTTAAATGGCACAACCAAGATGTGAAAACCCAAAATAAATAAATATAATTAATATAAAATAATAAAGAGTTTTTCAAGAGAATTCGTAAAATCTTCGCCGTTAGTTTATCTTTATTTATTTTTGTTTAAAACACATGATGCTACAACCTTATCAGGTGGCAGCTTACGAAATATTGGATGTGAAATCACTAACGGAAAATAATTCGTCTAAATTGTTATTTAACTATGTTCCAAGTGATAGAGGAGGTAATTTCTGCTAATAATGCTTAAAAATCTTATGTTTTATATTAGTAAAAGTGTTCATAGTCAGTTTTTCTACCAGTTTATTTATTTTTAATTATATTTATTTATTTGTCGTGGATACAATTTCAACATAATAAGCCACTCTTATTTTCAACCCTACCCGATTTGGTCTGTCGATTCCCTCCAGAGCAACGAAGTCCATCAGTTCTGAGTCAGATCAGTACTTGGATGGCTAACCACTGGAGTCCAGGTACTTCTGGCATTGCGGCGAACATCCAGCATCTTAAAAATTGTTGAAGTTATCCCCCGTTTTCAGCAGCGAGGCTATATGAGACGTAGAACCACATTTTAAGGTGGAATCCGAACTACCGCTCGTGCGTTCTATCCTCTTCCACCTAGAATCGAACACAAAACCACGTGCACCGAAAGCGCACGTGCTCTAGCCACTAGACCAGCATGGAGGGAAGCCTAGTGAACAATTTGAAGAGCTACTGTAATGAATGAAGCGTGAATTCTGATCAAGGAAACCAGCAAGAAGGAATGGTACAGTTTGTCGCTTAGAAATCGTTACAAAAATTTTAAGTCCAAATTAATAACAAACTCTTGCCCTGTTTGCACATGCATTCAGAAACACATGACTCGATCGACTAGTTGCTTCTAGTATTCAAACCAACTCACCCCTCTTTCACCTCTCCTTGTATAAAACAGTATGTGTCGTAATATATTCTTTCCATTCAGAAGGAAGAAAACAGGAACCAAGTTTACAAGGTTTATAGCTCTAAAACCATTTCTTTCATTCTTTTGTTCTGAAATGCCTTTTTACAGCCTGAATAAAAGAAATTTCACAAAATATTTCCATAGCTTTATATATGCCTTTATTTGCATTCTTTCTCTTCTTCGAAGACTGCAAGCTAGGAAGATGATCCTTGTGAAATCTTTGGAAATTGTCAATCACGACAATAGATTTTGTGCTTCCCAAAGTTTGTAATGTGAGCGCAGAGCTCTACTGACGGAAAAATACTGACAGAAATGAGTGTTATTTCATGATTAATTTAATTTTCTTGTCAGTAATTAAAAGCAAATGTTTCAGCGACGTGATTTGAGCAGGAGAGGAGGGTGTAATTTCCCCTCCTTTAATCCTGTTTGCTCAAATGTATAGTAATACATCAATAAAAAAAGTGAAACTCTTATGTCGGCGGAGGATCTCCCCCCCCCCCTGGGCAAAATCGAAAATGACGCTGCTTATTAAAAACAAACCTATAGAGTTACGATAGCACATTGCTGAAGCATTTACATTTGGTTTCAAGAGTCGAAGGTTTGATCCAAGCCATATGAGTTCATAGTGGATAACACTAAGGGAGAAAGGTTCAAATATAAAGACAGAGAGGGATGAATTACATATGCAAATTTAGAATTGGAGAAAAATGATCGGATAACATCCGTATTATGACGAAAATTGTGATTTTGTGAAACAGAAGGAAAGGTTTTGAATTGCGAGGATCACATTAGCCTGTTGTCGAATTTAGATTGAGAACTCTTTTTAGAGCATCATTGTTTGCGAAGGGAGAGAAAGATCATAAGATCTGGGGAATTTAGAATTTAAAAATCTTAGCTTCCGAGACGGGTTTCGAACAACGAACCTCTTCGCTTCCATGACCATGACCATAACCATAACCATAACCTTATCCATTCATCTACAGAGACCTGTATGCAGTAATTCATATACTTTAGTTATAGGTTGCACAATGAAGTCCCCATTGTTCAGGATATGTTTTAAGGCAGTAAAAGTTTATTACTATTGTGTTGATTGAGTTATATTTAATAGAATCGTCTGATAAAGTAGTACCAAATACTCAGACATAGATGATCGTTTCCGAAGCTCTAGTGTAAAATGAAACAAATCGTGGTAAACATGTTAGACTTTTGGAACGTAAATGTTTAAAAAAATGCGCCTGTGTGTGTCTTTTGGATGCGAAACTATAACTTAAAAAAGTAGCATGTTTATTACTACGTAGGAGTAGTAGGAGTCCCTTACACTAACCATTCGTCTAACAGACAAGAAAGTAAACATGCTACTTTTTAAAGTTATAGATTCACATCCAAGTGATATACTCACGCGCATTTTTTTTTAAAAAAATCTTTCACGTTCCAAACTGTAACATGTTTACGACGATTTGTTTAATTTTACTCTAGAACTTCGGAAACGTTGATTTATGTCTCAGCATTTGTCACTATTTTATCAGAGAGGTCTATCAAATATAACTCAATTAACACAGTAGTAACAAACGTTTACTGCCTTAAAACGTGTTCCTGAATAAGGGGAACTTCATTATGCACCCTCTAAGGTATATGAGTTACTGCATAAAGGTCTCTGCGGCTGAATGGATAAAGTCATGGTTTGATAGCAAAGAGGTTCGTGATTTGAAATCCGTCTCGGAAGCTAAAAATTTTTTAAATTCTTAATTCCTCAGATCTTATGATCTTTCTCTCCCTTCGCATTCATCTGTTTCTCCAAAAAGAGTTCTTCATCTTAATTCGACAACTGGCTAATGTAATCCTCGCAGTTCGAAACCTTTCCTTCTTCAGTTTCAGAAAATCACAATTTTTGTCATAATATGAATGCTGTCTGATCATTTTTCTCCAATTCTAAACTTGCATATGTAATTCATCTCTCTCTGTCTCCATATTTGAATCTTTCTCCCTCAGTGTTATCCACTATGAACTCATATGGCTTGGATCAAACCTTCGACTCTTGAAACCAAATGTAAGAGCTTTAGCAATGTGCTTTCGTAACTCTATAGGTTCGTTTTTAATAAGCAGCGTCATTTTCGATTTTGCCAGGTTGAGGAGAGGCGGCGGAGATTCTGCGCCGACACAAGAGTTTTACTTTTTTTAAATTAATGTATTACTATACATCTGATCAAACAAGATGTATTTATCAAGATTAAAGGAGGGAAAATTGCACCCTCCTCTCCTGCTCAAATCACACCGCTGAAACATTTGCTTGCAATTACTGACAAGAAATGAAATTAATCATTAAATAACACTTATTTCTGTCAGTAGTTTTCCATCAGTAGAGCTCTGCACCCGCATTGCAAACTTGGGAAGCACAAAACCTACTGCCCTGATTGATGATTTCCAAAGATTTCACAAGGATCATCTTCCTACTTGCAGTCTTTGAAGAAGGGAAAGAATGCAAATAAAGGCGTTTATGAAGCTATGGGAACATTTTGTGACATTTCTTTTATTCAGGCTCTAAAAGAGCATTTCAGAACAAAAGAATGGAAGAGACGGTTTTAGGGCTATAAACCTTGTAAATCTGGTTCATGTTTTTTCCGTCTAGATGAAAAGAATATATTACGTCACATACTGCTTTAGACAAGGAGAGATAGAAGAGGGAGTGAGTTGGATTGAATACCAGAAGTATATAGTCGATCGAGGCATGTGTTTCTGAATGCATAAGAAAACGGCGCAAGGGTTTGTTATTAATTTGGACTTAAAATTTTTGTAACGATTTCTAAGCCGCGAACTGTACTAGCTGCATTCTGGTAATTACATTCTCCAATTTTAAGTCGGTGGTTGAGAATTTAGTCGATTTGTAACATTTTTACTGAACAGAATCAAATACGAGTTTTCTTTTACCTAATTACGTTCGAACTATTTCAGTAGATTTCTCAGTTAACAAAAAACAAATTGTTATAAAACATTTCATTGAAATAAGTGCATCGCAAAAGAATGGAATCACTGGTTTATAATATATGAACTACGTTTTGATGGAGATAATTTTTAGGGGGGAATGGTTAAAGGTTATTTTTATTTCATTTATTAAGTTCTCTCTAATCTCCCCTGCCATTTCGCTTTGCCTAGCATCCTCTGGTGTCGCTAATACCTCTGTCTCTACAGTTAATCTTTCTTTTTTCCTCTGTCTTTCTCTTTCTCTTTACAACATTTCTTCCTCGGCAGTTTTTGGAGCTACTTCAGTTCATTTGTTTCCTTGTTTTAACAAAAGACCGTTGTTTCTTAATTACCTTTATCTGTTTTTAATTATCCAGGGTTCCTACTGGTTAGATAAATCAGGGAAAATGATGCAGGTCAGGGAAACTCAGGGCAAAAAAATTGGAAATCAGGAAAATTTTATAAAATATATTTTTTCTAGCATTAATTGTATACGAATTTCAGCTTAGCCAGTCATTAATGACCACAGTATGGGACGTTGCTCTAATTTTTGTGGGAGGTAAGTGGAATGTACGTATGAGCAATCGATTATTATTTGTCTCTATGGAGTAAATGTTCTGATATATAAATATTCACCGTTATTTATCCCTTATTTATATGTTAGCGTCATCCGACAACTATCATGAAAGTCAGGGAACTTCCTACCAAAGGTCAGGGAGAAGTCAGGGCAATAGATTTCTCCAGATCAATAGAAACCCTGTTATTGCATTTAATAAAAAAACATTTACTTATTACGAGGGCCGTGGTGGCTCAGTAGTAAAGCGTTCTCCTCTGGTGTATGAGGATCTTGGTTTTATCCCTGATCGCGTCAAGTGAGCTTTGTAGTGGACAAACACCGTGTGTGTGGGTTTTCTTGGCGTTTTCCCGTTTTCTCCCACTTCATTCCACTATTTCATTCAGTTCTCATCATCACCGTCTCTTTTAGCCTAGCCGGCATAGTCGTGGGATGTAAAACTTAAAGATTTTATTTCATTTAATTCACTTACATATTACAAGTATATACAGGGTGTATCAAAACAACGCCGACATTTGCGAAATTATTCCTGACACCAAGGTAAGACAAAAAGTATAGACCAACTTGAGTGCACACATGCTTTTTTTCGGAGATATAGATTGACGAAAACATGAAGAAATGAACTTTAAAGGTCCATAGCACCAAAACTATGGGACTTACTGTAGTCGGGTCAAGACTTCACTTAGGAACTGATATGTGTGCTATCCAAAAATACATGTTTCAGAATCCTAAGGTATTCACGCAACGATTTTTATAGAGGGAGTTTTTCTACGGGGATATAATTTGAAGTACTCACTCTATTAAAATTGTTGCGGAAGTACCACAGGATTGTGAAAGTTAAATATTTGGATAGGACACATACTAGCTCCTAAATGAAGTCTGGATCTGACTACGGTACATCCCATAGTTTTGGAGCTATGGACCTTTAAAGTGTGTTGAACTTTTGACATTATCCTAGGTATTATTATTCTATCATAAACCATTTTATAGGTCTTACTCCTTAGCTTTTCATCTCTTCTTTCTGACTAGACAAGGAATACAGATTGGTTGTTTTTCGTTATTAAACCAGTCTTCCTTTTCATAATTTTCATTGCCGCAATGAAGGCATCTAGTACATGAGGAATTACGATACTTGGCAGTGTGTCCTAAATCTGCACATTTGATGCATTTGTTTAGAGAAATAAAAGCTTGTTACGGAAAATGTCTCGTGAAAGTAGTTTCTCATTTTCAAGGAACTATTTGTGTAGTTTGTTAATTCAATTACTGGACCACATTTTACTATTCTTTTAATCCAATTCTGAATCTGGCTATCATAATTCTTTTCTTGTTTCTACGTAGTTCTGTTTTTCAAAGTTTTGTTCAATTGTTGTGTCAACTATTTCGTCGTTCTTTTGATCAGCTGAAACACATATAGATATTCATCATTGGCAAGGCTTGAAAAATCTTGCATGCAAGTACTAGCCAGCCAAAAAATCTACTAGTTAAACCATTTTGCAGTCACAGTGTTTATACAAATAAACAAAAATCACTTTGCGACACAGTAAACATATCAAGACATTTTTATTTTCTTTATTATTGGCATGTGTCTTACAAATTAGAAAAAGAGTGACACTGCTATTTATTCTTGAACTTCCTGTGGGTATGTCCAGCTATATGGTGTCCATTGCTTTTGAAATACCAGTGATCGATAGACTGCTTTGGGTCAAATAATTCAAGGTGAGGTCCATTTAGATTTATAAGCATCAGCAAATCCAAATTAGAACTTTCGAGTGTTGAACGTAGTTTCATTTTGATTAAATCCATGTTTGCTGAAACATCTTTCACAACAACTGGTGGAAACTGGCAGAACACAAAGTATACTTGACCGTTTTGAAAGAAGGAAACCGTCTTTGTGTCGCAATGTCTTGTGCAGAAGTTCGGGAAGATGAAAGTTTTTTGAAATGGCTTTGAATGTGTAGCACTCGCTTAAATTATCCTTAACTAGCTCACCCTTCTACATTTTTTGTTCGTTGTATGGAATAAAACACATTTTTGATTGATCGGACTTTACTTGCCAAATATAAAAAAAGTCTCCGCCACTGACGAGCAGGCGAGTGGATTTATCGAGCCCTGATCATTGGTTTTCTTTTTCTTCTGCTCTTTCATCTTGAACTTATTTTTACGCTCTTATTTTGTGTGATCTTTGACATATCTTCTCTAGATGCTTTTTCAACTACTAATGAATTCCTTTTACTAAGTGTAATTTCTTTAATTTTGTCCTTGGCCAAACTTATTTAGCTTAAAATTCTTTTATATTGTCTCACTTTCTCGGTTTTGAAAAGATAACAGGTTTTTTTCCTTGTACAGATTTCTGGATTGCGTTCGCTCTTTCTGATTTTGATGAGCTTGCGCGTATGTTAACTTGATGAAAGGTTCCTGTATTTGCCCTAGTGTTGTGAACTATTCTTTTTGCTTCAGGTTTTGAATTTTGTTATAGCCAGCTCTTCTTTGCGTTTGTTATTTTCTTTCTTTAGTTAATTGTTCTCATCCTCAACATGTGCGAAAACACCGTGATCGTGGGGTTTTCTCGGGGTTCTCCCGTTTCCTCCCACTTTCTTCATTCCACCATTTCACTCATATCTCATCATCACCGTCTCCTTTAGCCTAACCGGCATAACCGTGGGACGTAAAACTTAAAGATTTCATTTCATTTTTTTTTTCAACATGTGCGAGTTCACTCTCCCAATCTGGATTCATGCATCAGCCATTCTCTGAGATTTTTCTTAATTGCTTCTAGTTTTGTTGCTTCCATTTTTGTTAGTTTCAAAATATTGTCAACAAATTTTTAGATCTTTCACAAACACTGTGAAATTTCGTAATATTCTCCAGTGGGGAAGACTCATTACCCTCACCTTTGTCTTTTTCAATTAGATATTATCTCACAGGTGAGTTAAATAAGAGTTCTCTTTAACTTGGGGGTACTAGGGAAAGATGAACCTGAAGACATTTTTGTTTTTGAGGGACGTTCCCTTTTCGATCGATTTCGTATCACATCTTTTTGTAATTAATCTCCGAGTCGTTCAAATCTTCAGTTACTGTTCTGTTGTTCGTTGAAGTCACTACTGGTATGCCTAAGAGGTAGGCAACCAACAACGTTTAAATACTGTGCAAACAACATGACACAATAGCTGCCTATGTAACCTGATTATCTAATGAAGATTTTATTAAAACGTTGAATGGTTTATTAATTCTCTTTTTAAGTTACATTAATCGGAATTCGTATTTTGGATCCACTTCTTTAGTCTCCTTTCAGATAATGCTGAGTTAGCGTTATACGTAATGAACGAGCGTCTTCTCCAACAGGAAATTCCATTTGTATAAATACTTGCATTGTATTCATACGTCACAGTTCTTCACACAGAACACTCGACCTTATAGACTTGTACACGACATACTCAAGCAGTTTTGCTTTTAATTTTAGAAAAGACGATAAAATGTTTTAGTCTGTATAGTTAATAGTTAATAGTTATCCGATTAACACTAGGCTTCTCGCATTTAAATAGTCACACTTTCGCGTCCACGACACAAATTCTGAAACAGTCGTCCGACGTATATGATGGGATACACCAACTGACAAAATGGAGTGACCATGAGATACATCCATCCACACGTCACAACACGCATGTACTGTCCATCTGTGAAGAGAGGTATTTCGAAAATTGTGAAAATCGAGTGAGCTAGAGAAAAAAAAGCCACTATTCTTCCGCACCGGTGTGTGTAGAGCGGTATCTTTTATCTCTAGGTAACTCTCGTATTTGCTTTTTTCGGGGGGGGGGGGGGATTTTAAATTTAATTTATCACAATATCAAGTTTAGGAGTTAAATCACTTTGCACACCCACCCGAGATTATTTTTGCTACTTTTTCTCGTGTGAAAATGTAAAGAAGCTTGTAGTCGAAACATTTTATTTCTCAATGTGAGGCGAGGAACTTTGAACAGCTGGCATAGCTTAACAGCATTCAAAGCAAAAGTTTTTGAACCTTCTCCATATCTGTTACGCAACAGATATTTCTATACTCCTGTTGAATTTTCAAATACAAATTTATGACACTTTAGAAAGGAGGAACTGTTACGCGCATTTTTTTTTTTTAAAACGGAAACCTTCACTTGCAGTCAGTGCATTCTTTCATTTCCCGTCTTTACTACAATGTGTGTATTTGCAACAAACAAATCCATGTAAGTTTCTGAATCCCCTTTGCTGGTAAAAGGAAAGATCTTCAACCATTGTTGCAACTGTTTGTGTGTGTACATTCTTCTAAGTATTAATTTCTCGCATGGATTTTTCTGAGATCCTTAAAATAGGCACTTTGGTAATAACACATCGAAAGGAAGAAAGTAGTGAAGTATTCTTAAATTTTGCTGTTTGAAATATTCAGCTCCTATTTTGTTACTTAATAGAATGAGACTTTCAGAAAACAAATACTTTGGCAAATGCAGAAAATTTGTTGTAGTTAAAAAAAAAAATAATAGCATTTCTACCAAAATCAAAACATTGTAGGAAACAAGACTGGTTACTAAGGAGTTCGTTAGTCATCAATACAACTGAAGCATAACTCTATAGTTATTTCAATAGTCATGCGTGTTATAAGTTGTTTCTGTTTGCTGTGATTCATTACTTTTGAACCTGATTTGAATTCCACTGGATTATTTGATTTTATTTATTTTTTTTTTAAAAAACACTTTTTCACTATTTTTGGCTTACAATTTCTGATTTTATGATTCATTTCCTACTTTGTTTCTTAAGAAGACTCACGTTTTAGAAAGTCGTTAACAGATCCCCGTTTGTTTCCGACGATTTCCCAAATACCAGGAATACTAATAATCTCAGCAATTAAAACAACGATGAAGAATTTACAAAAACCTGTGAATCAAATTGAAATATTCTGATATTGTTCAATGCTATATAATTTGAGAGAGCAAATCTGCTAAGATGTCAGAAAAAAAGAGTACAGATTTCTTTATGATAATGGATTTGTATGATGTGTGACTATTATCAATGAAGACTACACTACTGTAGATTTCTGTCTATTTGAGTTCATATTCATTTTTGGCTGTTTTAAAATTGTGTTGTCTACTGTGTATCTGTTGAAAACGTTTCTTTCTCTTCTTTTTCTTTTATAAGGTACATAGATACTACTTAATTGTTACTAAAGTGAGTGAATTTATTTATCCGTCTTCATTTCAAGTACTCAGAAATTGTGGCAAACAGTTTAACTTTACATAAGTGTTTTATCTTTCTCTTGTTCTCTTTTTTGTATTGTGTTCAATAAGCATTCTATCTGCTTTCAGTGAAGTTCAGTCAAGTTTACTTCAGTTTATACGCAAATTCTATTCATATTATTCCCTAGATAACTTGACTAGAAGAATGTTATCAAATTTCATAAATTTCTGCAAGAAAACAGGTAAAATATTTAAATCTAATTAATATCTACACATCTGCTTAAGATCTTCAGCTTCGTCATATTTTCTTGTTTTAGGTTCAGTGACATATATATCACGTTAGTTATGAGGAATGTGTGATGAAAACATTCGAAATTCAATAAATTTTGTAATTATTCAAATGTGTATTTCATTAAAAACTGTATCTCACTTCAGATAAATTTAAGTCATTCCCCCCCCCCCCCAACACTAAAAAAAAATGCTACTTCCAAGAATAGTCACAAACATGATATTGAAATTGCACTCACACCATTTGCTGGATTTCTTCAATGCGGATAGAGGTGAATATTTTTATTTCTTTCTACTACAAATCTTAGAAACATTTTAAATCTATTTAAACGTATACAGCAGGATAAGGTGTTAGGTTTCATCATATTTCTTTCTCTTTTTCAACAATAACTTTTTCAATATCAGCTACGAAGAATATATAACAACGTAAAAAGTGGTTGGAAATCTAACATTTCGTCGTTGTACATTTATTAAAACGTGTTTTTCACTATTCTGAATTTTGTTCTGTATTAATTCCGTACCATTTCACAACAATGAGCTACTTCCAACAATTATTACAAAAAATATTGAAATTTCAGAGTTACTGTTTCTTAAACACCTTCATTGGAGTTAGTGCTACAAAATTTCGTCGTTTTCTGCTTAGTTGTCTCGAAATTATTGAAATGCGTTTTCCATTAAAAACTAAATCTCACTTTAAGATAGTTTCACAGCATTTCACTGAAGTTAGTTACTTCTAACAATGCTCATGAGACAAAATACCGAAATTGCCCTCACACCATTCGTTAAATACCCTCACTAAGGATAGAACTGAAACGTTTCATGTCTTTGTATTAGAAAACGTGTGAATTATTTAAATCCATTCGAAACATGTGTATTTGCTTAAGGTCTTCTGTTTCGTTATATTTCTTTCTCTTCTTGTAACAGTTACTTATTCGCTATCAACTACGAATAATGTATAATAATGGAAGAAATGCTTGTAATTTGTTCTGTAATTATTGAAACGTTCAGTATAAACTAAATTTTTCTTTGAGACAGGCTGATTCTCTTTCAGAAAATTGAGCTGCTTCCAACACTGGCCAGAAACGATATCGAAATTTCAGACATACTATTATCTAGATATCAGGGCTTGGCATAGCCCTACAAAAATACCTCTGAATTCTATTAGAAAATTTCTAAAAATATTTAAGCTGAATTTGAATGTGTGCACTTGGTCAAGGTCTTCTTTCTCGTCATGCTCCTTTCTCCTTTCGCAACAATCAATTATTAGCTACCAAGAATATATACCACAAAAAAAGTGATTTTAAGCTTAACATTTCGCGATTGTAATCACTAGAACGTATTTTTTTATTACGAACTAAATTCTACTTCAGCTATCTCCATTCTATTTCCCAGCAATGAGCTACTTCCAAGAATCGTCACAAAAAATATCTAAATTCCATTCATACAATTCCCTTGGAAGAAATATTGATTTCCAATAGTACTACAAAATTTCACAAATTTTTGCTACAAAACAAGTGAAATATTTAAGCCCATTAAACGGTGTGTACCTAGTTAAGGTTTTATGTTTCGTCATATTTCTTTCTCTTTCTGCAATGACATATTTTATATTAGCTGCTAAGAATGTATAATTGAGAGAAAATCTTTGGTAACTCAAGATTTCGTTATTCTGTAACTATTGAAACACGTTCTCATTGTAAAATGAAAATCTTCTTTTGGGATAGCATTTCACAACGATGAGCCATTTCAAACAATAGTCACAATCAAAATAATGCAATTTCATCCATATTATTCATTAGATATCTTCACTAGGGAGAATGTTATCACTAGGGAGAATTTCATACATTTCTGCAAGAAAATAGGTGAAATATTTAAATCTAATTAATATCTATACATCTGCTTAAGATCTTTAGCTTTATCATATTTTCTTGTTTTAGTTTCAGTGGCATATATATATATATCACGTTAGTTATGAGGAATGTGTGATGAAAACATTCGAAATTCAATAAGTTTTGTAATTATTCAAATGTGTATTTCATTAAAAACTATCTCACTTCAGATAAATTTAAGTCATTCTCCCCCCCCCCAACACTAAAAAAATGTTACTTCCAAGAATAGTCACAAATATGATATTGAAATTGCACTTACACCATTTGCTGGATTTCTTCAATGCGGATAGAGGTGAATATTTTTATTTCTTTCTACTAGAAATCTGAGAAACATTTAAATCTATTAAAACGTATACAGCAGGATAAGGTGTTAGGTTTCACCATATTTCTTTCTCTTTTTCAATAATAACTTTTTCAATATCAGCTACGAAGAATGTATAACAACGTAAAAGGTGGTTGGAAATCTAATATTTCTTCGTTGTACATTTATTAAAACGTGTTTTTCACTATTCTGAATTTTGTTCTGTATTAATTCCGTACCATTTCACAACAATGAGCTACTTCCAACAATGATTACAAAAAATATTGAAATTTCAGAATTACTGTTTCTTAGACACCTTCATTGGAGATAGTGCTACAAATTTCGTCGGTTTCGGCTTAGTTGAAAGTGGGTGAAATATTTAAGCCAATTTAAATTGTGTACACCTGGTTAAGGTCTATTGTTTTGTTGTATTTATTTCCGCAATAATGTAATATCTCATATTTGTTTCTTTAAATATATAATAACAGAGTCGATGTCGGCTTTCTGGAACTTTCCAAAAATCTTTTTCATTATGAACTAAGTATTACTTCCAGATCACACTACAACGAGCTATTTCCAAAATTGATTACAATCAAAATATTGAAATTACACTTACACCATTCCCTAGTTACTTTTACTGGGAATAGGCAAGGAAATCACAAATTTCTAATAAATAATAAGAGAAATTATAAACTTTTTAAGAATCAGTACACTTGGTGAAATCTTCAGTTCGTTACATTTCCCTCTTTTAGTTTCAGTGGTATGTATCATGGTGACCACAATAAGTGAAAAATGAAAGTAATGTTTTTCGAAACTCAGCTATTTCTTTGTTTTGAAATTATTGAAATGCGTTTTCCATTAAAAACTAAATCTCACTTTAAGATAGTTTCACAGCATTTCACTGAAGTTAGTTACTTCTAACAATGCTCATGAGACAAAATACCGAAATTGCCCTCATACCATTCGTTAAATACCTTCACTAGGGATAGAACTGAAACGCTTCATGTCTTTGTATTTGAAAACGTGCGAATTATTTAAATCCATTCGAAACATGTGTATTTGCTTAAGGTCTTCTGTTTCGTTATATTTCTTTCTCTTCTTGTAACAGTTACTTATTCGCTATCAACTACGAATAATGTATAATAATGGAAGAAATGCTTGTAATTTGTTCTGTAATTATTGAAACGTTCAGTATAACTAAATTTTTCTTTGAGACAGGCTGATTCTCTTTCAGAAAATTGAGCTGCTTTCAACACTGGCCAGAAACGATATCGAAATTTCAGACATACTATTATCTAGATATCAGGGCTTGGCATAGCCCTACAAAATACCTCTGAATTCTATTAGAAAATTTCTAAAATATTTAAGCTGAATTTGAATGTGTGCACTTGGTCAAGGTCTTCTTTCTCGTCATGCTCCTTTCTCCTTTCGCAACAATCAATTATTAGCTACCAAGAATATATACCACAAGAAAAGTGATTTTAAGCTTAACATTTCGCGATTGTAATCACTAGAACGTATTTTTTATTACGAACTAAATTCTACTTCAGCTATCTCCATTCTATTTCCCAGCAATGAGCTACTTCCAAGAATCGTCACAAAAAATATCTAAATTCCATTCATACAATTCCCTTGGAAGAAATATTGATTTCCAATAGTACTACAAAATTTCACAAATTTTTGCTACAAAACAAGTGAAATATTTAAGCCCATTAAACGGTGTGTACCTAGTTAAGGTTTTATGTTTCGTCATATTTCTTTCTCTTTCCGCAATGACATATTTTATATTAGCTGCTAAGAGTGTATAATTGGGAGAAAATCTTTGGTAACTCAAGATTTCGTTATTCTGTAACTATTGAAACACGTTCTCATTGTAAAATGAAAATCTTCTTTTGGGATAACATTTCACAACGAGGAGCCATTTCAAACAATAATCACAATCAAAATAATGCAATTTCATCCATATTACTCCTTACGTATCTTCGCTAGGGAGAATGTTATCACTAGGGAGAATTTCATACATTTCTACTAGAAAATAGGTGAAATATTTAAATATAATTGAAATCTGCGCATCAGCTTACGATCAACAGGGTCATCATATTTTCTTTTGTTTTAGATTCAGTGACATATATTACGTTAGTTACGAGGAATGTATGACAAAAGCATTCGAAATTCAACAAGTTTTGTAATTATTGAAATGTATATTTCATTAAAAACTATATCTCACTTTAGATAGATTATTCAAGTCATTCTACAAGAAGTCCAACAAGAGTCACAAACGGGATATTAAAATTATACCCACTCACTTGCTGGATATCTTGAACGCGGATAGTATTAATTTCTTTCTACTAAAAGTCGGAATTCGATTTATTCATATTTCTTTCTCTTTCAAAATTGACTTTCTTGATATCAGCTACGAAGAATGTATATCAACGGAAAAAGTGCTTGGAAGTTTGAAAATACATCGTTCTGCAATTATTGAAACGTGTTCTTCCCTATTTTCTAAATTTCATTCTGAATCAATTCCACTCCATTTCACAAGAATGAACTACTTCCTAAACAGTGAGCTACTGCCAGCAATGAGTACAAAAAATATTGAAATTTTATAGATACACTCCGTATAAAAAAATTGACAGCTAACGCCGTGCAGTTAGGCCACCCAATATACACCATATTCTATGATCATGTCTGTTA
Organism: Thermobia domestica; assembly: GCF_964235325.1. Classification (NCBI taxonomy): domain Eukaryota; kingdom Metazoa; phylum Arthropoda; class Insecta; order Zygentoma; family Lepismatidae; genus Thermobia; species Thermobia domestica. The sequence goes on along the minus strand of NC_137458.1, from coordinate 145,571,828 downwards.
AAGAGAGCCCTCTCTCTTCTTCTTTCCTCTATCCCATGTTAAAATCAGCAAACATCGTGAGCGCAATTATAATTTCAAATTATTCATGAATTAGTATCGATAAAATGAAAGAATAAAACCAAGACAAAACAAGATTCTTAAGCTGATGTGGGGAGAAACTTAAAGACACACAGAGTGAAAATTGAAACCAATAAATGATTGTTAGAAAGAGGTTCAGAAATGAGACAGACTAGAGGGGAAAAAAGAAACAGAAATGGGAGAAGAAATAAAAATATGAAATTTAAACGTAGTAAGAAAAGAACCTAACATTATAAAGTTGCGTTTGCAGAAATTAAACAGTAATCAGAAGTAATGTTTCTTTTTATATTTTTCAGGGCTATTAGAAAATATAATGGATGCTTGAGAAAACCATTAAGTTATTTTCGAAATAAATAGCAAACTTGGTGGTCAAATTAAATACTTAATTTCCATTGGAAATATAGATCTCCGAGACACATCTAGGATAATATCAAAATTTTAATACACGTGCTTTGTTTCAGCGTTGTTCGGTTGCAAATTTGGTAGTGTCATTGGACTACTGATCCGAAATACATTCTAATAAACCCAGTATGTGGCGTAGGTCTTACCTTCCAGTCCAAACACATGCACATTAAACAAAAACAAACAAAAACAGAAAGAGATTAAAATGATTGAATGATATTTTGCTGCTAAATTTCTATCAGGAACAGCTTATATTAAAAGAGCAAACTGTATCATGATGAAAATTTACACATGTTCAAAAGGAAAATAGGATGTTCCTTATGGATTTAGCAGAACTTACATGTTTCACATTTCAAACGTGAATAAAACACATTAAATTATAGGATGGAAACGAATTTTGTGCCAAACTAATATATATAAATATATATAAATCATGTTTTGAAATAACCAAAAAAGTGGCAACTTTCTAGTCATCTCTGAAGAATTATGTGTTTCGAACATCCAGTTCCGATTTCATCTATTGCAGATATAACGTTGAAATTCGCACACATAGAATGAACACGTTAGAGCTGAAACGGGTCATGGGGTAAGCCGGGTGATGTCGGTTAGCTTATGGACCACCACTATGTCAAGAATTGTAACCTGTAGTGACTTGGTGATTCGATTGAGACTCGGTAACTCGGAAGATTAAAAAAAGATTTTTACTTATTTCCTTGCGTTTAAACAGTATTTCCTTCAGAGGTGACTAGGACTGGAGATGTTATTCCCAGAACACGAGAAACATGACGCCGAAGTTCCCAGTTAATTAGATTTTCCAGACCAGGTCGATTGAGCTAGGCCATTAAAACTGACTCGGTTTTAACACTGGGACACGCACACGCACATCAAGTGTGTATGTGAATGTGAGAGAGAGGGGAGAGAAAAGAGAAAATGCAAAGACATGATAAGGAAACGTCAAGAAAGAGAGAGAGAGACGAATATAAATATGAATTCTACTTATCATTAGTGTATGATGAAGAACGCACACACTGTTTATTCGGATTCTCACCAGTGATGCCTTGTAAGTTCTCGAACCGCAAATTAATCTTTCTTTGCAGCCATTATTTTATGCGACAAAAATATTACTGTTTGATGGGAAATCGAACCGAGATTTTCCGTTTGGAAATCTAGTACTATACTAATACTTCACCGATCGCTGTATGCAAAATTGGTTTAACAAATGGCGTAGTGTTTCTTTCTGAGAACAATAACACGAAAAGTGGATACTTCAGATGAATTAAGTATTTCGAATGTCCTGGTAATTCCCATAGATATTATTTGCTCTTTCCTAACTCAACATTTGTAAATCGTCTCTATCAAGATACAGGGGTTGGCTTCCACATTCTCAAGGATTGCTCGTCGAACATGAGAAGTCGATTCTCAACAATCACTTTGTAAGCTTGAACAGGATTTGAACCCGCGTTTAGTAGCTATACTAATCGTAAGTGCAGTACGTTACTTTTACACTATTAGTCCACCAAAAACTATAGGCCAAATGCTACTAAGGTCAGCCCTGAACTGACCGGCTTCTTGTGAGGTTATTCACACAAAAGTGAACGCCGAAATTAATTTACTCGACGACCTGTAGACAAATTAGTGCCCACTAATAAACTAAATAACATACAATCCAGGACAAATTACAAAAATAATAACATTTGATTTAGTAATTTTGCCGTACAAGTTCAAAAGTACGCTTATAATAATAATAATAATAATAATAATAATAATAATAATAATAATAATAATAATAATAATAATAATAATAATAATAATATAATGATGATGATAGTAATATAAATAATAATAATAATAATAATAATATAAATAATAATAATAATAATAATAATAATAATAATAATAATAATAATAATAATATATTTTTGTAATTTTCCCAGGATTGTTTCTTATTTCGTTTATTAACGGGCACTAATTTGACTTCAGGTCGTCGAATAAATTAATTTCAGCGTGGACTTGGGTGTAAATAACCTTACAGGAAGAAGCCGTTTAGTTCAGGGCTCGAATTAGTAATATTTGGCTTACAGTTATAGGTGGCATGATAGAGTAGCGGTAACATACTGACACTTACGAGTAGTACAGCTACAAAACATAGGTTCAAATTCTGTTCAAGCTAAAGTTGTGTTTTTCTACAAAGTGATCGTGAAGAATCGACTTCTCATACTAGACGTGCAATCCTTAAAAATGTGGAAGCCAACCCCTGTATTTTGATAGAGACGATTTACAAATGTTGGTTAGGAAAGAGCAAATAATATCTATGGGTATTACCAGGACATTCGTAATACTTCATTCATTTGAAGTATCCATTTTTTGTATTATTGTTCTCAGAAAGAAGCACTACGCCATTCGTTAAACCAATTTTGCATACAGCGATCGATGAATTATTAGTATCGTATTAGATTTCCAAATGGAAAATGTTGGTTTTATTCCTCATTAGATAGTATAAATTTTTCGCATAAAATAATGGCTGCAAAGAGAGATTCATTTGCGGTTCGAGAACTTACAAGGCATCACTGGTGAGAATCCGAATAAACAGTATGTGTGTTCTTCATCATACACTAATGATAAGTAGAATTCATATTTATATTCATCTCTGTCTTTCTTGACGTTTCCTTATCATGTCTTTGCATTTTCTCTTTTCTCTCCCCTTTCTCTCACACTCACATACACACTTAATGTGCGTGTGCGTGTTCCAGTGTTAAAACCGAGTCAGTTTTAATGGCCTAGCTCAATCGACCCGGTCTGGAAAATCTAATTAACTGGGAATTTCGGCGTCATGTTTCTCGTGTTCTGGGAATAACACCTCCAGTCCTAGTCACCTCTGAAGGAAATACTGTTTAAACGCAAGGAAATAAGTAAAAATCTTTTTTTAATCTTCCAGGTTAAGGAGTCTTAATCGAATCACCGAGTCACTACAGGTTACAATTCTCGACATAGTGGTGGTCCATAAGCTAACCGACATCACCCGACTTGCACGATGTCCCATTTCAGCTCGAACGTGTTCATTCTATCTGTGCGAGTTTCAACGTTATATCTGCAATAGATGAAATCGAGACTTGATTTTGGGAACAAATAATTCTTCAGAGATGACTAGAAACTTACCACTCTATTGGTTATTTCAAAACATGATTATATATATATATATATATATATATATATATATATATATATATATATATATATATATATATATATTAGTTTGTCACAAAATTCGTTTCCATCCTATAATTTAATGTGTTTTATTCACGTTTGAAATGTGAAACATGTAAGTTCTGCTAAATCTATAAGAAACATCCAATTTTTCTTTTGAACATATGTAACTTTTCATTATGATACAGTTTGCACTTTTGATATAGGCTGTTTGATAGAAATTTGGCAGCAAAATATCATTCAATCATATTTCTTTTTCTTTTTATGTTTGTTTGTTTTAGTTTAATGTGCATGTGTTTGGAATGGAAGATAAGTCCTACGCTACATACTGGGTTTATTAGAATGTATTTCGGATCAGTGCGTCGAATGACACTATCAAATTTGCAACCGAACCATGCGGAAACGAAGCACGTGTCTCAAACTTTTGACATTATCCTAGATGTGTCTCGGAGATCTACACTTTTACTGGAAATTAAATATTTAATTTGATCATTAAGTTTGCTTTTCATTTTGAAAATAACTTAATGATTTTCTCAAACATCCTCTATATATTGGAATTGCCCTGAAAAAATATAACAACAAACGTTACTTATGTATTACTGTTGGATTTCTGGAAACTCAACTTCATAATAGATTCTTTTCTGACTGCGTTTAAATTCCATATCTCTCCCATTTCTCTTCTTTTTTCCCCTTTACTCTCTCTGTCTCATTTCTGAACATCATTCTAACAAACATCCATTGATTTCAATTTTTGATTCTGTGTGTGTCTAAGTTTCTTCCTACATCAACTTAAAAATCTCTTTTGTTCGGTTTTATTCTTTCATTTTATCGATTGCAATACATGTATAATTTGAGAGTAGAATTGCACTAACGTTGTTTGCTGATTTTAGTATGGGAGAGGAAAGGAGGGGAGAGAGGGGGGATCTATTTACCAGATACGGTTACGGGATAAGCAGATTTATATTGGGTGGCCTATCTCCACGGCTTTAACTGTCGAAATTTTTTTGATGCGGAGTGTACCATTCCTTACACATTTTGACTGGAGATTGTGCTACAAAATTTGGTCACTTTCTTACTTCAAACTGGGTGAAATATTTAAGCTAATTTAAATTTATGCACCTGTTTAAGGTCTTTTGCTTTGTCGTACTTCTTTTTTTTTCTTCAGTAATGAAATACCTCATATTTGTTGCTTCAAGCATATAATAGAGACATTGAAAACTTACCATGTCGGCTTTCTGCAATTTCCAAACATCTTTTTCATTACAAAATAATATTACTTCCAGCTCACTTTACAACGAGCTGTTTCCAAAAATTATTACAATCAAAGTAACGAAATTCCACATATATAATTTCCTAGTTGCCTTTACTCTGAATAGTGCAAAAAGAATATCACAAATTTCCACTAGATAATGAGACAAATTATAAGCTTTTTAAAATTAGTACACCTGATTGAGATCTTCCGTTCGTTACATTTCCCTCTTTTAGTTTCAGTGGTATGTATCATCTTACCTACGAAGAGTAAGGAACGGAAGTAACGTTTTTAGAAATTCAACTATATCTTCATTCTGGAATTATTGAAATGTGTTTTCTGTTAAAAACTAAAACTAACTTTATGATAATTTCACAACATTTCACAAAAATGAGTTACTTCCAGGAATGCTCACGGAAAATAATACCGAAATTTCCCTCACTCTATTCGTTAAATATCTTCGCTAGAGATAGAATTGAAACGTTTCATCTTTTTGTTACGAAACGTGTGAATTATTTAAGTCCATTCCATACATCTGCATCTGCTTAGGGTCTCCTGTATTTCTTTTTTTTTCTTAACAGGTACTTATATGCTGTCAACTACAAAGAATTTATAATAATGGTAGAAATGTTTGTAATTTGTTCTGTAATTATTGAGAAGTATTTCTCTTTATAAACTCAATCGTTTTCTGAGATAGGGCAATCCTCTTTCAGAAAATTGAGCTGCATCAAACACTGGCCAGAAACAATCGAAATTTCAGTCATACTATTCCCTAGAGATCAAGGCTTGGCATGGTGCTACAAAATATCTCTGAATTCTACAAGAAAATTTCTCAAATATTTAAGCTGAATTTGTATGTGTACACTTAGTTAAGGTCTTCTTTCTCGTCATACTCCTTTCTCCTTTCGCAACAAACATTAGCTACCAAGAATATATATCAGAAGAAAGGTGGTTTTAAGCTTAACATTTCGCGGCTGTGTAATCATTGGGACGTATTTTTATTATTATTATTATTATTACGAAGTAAATTCTACTTTCAGATACCTCCATCCTATTTTACAACAATGAGCTACATTCAACAATCTCTGCAAAAATTATTTAAATTTCACACATTAGTTCCCTTTATATGTCTATTTTCAATAGTACTACAAAATTCCACAAATTTTTGCTACAAAACAGGCGAAATATTTATTTCCATTGAACGATGTGCATCTGGTTAAGGTTTTGTTTCTTCATATTTCTTTCCCTTTCCGCAATAATGACATATTTTATATTATCCGATAAGGGTGCACGATCAAGGTAAATTACTCCGAAACTCAAGATTTCGTCGTCCTGCAACTATTGAAACATGTTTTTATTGTACAATTCGCGGTAAAAAAACCTGCAACATGAGCATATAAGTTTATTGTGAAATGACGAAGCCTTTTGCTCCAAAATAAGTGTGTACGGGAGGAGGCCGAGGTTTATCCTGGCATGATTCGTTCCACTTAGACGTTATGTTCATTCCCTGTGCTGTTAGGCGAAGTTTCACAATAAACTTACATCCTCATGTTGCAGGTTTTTTTGCCGCGAATTGTACAATGAAAATCTTACTTTGTGATCGCATTTCACAACGAAGAGTCATTTCCAACAATCGTCACAAGCAAAATAATACAATTCCATCCATATTATTCCCTAGATATCTTCACTAGGGAGAATGTTATCAAATTTCATACATTTCTACAAGAAAATCGGTGAAATATTTAAATCTAATTAAAATTTATGCATCTGCTTATGATCTTCAACTTCGTCATATTTTCTTCTGTTTTAGGCTCAGTGGCATGTATATAACGTTAGTTACGAGGAATATGTAATGAAGTCATTCGAAATTCAACAAGTTATGTAATTATTGAAATGAGTATTTCAGTAAAAACTGTATCTCACTTTAGATAGATTCAAGTGATTCACACAAAGGAAATTCTACTTCCAACAATAGTCACAAATAAGATTGAAATTGCACTCACACCATTTACTAGATTTCTTCAATGCGGATAGTAGTGAAAATTTTTATTTGTTTCTACTAGAAAATCTGCGAAACATTTAAATTTATTAAAACGTATACTCCAGGATAAGGTTTGCGGTTTCATCATATTTCCTTCTCTTTTTCAACAATGACTTTTTCTAAGAATGTGAAATAACGGAAGAAGTGGTTATAAGTTCACATTTCGTCGTTCTCTCATTATTGTAACGTGTTTTTAGGTATGTTCTAAATTTTATTCTGAATTAATTCCACTCCATTTCACAACAATGAGCTACTTCCAACACTGATTACAGAAAATATTGAAATTTCAGAGGTACCATTTCTTAGACATTTTCACTGGAGATAGGGCTACAAAATTTCGTCGCTTTCTAGTTGCTTGAAAGTGGGTGAAATATTTAAGGGAATTTGAAATTTGTGCACCTGGTTAAGGTCTTATGAATCGTCATATTTTTGTTCTTTCTGCAGTACTGGTGTCTCATATTTGTTGCTTCAAGTATTTAATAGAGACTGAAAACTTACGATGTAGGCTTTCTGCAACCTTCTAAACATTTTTTATTATGAACTAAATATTACTTTCAGATCACACTACAACGAGCTGTTTCCAACAATGATCACAATCAAATAATAAAATTATACGTATATCATTTCCTAGTTACCTTTACTGGGAATAGTGCAACAAAACAACACGAATTTCCAATAGATTATAAGAGACATTATAAGCTTTTTAAAAATCAGTACACCTGGTTGAGATCGTCATTTCTCGATCGTCTTCTTTCTCCTCATGTTTCTCCTTTCTCAACAATCAAATAATACCTACTAAGAATATATATAACACAAGACAGGTACTCTTAAGCTCAGTTGGCGGTCGTGTAGTCATTGTTACGTATTTTTGATTATGGACTATCTTCTACCTTGAGTTACCTGCATCATATTTCACAACAATGAGCTACTTTCAACAGTCGTCACAAAAGGTATCTAAAGTCCACTCATACAATTCCCTTGATATATTTATTTCCAATAGTACTACAAAATTTCACAAATTTTTGCTACAAAATAGGTGAAATATTTAAGCCCATTGAACGGTGTGTACTTGGTTAAGGTTTTATGTTTCGTCATATTTCTTTCCATTTCCACAATAATGGTATATTTTATATTAGCTGCTAAGAGTGTACAATGGAGGGAAATTCTTTACAAACTCAAGATTTCGTCGTTCTGCTAAAATTGAGGCATATTTTCATTGTAAAACGAAAATTTTACTTTGGGATCGCATTTCACGTCGATGAGCCACTTCCAACAATCAAAATACTACAATTTCATCCATGTTATTCCTTAGATTTCTTCCCTATGAAGAATGTTATCAAATTTCATAAATTTCTACAAGAAAATAGATGAAATATTCAAATATAATTAAAATCTATACATCGGTTTAAGATCTTCAGTTTCGTCATATTTTCTTCTCATTTAGGATCAGTAGCATATATTACTTTAGTTACGAGGAATATATAATGAAAGCATTCGTAATTCAAGGGTTATGTAATTATTGAAATGTGTATTTCATTAAAAACTATATCACATTTTAGATAGAATCAAGTCATTCTCCCTCCTCCCCCAAAAATTCTGCTTCCAACAATAGTCAGAAACAAGATATTGAAATTGCTGTCATACCATTTGCTGGATATCTTCAGTGCACATAGTGCTGAAAATTTTAACCTCTTTCTACTAAAAAAATTGGCGAAATATTTAAAGTTCCATCTACGAAAAGTGAGGAACGAAAGTAATATTTTCCGAAACTCAACTATTTCTGCGTTGTTAAATAATTGAAATGTGTTTTTCATTAAAAACTAAATCTCACTTTAAGATAGTTTCACAGCATTTCACAAAAAATAGTTAAAGAGTTAAAGGTAGTTTCACAGCATTTCTCAAAAAATAGTTTCTTCTAACAATGCTCATGAGACAAAATACCGAAATTGCCCTCACACCATTCGTTAAATACCTTCACTAGAGATAGAACTGAAACGTTTCATATCTTTGTATTAGAGAACGTGGAAATTGTTTAAGCCCATTCGAAACGTGCATCTGCTTAAGGTCTTTTGTTTTGTCATATTTGTTCCTCTTGTTGTAACAATTACTTATTCGCTATCAACTACGAAAAATGTATACTATTAGAAGAAACGCTTGCAATTTGTTCTGTAATTATTGAGATGTATTTCTCATAACAAATTAAATCTTTCTTTGGCATAAGTCAATCCTTTTGGAGAAACCTGAGCTGCTTCAAACTCTGACCAGAAACAACATCGGAATTTCAGACATACTGTTCTCTAGATATCAAGGCTTGGCATAGTCCTACAAAATATCTCTGAATTCTATTAGAAAATTTCTAAAATATTTAAACTGAATTTGAATGTGTACACTTGGTCAAGGTCTTCTTTCTCGTCATGCTCCTTTCTCCTTTCGCAACAATCAAACATTAGATACCAAGAATACATACCACAAGAAAGGTGGTTTTAAGCTTAACATTTCGTGGCTGTGTAATCATTGGCTCGTATTTTTATTACGAACTAAATTCTACTTTCAGACTAAATCCTATTTCTCAACAATGAGCTACTTCCAAGAATCGTCACAAAAAATATCTAAACTCCATTCATACAATTCCCTTGATATATTTATTTCCAATAGTACTACAAAATCTCACAAATTTTTGCTACAAAACAGACGAAATATTTAAGTCCATTAAACGATGTGTACCTGGTTAAGGTTTTATGTTTGTCATATTTCTTTCTCTTTCCGCAATAATGACATATTTTATATTATCTGCTAAGGGTGTAAAATCAAAGGAAATTCTTTGGAAACTCAAGATGTCGTCGTTCTGTAACTTTTGAAACGTTTTCATTGTAAATGATTTTTTGGGGGGGGGGGGAATCGCATTTCACAACGACTGAGCCATTTCCAACAATCGTCACAATCAAAATAATACAGTTCTATCCATATCATTGCATAGTTATCTTTACTAGGGAGAATGTCATGAAATTTCATAATTTCTACAAGAAAATAGGTGAAGTATTTAAATCTTATTAAAATCTGCACCTGCTTAAGGACTTCAGCTTCGTCATATTTTCTTCTGTTTTAGACTCAGTGGCGTATATCACGTCAGTTACGAGGAATATGTAATGAAAGCATTCGAAATTCAACAAGTTATGTAATTATTGAAATGTGTATTTCAGTAAAAACTGTATCTCACTTTAGATAGATTCAAGTGATTCACACAAAGGAAATTCTACTTCCAACAATAGTCACAAATAAAATTGGAATTGCACTCACACCATTTACTGGATTTCTTCAATGCGGATAGTGGTGAAAATTTTTATTTGTTTCTACCAGAAAATTTGCGAAACATTTAAATTTATTAAAACGTATACTCCAGGATAAGGTTTGCGGTTTCATCATATTTCCTTCTCTTTTTCAACAATGACTTTTTCTAAGAATGTGAAATAACGGAAGAAGTGGTTATAAGTTCACATTTCGTCGTTCTCTCATTATTGTAACGTGTTTTTAGGTATGTTCTAAATTTTATTCTGAATTAATTCCACTCCATTTCACAACAATGAGCTACTTCCAACACTGATTACAGAAAATATTGAAATTTCAGAGGTACCATTTCTTAGACATTTTCACTGGAGATAGGGCTACAAAATTTCGTCGCTTTCTAGTTGCTTGAAAGTGGGTGAAATATTTAAGGGAATTTGAAATTTGTGCACCTGGTTAAGGTCTTATGAATCGTCATATTTTTGTTCTTTTTGCAGTACTGGTGTCCCATATTTGTTGCTTCAAGTATTTAATAGAGACTGAAAACTTACGATGTAGGCTTTCTGCAACTTTCTAAACATTTTTTATTATGAACTAAATATTACTTTCAGATCACACTACAACGAGCTGTTTCCAACAATGATCACAATCAAATAATAAAATTATACGTATATCATTTCCTAGTTACCTTTACTGGGAATAGTGCAACAAAACAACACGAATTTCTAATAGATTATAAGAGACATTATAAGCTTTTTAAAAATCAGTACACCTGGTTGAGATCGTCATTTCTCGATCGTCTTCTTTCTCCTCATGTTTCTCCTTTCTCAACAATCAAATAATACCTACTAAGAATATATATAACACAAGACAAGTACTCTTAAGCTCAACAGTTGGTGGTCGTGTAGTCATTGTTACGTATTTTTGATTATGGACTATCTTCTACCTTGAGTTACCTGCATCATATTTCACAACAATGAGCTACTTCCAACAGTCGTCACAAAAGGTATCTAAAGTCCACTCATACAATTCCCTTGATATATTTATTTCCAATAGTACTACAAAATTTCACAAATTTATGCTACAAAATAGGTGAAATATTTAAGTCCATTAAACGGTGTGTACTTGGTTAAGGTTTTATGTTTCGTCATATTTCTTTCTCTTTCCACAATAATGGTATATTTTATATTAGCTGCTAAGAGTGTACAATGGAGGGAAATTCTTTACAAACTCAAGATTTCGTCGTTCTGCTAAAATTGAGGCATATTTTCATTGTAAAACGAAAATTTTACTTTGGGATCGCATTTCACGTCGATGAGCCACTTCCAACAATCAAAATACTACAATTTCATCCATGTTATTCCTTAGATTTCTTCCCTATGAAGAATGTTATCAAATTTCATAAATTTCTACAAGAAAATAGATGAAATATTCAAATATAATTAAAATCTATACATCGGTTTAAGATCTTCAGTTTCGTCATATTTTCTTCTCATTTAGGATCAGTAGCATATATTACTTTAGTTACGAGGAATATATAATGAAAGCATTCGTAATTCAACAAGTTATGTAATTATTGAAATGTGTATTTCATTAAAAACTACATCACATTTTAGATAGAATCAAGTCATTCTCCCTCCTCCCCCAAAAATTCTACTTCCAATAATAGTCAGAAACAAGATATTGAAATTGCTGACATACCATTTGCTGGATATCTTCAGTGCAGATAATGCTGAAAATTTTTACCTCTTTCTACTAAAAAAATTGGCGAAATATTTCAATTACCATCTACGAAAAGTGAGGAACGAAAGTAATATTTTTCGAAACAACTATTTCTGCGTTGTTAAATAATTGAAATATGTTTTTCCATTAAAAAATAAATCTCACTTTAAGATAGTTTCACAGCATTTCACAAAAAATAGTTAAAGATAGTTTCACAGCATTTCTCAAAAAATAGTTTCTTCTAAGAATGCTCACGAGACAAAATACCGAAATTGCCCTCACACCATTCGTTAAATACCTTCACTAGGGATAGAACTGAAACGTTTCATATCTTTGTATTAGAGAACGTGGAAATTGTTTAAGCCCATTCGAAACATGTGCATCTGCTTAAGGTCTTTTGTTTTGTCATATTTGTTCCTCTTGTTGTAACAATTACTTATTCGCTATCAACTACGAAAAATGTATAATATTAGAAGAAACGCTTGCAATTTGTTCTGTAATTATTGAGATGTATTTCTCATAACAAATTAAATCTTTCTTTGGCATAAGTCAATCCTTTTGGAGAAACCTGAGCTGCTTCAAACTCTGACCAGAAATAACATCGGAATTTCAGACATACTGTTCTCTAGATATCAAGGCTTGGCATAGTCCTACAAAATATCTCTGAATTCTATTAGAAAATTTCTAAAATATTTAAACTGAATTTGAATGTGTACACTTGGTCAAGGTCTTCTTTCTCGTCATGCTCCTTTCTCCTTTCGCAACAATCAAACATTAGCTACCAAGAATGCATACGACAAGAAAGGTGGTTTTAAGCTTAACATTTCGTGGCTGTGTAATCATTGGCTCGTATTTTTATTACGAACTAAATTCTACTTTCAGACTAAATCCTATTTCTCAACAATGAGCTACTTCCAAGAATCGTCACAAAAAATATCTAAACTCCATTCATACAATTCCCTTGATATATTTATTTCCAATAGTACTACAAAATCTCACAAATTTTTGCTACAAAACAGACGAAATATTTAAGTCCATTAAACGATGTGTACCTGGTTAAGGTTTTATGTTTGTCATATTTCTTTCTCTTTCCGCAATAATGAAATATTTTATATTATCTGCTAAGGGTGTAAAATCAAAGGAAATTCTTTGGAAACTCAAGATGTCGTCGTTCTATAACTATTAAAACATGTTTTCATTGTAAATGAATTTTTTTTTTGGGGGGGGGGGAGTCGCAATTCACAATGACTGAGCCATTTCCAACAATCGTCACAATCAAAATAATACAATTCTATCCATATCATTCCATAGTGATTTTTACTAGGGAGAATGTTATCAAATTTCATAATTTCTACAAGAAAATAGGTGAAATATTTAAATCTTATTAAAATCTGTACCTGCTTAAGGACTTCAGTTTCGTCATATTTTCTTCTGTTTTAGATTCAGTGGCATATATCACGTGAGTTACGAGGAATATGTAATGAAAGCATTCGAAATTCAACAAGTTATGTAATTATTCAAATGTGTATTTCAGTAAAAACTGTATCTCACTTTAGATAAATTAAAGTGATTGCTACAAAGGAAATTCTATTCCAACAATAGTCACAAATAAGATTGAAATTGCACTCACACCATTTACTCGATTTCTTCAATGCGGATAATGGTGAATATTTTTATTTGTTTCTACTAGAAAATCTGCGAAACATTTAAATTCATTAAAACATATACAGCAGGACAAATTGTTAGGTTTCATCATATTTCGTGCTCTTTTTCAACCATGACCTTTAGTGCACTCTGTTAGTCCTCCGATAGTTCTTATTTGGATACCAGCGTGAAATTTGGATACCAATGACAGTACCTCACTCTTGTTTCATTTGAGTTGGGGAAGATTTCTTGAAATCGTACTCTATAACAGCTTCATACGAATAGGTTTGAAAATAAAACTCAATAATGCGTGTTCTCTCGGACGGAATACTTCATTGTAACAAAAACAATGTCAATAATCAACGCAACACAACACAATGAAATTCGATAAGTACCTGACTCGAAGCAAAATTACACCGTGAATAAAGAGTTATGTATTTTTCTCCTTGCCAGTAATGGTTACCAACTGCAGATGAGTAATTATTTTTATCGTTTTTTTTTTTTTGGGAAAAATATTTTATTGATGAATCACATTGTCCAACATATGCGTTGATGAGTTACACCTGTGGTAGTGTTTTTGCTGGAACATTGTTGCCAAAAATGCGCTATTTTATTTTGAAAATGTGTTCTTTTCTGAATACGTAAAAAAAAAAAAATAAAAATAAAAATAAAATAAAATAAAAAAAAATAAAATAAAAAATAAAAAATAGCATTTCAAACTGTTAACTCTGCAAAATAACATGCAGTTTTTGTCCCACCCGATAAACATTGATGCGTACTAAACATTTACGTTAATAATTACCGCGATTTATTCTTTTCCTGTTTCGTAAATTTCTACTAGTAAATAGGCGCAAAAGATTTTGAACCGATTAAAAATATACACCAGATCTTCAGTTTCGTCTTATCTTTCTCTCTTTTAGTTTCGGTAGCATCTATCATTATATCTACGAAGATTAGGCCTCTATAATGGAAGGAATGTCTTCGTATGCTACTTCCAACAGATGAAACCTTTTTTTCGAGCGACTGCTTTCGGATAGAACAATTCTTATATTTTGAAAACTTCCCTTTTTCTCTTTTCTTGGTACTCACAAGGACAACGAATTTCAAGGGACAGTCACAGATGGTGTCACCTTCCATCTTGTTTTATGACACACAATATCTCTTTGGATTTTCTTCCAAACTGTCGAAAGACCTAGTCGATTATTGAAAGTTCATAATTTTCAACTTGTGTAAAGAAAGAGCTGAATATTTCAAGATAGCTTAAACCATGCCAACTCCCCAAAGTTCTTCACATCTCGCTGAGAGAAAAAAGAAAAACAGTTTCGTCTGCGAACTGCTTAAAATCTTCATACGATTAAAAGCAGGGAAATAACAATCTTCATTGAAACATAGTTGTAAAGGGCATCTTTATTCAATGCTTTGTTGACTCCCTACTTTCTTAACCGGTGAATACCAGGATCGATATGGGATGTAGAGAACCAGTAGACTTTGTAGGTCACGAATACGTCGATTTCGATGTCGCAAAGTGAGGTGTGTTCGAACAGGAGTCGAAAAACTGATCGACGGTTGCGACAGTGTTGTAGTCACCACTTCTCGGGTCACCGTGCGCCACTGGAGAGATTTTCAGTGGAGGTGTTTAGATCTATCCTCATCTCCTGACTGTTGCGTAATTCTACGCTGCACATTACCCATGAAACCACAGAGATCTAGTAGGATCCTCACAAGAAGTGACGAGAACCGGCACAAAAGCATGGACAAAACGCCTCCCATAGGACAAAATCGGAAGCCTGAAGAACATGCACACGTTGCAGGTGATAGGGATAAAAAAAATATTCTCATATAGAATTTGTAAGATAGTACGTCGACCAATTGCACTCACACTGGCTAGCTACCCGGAGCTCACACCAGGATTTCCCGCAATATCCTGTAGCACATATCCATCTCAGATGTCCGAACCGTAGACGTTTGTTCTACGTCCGCATACAAAGGTGCTAGAGTCCCCAACTCACGTAGACAACTATACACTGCAGCAAATGTTCGCTGATTAGGTTGCTGTCCTCGCAGATATGTTGCCTGGTACAGTCTTCCACCCTCCCGAGGATTTCCATTCGCTTTGAAATATGTAAATATTATTTCGGCTTGTTCCTCGTACGAATAACGGACCATTCTTACAGCACTGACTAGACGTACACTACGAGGCTTTATTACACTTTACGCACTTTAACTGCCTCCCTCCCAAATCATCTACACCACCGTCGCGTCGGTTCTGCCGTCTCACAACACGTTGTACTCTTACCGGACACGAAGTTATTAGCTTTCGTTCAGAAAATACTATCTTCCTCAACAAGTGCTGCCATCAGGTCTTTTTGCTTCACGTTCGTGTGCTGCAGTTGTTTCCTTGTACACAAGAACTGTAAAGTACGACTGCTAGTTCACAACATGCCGCTCATGCGTACCGAGGTCGACCAGCAATCGACCCTTGTACAACCTTTCACCCTTGTATCGCGTCTCTACACACGTACGTAAGTTGGTGCACATCTTTCTGTTCCATTCCAATTGTCAGGATTCGATTTTCGATTTCAAGTTGGCACACCTGTCACTGGTACACGATGTGGTATGACATATGTTTAAAAGTAAAGGAAAATCATGTATTCATGAAACCATCATACAGTAAATACTGATATTATTACCGTTTAACGAAAGAGAAAACGATCGAAGATGAAACATACAACAATCGATAGATTTGATCGAGCTGAACAAAATGCTATGAATGAGTTTAAATTCTCATGTGTAATTTCCGAGAAAATCGATCCTGATAAAGTTTCTTGTTCGTAAACCTAAAAATGGATGCAGTACAATAATTGCACCATTTAAAATGAAACTGTTCCTGAAGTATACACTAATAAAACTATTCATTGTGACAATAAACAGTCTGATTGATAAGATAAGGCCCAAATCATCAATTATCGTGATAGTTTTCGACAGAATCAAGAGAATCAAATTTTTGTAGCGTTAAAATGTCTGTTGTCCATCTGATGGAGTTGATAATGTTTATTCTGCTGGAATAGTTTTTATATTAATTTATGTACCGAATAGAAAAATATTAACCGCTATGTAGCAGATTGTTTCTATTGTTTGATTTATATGAACAGTGCCGCGTATACACTTGTTAATTATTATTTGCTCCGTGTGTATATAAACTAGAAACAGCCAATTCCGGAATTTTTACTTTCTGGATTCCGGAAAGTAAAATCGAAAAAATTCTGGAATTTAAAAATTCCTATTTTCGGAAAATTTCTGGATTTGTCTGAAATCCGGATATTTCCGAATTCCGGATTTTTCCGAAATCCTGAATTTTTCTGAATGTCAGAATTTTTCGAAATCCGGAAAGTAAAATTTCCGATTCCGGAAAACTTTGGTCATTCCTAGTATAAACAGTGTCAGAAAGGTCAAGAAATATTTATTTGTCAACGTAATTTTTCTATTGAACTACAAATAACATGAAAATTAACAGAAATATAAAGAAAGGTCCCGAAATAAACATTAGAATCTATTTGGGACTTATAAACAGTATTAGAATCATTGCTCTATCTTCAAAACTAGAAAAGACGTTCTACATCATTTGCTGCAAATTGTACCGAGTCTTGACCTGGTAAAATTTCACACGTCACATCATTCCAGATGAATAATTTTCGGCAGTGTACTGGATTTTGGGGGGAAACTTTGTAAGTTTAAGGTCACGTGGACGGTGCTAAAGTAAATGGTCAAACAGATCCCAGTATGAATTGCTTGATTGTTGTCAAATACAAGAACTTAAATTTCGAACAGTTCCATTTAGCTAGTTATCACAGCTTTGATATGAAAAATAGTCTTGTCTTTGTCAGAAATAAGTTCCTTATCATTGATGGTGGAAGCAAATTAAAAAAAATAACAGATGTAAAAGGAAAATCAAGAAATAAATATAAAGCGCTAGTTGCACTGGAATTCCAAATTGATATATTGAGATTGAAGCTCAATATTGAATTCTACAAAAGGAATTACCATATTTCCTCTGCAGGTGTGTTTGGTTTATCTTTCACTAACACAATATATTTTTTTTTAAAAAAAAAGACACAACGAAATTATATTTGTGTTGTTTAGGCCTTTGAGTGCGAGTGCCCTTTCACTTTCCTTTGTTGTTCATGACGGGACTTAAAATGTGGCTCTTAAGACTTCTTCTTTCTGGAGAAAGATTAGTGGCAAATGATGCCATTGCACAGGGCCGCAAATTGCCTAGGGCCAGGCCCTGCTAGGCATTTATGCTTATTTCGGGGTTTTCTCCTTATCTTTGTTAGTCTTCATGTTATTCGTAGTTCCATTTAAAAATGACGATCGTTTTTCGTCATTTCTGACATACTTTTTACACATGAGGAGAAAATAGTACTTGTATATGTTATTTTTTAATACAGTTTAGCATTTATTTCCATTAATTTGGCTTAAAAATCGTGCTTTAATTTTGATCCATTCGTAAGTTACAAAATTTTAAACATTTTTTGGTTAATTTCGCGTGGCTACCTTGACTTCGCCATTACAAAGAAAAGTGTGATGTTGGTCGAACACACCCATTTTTTCTCTTTCCTACATATGCAAGAATATATGAGGTGCACACCTAAAGTACGTGCCGTTTCGTTCTAATTTCCAAGAGCAAGGAAATAGAGAGAATTAACCCTTTTTATTGATACACAGTTGCCATCTCTTCGTCTGTTTTGTGTAGCATGTGGCATAGTCTTCTTTGCGCGTATGCTTCAGATACTGGAAAAATCACTGTCCAGGGATGATCTACGGGGAAAACGACATCCACGAAAAAAACCCTTGAGGCTAGGGAACAACCAAAAGTCACTCGGGACTAAATCTGGTGAGTGGGATGGGTGTGGCAGAAGTTCCATACCGTGGTAAGCCAAGAATGAGATCACAACATTAGCACGATGTAGTGGTATATTGTGCATGTGGAGAATATTGCCATTTGCGGTCGTTTCTTAGTCAATTTTGCAAAAATTATGTATACAAGTGTACGAAAATACACGTCCGTAACTGTATGACTTTTCGAAAGAAAGTGGGACAATATCAGTCCCTAGATATCCCAGAAGATAGCGTACAACTCATTGTCATTAGATCTATCTGACGATTTTTTTGGGGGGGAGGAGTGAATCTGCGTGTTTCCGCTGTATCGATTGCCTTTTTGTTTCTGGGTTGGACAACGGAATCTGTGATTCATCCATTGTCACAACACTTTCGAAGAAACGCGTTCCTCTGTTCTGAAGTGTAGCAAATTTGCAATACTTGATCGAATCCTTGCCCCTTTTTCATTGTCATTAAGCAGTCATGAAACCCAACGAGAACAAACGTTCTCTAGGCCCAGTTCATTTGTAATTATTCGTTCTACGGTTCCCATTGTTAGCCTCAAATCTCCAGCATAGTGACGCCTTCTTTTCATGATGAAATTTTCAACACGGACAATGTTAGCGTCAGTTGATGCTGTTTTTCGTCGTCCGGACCTCTATTCATCTTTCACAGTCGTTCGTCCAGCTTTGAACTCACGCACCCACTTCCTAACAGTGTTTTCTGCTAGAGCACTATCACCACACACACTCCAATTGGCGATGAATATTGTCTGCAACGTCCAGCTACGGTGAAGGATTTCACAATCACCCGTTGCTTTTCAACCGAAAATCTGTGTCCCAGGGCAGTATCAGAAACACACCTTATTCGTTCAGGGACTTTGCCACCTAGGAAGCAAAACCTGTATTGCTTAGAAACGAAGGATGGGGGTCTCCGATGTCGCAGTTGCTTTCCTGAAAAGCCAAAATATGAGGACTTTAGAACAAAACGATAGGTACTTTTGGTGTGCACCTCGTATTCCAGTGTGATCATTTCCTCCTTCAACGACTTGCTCATAGAAATACTATCAGCTGGTATATAACATCCACTTATGTTGATGAAATATTTTATAACAATTCGATTCTTGGCAAGTGAGAAATCCACAGAAAGAATTCGAACATTATTAGGTAGAAGAAATAATGTTCAGTAAATTGTTACAGTTCGCGGCATAGAAAATGTTACAAAAAGTTTAAGTTCAACTTTGAAACAAATCCATGCGCGTGTGCTTATGCATTCAGAAACACACTTCTCCATCGACTACTTACTTCTGGTATTCAATGCAACTCCCTCCCTCCCCCATCTCTCCTTGTCTAAAGCAGCGTGTCACGTAATATGCTCCTTCCATTCAAACGAAAAAAAAAAAAAAACGAACCAGTTTACAAGGTTTATAGCTTTAAAACAGTCTCTTTCATTCGTTTGTTCTGAAATGACTTTAGAGCCTAAAAAAGTCACAAAATGTTCCCTTAGCTTCATGAACGCCTTTATTTGCATCCTTTCCCTTCTTGAATGATTGCAAGTTAGGAAGATGCCCCTTGTGAAATCTGGAAATTGTTAAATCACGGCAATAGGTTTTGCACTTCCCAAAGTCTGTAATGCGGGCGCAGAGCTCTAAAAACAACTGACAAAAATGGGTGTTATCCGTTTCCAGTAATTGGAAGTAAATGTTCCAGGGCGTAATTTGCACAGGACAGTAAGGTGTGATTCTCCCTGCCTTGAGCTTGATAAATTCATATTAGTTGATCACAGGTAGAGCAATACACTAATAAAAAGAAGTGAAACTATTATGTCGACGGAGAATCTTCGCCTTACCCCGCTCCATGGGCAAAATTAAAATGACCAAAAATGACATTACTTTTAACAACAAACCTGTTCCGAGACAAATTTTATACCACGAATCTTTTAATCATCGAACCATGACTTTATCCACTTGTTTTTTTTAATAGTTAACTGATTCACCCAACGTGCATCATTTACTTGCTTAACTACTTATTAAAAGATTTTTACTTGTTGTTCTCGCTTAACTCGTGTTTCTATTAACCTAGAATGACAGGGATACAATCACAAAAACATCGAGGACAGTTAAAAATTCCAAAGGCTTTCCCACCGGGAGTCGAACCCGGAACCCCTTACACCAAAGAAACAAGTGCTAATCCACTCAGCCACGGAGAACTCTATACAGTTAGTCTCATACTTTTCCTTTAACTACTAGAATGGGATATTCCAAAATTGACTCGGTGGATGTGCCGTTCAGATGGGATGTAGACCTCTTGTAGCTTAGTTACAGAGTGTATAATGAACTTCCCCTTGTTCAGGAAAACTTTTTAAGGCAGTAAAAGTTTATTACTATGGTGTTAATTATATTTCATAGAACCATATGATAAGGTAGTGTCAAATACTTTGTATCATTGTATGTTAGATGAATGTTTAGTGTCAGGGACTCCTCTTTGGATAGTTTTAGGTTCGAATCCCGACCGTTTTTATTGATTTTTCTTTTAGCTACGCTCATACTGTGCACTCCAGACGACGATTCCTACCCTGCTATTCTTACCCTGGTGGCCCTAGATTCGAATCTCATCTCGTTCATTCTTGTTTCTTTTATTTTTGTTTCTTTTTTATTTTAGCTACACTTAGTTTGTGCATTCCAGATCTTCAAACTTGAATCAAATGTAATAGCAGCTACTGAATTAAATGTAGCTGACATTATTTTCAAAGTTGAATATTATATGCTAATGACAAGTATGTAGCTGGGGGCACGGGAGAAGGGGAGGCGGAGATTTTTTGCCCACATAATAGTTTCACTTTTTATTAGTGTATTACAATACATGTAATCAACCAATATGTATTTGTCAAGCTCAAGTTTGTTGTTAAAAGCAGCGTCCTTTTAGATTTTGCTCGATGGGCGGAGGAAGGAAGAGATTTTCCGCCGACATAATAGTTTCACTTTTATTAGTGTATTGCTATACATGTGATCAACCATTATGTATTTATCAAGCTCAAGGGAGGGGAAATTACACCCTCCTGTCCTGTGCAAATGACGCCCTTGGAACATTTGCTTCCAATTACTGGAAATAAATGAATAACACTCATTTCTGTCAGTAGTTTGTAGAGTTCTGCGCCCACATTACAGACTTTAGGAAGGGCAAAACCTACTGCCGTGATTAATAATTTCCGTAGATTTCACAAGGGGCATCTTCCTAGCTTGCAGTCTTTGAAGAAGGGAAAGAATGCAAATAAAGGCGTTCATGAAGCTATGGGAACATTTTGTGAAATTTTTAAATTCAAGCTCTAAAAAATGCATATTAGAACAAACTAATGAAAGAGACTTTTAAAGTTATAACCCTTGTAAACTGGTTCTTGGTTTTTCTGTCTGAATGAAAGGAGTATATTACGTGACACACTGCTTTAGACAAGGAGAGGTGGAAGAGGGGGTGAGTTGGAGTGAATACCAGAAGTAAGTAGTAGATGGAGAAGTGTGTTTCTGAATGCATGAACACACGGCTCAATTTGTTCCGAAGTTGGACTTAAACTTTTTATAACATTTTCTATGCCGAGAACTGTACTAATCGACTAGACTCCCAGCCAATGACTTAAGTTGTAGTCCAGGAGTAACTCTTAAGTTTGTGAGTTTTTGCGTGAAGCGATGTTCTCGGTAGAAGGAATACCTTCATTAGAAGGCACGTAATCGCGTAATAACAGGTTTCATGCCAAAAAATGTGGTAGGGGCCTGGAGGGTTCGCCGGCGGAATTCGTCTCAAGTTTCAAAGTTTTAAAACTTCTGAAAATTTTAAAACGAAAACTTTGTCTGTCAATATTTAGATAATATATTAGAAATTACATATGAAGACAATTCGTTGTCATAGCAACGCCATCTTTTAAATATGGTGTCCATAAAATTCAAAATTAAGTATTCTCGATCCCTTTTCCTTTATGTCCAAAATCAGATAACTGAAATTGCTATATGTAGAGGAAACTGCCCTAAAATAAACATTGTTGACAATTCAAGAGCTTTCGAATAAGCTATTTACAATTATCTCATCTTTAAGAGTAACCAACTAATCTATTTTATGTCATGGCAGATTTAGTGCTTTATGATTTTTAGTGTGGAGCCCGAAATATTGGTCTAAAACCTGGTGAAAGATAGAGATTACAAATCACAAATTGAAATTTTCGGAATATGTTCCTCTATGCCTACGTATTAATATAATAAAATATTTAAAATTCCATGTGGGGAAACTAAGATTTAAAGATTTAACATCACCAATATGGCTGCCACGCTTTCTGTTTACGGTCTGTTCAGTTTATTATAACAAGGATCGGTTTCATTTGGAAGAACAAAAGCCATTAAGATATAACATTAGTTGAAAGTTTCATTACTATCATCTTATGAATTTTTCCTTTGTAAACTATTGTTAAGACAAACATCTTTATCTTCGTCACAAAGAGACCATTCCCTACATCGCAGGAACTTGGCTCGACATCTTCATGCCAAACAAAATTTAGTTTTTGTGCAACCACAGCGAATTTACTGTAATACAATTTGTATCGTTCAAGGTAGTGTGCATACCAACAATCTTCTTTTCATCTTATTTTCTTCTTTCCATCCATAATCTATTGGGTTTGGCAAATTTGGTTGTGATTTTCCAAACCAGTACTGGGAAGTTAACCCTTTTAATGAAAGGTGTGAGGTCGCTCTTATTTAATGAAAACCTGAGTCTTGAATGTCTCTTTCCGAGAGTAGTTTCGCAGCAGCTTCAATTTTAATGTTAGACAAATTAACTTTTCATTAATTCTATCGTCAGCTTCATATTACACCGACTAGAACCAAGATTTCCAAGAGATTCAACTCCCTTGTTGTGAAATGCTTTCCAAAATAACTTTTAAGACTTCCTTGAAAATGTTTCATCAGTAATTGCGCATCCTGTGATAGCACGAAGCCTAAGTAAAGATTCTGCTGTAAGAAGTACAAAAGAGGTACCAATAGTATGAATATCTATCATCCTCTTATTAACTCCAAATCCTATAACAACCTTCGTATCTGTAAGTAAGTGTCTAGACCACCACACAGACAGAAAGAGGATGTTAGTGTATTAAGGGATAATGTGGATGGTCTGTGTCCCTTGAAATGTTACATAAAAACTGTGAAGTATTATTTTTGTATCTGTTTCTTCATGAGCACTTTTTAACTCATTAATGCCATTTCCTCATGAAGATTTTGCTTCTGACCTCCAGCTGGCAACTAATCGTTTCTTAACTTATTTCCATGAAGGAAATTTTTTCCTGAAAGATAAATATATTTTTGGTTTTTTTGAATGGGATAGAAGACTCATTGTGACATTTTTATACTGGCAGAGTCAGATACATTTTATTTTTATTGACGGACTGTTTCCTTGTCTTTTCTTCGACATTGACATCTTTAATGATTTATTTCCTAATGTCAAACACAAGGTGAATTTCAACGTACTTCAAAATTCTGACTATTTTATGCTGAATTCTGTAGACAAAAACAGACATGTTCATGTGCGTCAGGTTTCTCAGCACCTGGAGTTCCACCATGTTATCAAGCATAGCAACAGAGTAAGAAGAAGCAGATCGCTGCTTCAGTGCTAGTAAGTACGGGTTGTGTTGAATCAATGTCTTCCAGTTAAATTATTTTCTTATATTCCACTTCGATTTTGTCTCTCTCTCCAACTTCCTGCACAGATATCATCTTCCTAGAATAGTAAATATTCTGTAGGTTTTTCATCCCCTTGTATAGCTATTTCGACATTTTCTAAAATTTTCATAAGAATATTTTCATTTTAGGGCAAAATCATGTATCGATCTAGGTGAAATAGTAAAATTGTAACTGGTGAAAATTCATATATGCTAAGGGCACCCTCTAGATCAATGGCTATCTAGGATGTTGAAACAATAATCATTTTAGTATGCAAGGAACTATCAGCTTTAAGTTGTAAGATACTACCAGACATCCTTGTCTTCACTGTTTTCCCTCCAGACTTACAAAGTTCATATTTTTCACACTGTCCCAAAAATTTCTTTGTTGTTACTCGATATGATCCTCCTTGCACTGCTTGAATAATTCAAGTCATTCCACAACAATTCTTGTCAATACTTTTAGTAAAAACTGCCCTTGTATGAGGAATTGTTGTTTGTCACGGGATAAGTGGAATTACATACTGTTATGTACACAAGTTACAAATCTTTTCGATTTTGAATCTTGAATCTGATTTTGTTTGTGTGGTCTCTTTTCATTCCCAGCATAGATCTGGCTTCATTCTATACTCTAGCCAGTTCAAGACCAATCAAGAAAAATGTCAATACATCTTTTTTCTGAGTTATATTTTTAATATCTCCAAAAACTTTCATACTTCTGCTATTTTTTAAAAATAATATTATTTATTTTTATTTTATTTTACAGTATCATGTACAAGTGCCTCATCAGATCCACTTGTAACAAAATGGTATGGTTGATTAATTAATTACCCAATTCCCTTTACCTGGTCCATTTCGGAAAAGCTCCAAGATGTCATGCTCGAATACTAGGTCAGGTGAACAGCGAAGAAATACTTCACTAATTCTTCTAATACCTCAAGGTAAAACAATCATTACTAGTTCTCACAGATCATGTGAAAAAATCATAAGACGCACCATCTCCATGTATTGACACCAGTGGGGGGGGGGGCTTCCGGGCTTAAGCCCCCCCCGAAATCTTACTTGCTATAGTAAAGTATATGAAATATCTTGCAGAATTGTCACATTTTCAGGCAAAGCCCCCCCGAAAGTTAGCAAAGCCCCTCCCGAAATAAAATCGTAAATACGCCACTGATTGACACATAACCTTGAACTATGCAAACTTGCTCATATTCGAAGTAAATATGAGATGACATACTGTATTTGTGTCGTCTTTTCGTGACTTCTTCTTTCACTCGACATCTGACAGCTGCAAACTTCTTATGACGTTACCATTATCCTGTTCAATCTGTGCTTTACTTTTCATATGAGTTTTTAGAAATTTTAGCAAAAGGTTTGCAAAGAGCTGTTTTCGCTGTGATGAACCCACAGGTCTCCGCACATATTTACCAGCAAGAATCTTTGAAACCACATTCTCATTGTCAAGTCCATTTATAAATGTACTTAACAAGTAAAATAAATTTCTAATGAATTATCGAAGAATTCTAATATTTTTAATTGCAAAAAATCTGAGCGTTCTCTATTTCTAAGACGCAAGAACGAAGTTCTCTCTTTAAAATGCCTAGATCTTAAATATCGCTTTGAAATTCTGAGAGATGAATTCCAATGGTGGTTGTATTGATGACGTTATATCTTGATTTCCGCAAGTGGGATTTTGAGACCTCTTATATTAATATATAGGCATAGAGGAACATGTCCAGAAAACTTAAGCTTGTTATTTGGAATTCGCCTTTCGCAAGGTTTTAGTCCAATATATCTGGCCCCATACTAAAAGCCATAAGGTACTACACTTACCATGACATAAAATAGACTAGTTGTGTTAATTTTAAAGTTGTAACAATTGTACATATCTCATTCGGAATCTCTTGAATTGTCCAACAACGTTTATTTCAGGGTATTTCACTTACATGTAACAAATTAAAACTTATTTGACTTTGGACATAAAAGAAATTTCGTTATTTATAGACGCCATATTTAAAAGATGACGTTGCTATGAAAACGGGTTATTCTGAAATGCAATTTATAATGTGTTAGCTAAATATTAACGTAAACATAAGGCTTCATTTTAAAACATTTAGAAGTTTACTTTAAAACTTGAGAAACGAATTTCACCGTCGGACATATTAATTCACCCGCGCCCCTTCAAGACCTCTAACACATTTTCCAGGATGACACCTGGTATGACATGTTTACGTGCCTTCTAATGAAAGTACTTCTCCTACCTGCAACATCCCTTCACACAAAAACCCACAGACCAGGAAATTATTGACACACGCTCCTGGGCTATTTGGGGAATGTGTGGTTGGCATGTAGCTAGTACCATTACCCTTCCTGCTAGTTTCCTTGACCAGAATCCACTGCTTCATTTATGAAAGTAACTCCTTAAACTGTTCATTAACTTTTCCTCCATGCTGGTGTAGTGGCTAGCATGCGCACTTTCGGTGCACGTAGTTCCATGTTCGACTCTAGGTGGTGGAGGACTGAACGCATTACGGAAGCTTGGATTCCACCTTAAACTATGGGTTTACGTCCCATAGCTTTATTGCTGAAAACTGGGGATGACTTCAACAATTTTTAATATGCTGGATGTTCGCCGCAATGCCAGAACTACCTTGTCTCCAATGGTTAGCCATCCAAGTACTGATCTAACCCAGAGCTGATGGACTTTGTCGCTATAGAGGGAACTGGTAGGCTAAATTGGGTAGGGTTGGAAATAAGAGTGCTTTATTATGTTCAAATTGTATCCACAACAAATAAATAAATATAATAAAAAAA
Organism: Thermobia domestica; assembly: GCF_964235325.1. Classification (NCBI taxonomy): domain Eukaryota; kingdom Metazoa; phylum Arthropoda; class Insecta; order Zygentoma; family Lepismatidae; genus Thermobia; species Thermobia domestica. Next base: position 145,544,823 of record NC_137458.1, on the reverse strand, counting down.
ATAAATTGGAAGAAAAGCTGACTTTGAACGCTCTTATTAATATAAAACATAAAATTTTCAAACATTATCGGCAGAAACTATCTCCTCCAGCATTTAGAACATAATTAGAATAACAGTTTAGACGAATTATTTTCCGTTAGAAAGAGACAGAGAAAAGAAGAAAATACAACAACCTTATGGAAAAATATCAATTCGTACCAGTTGCAGTTGAATCCGGTGGCTCGTGGGGAAGGGATGGTCTAAACTTTATAAAGGAAGTAGGAAAACGCATCACACACTTATCCGGTGATGAAAGAGCAACCAGCTTCCTAATCCAAAGAATAAGCATGGCGGTGCAGAGAGGTAATGTAGCTTCAATACTAGGAACCATACCTCCCGGTAAAGCACTGGAGGAGATTTTCGTACTTTAAAAACAAGAGTAATGTGTCAATATTGTTGTATAGTAACTATTTTTCATTGTTATTCATTATTGTATCTATATTTATATCTATATGTATATTTATATCTTACCACGAATTATATTGTGAATAAATTTTCCGTTAACGATATCAGCCAATATGATGAAAGATTAGTAATGTAGCCAGCAAATTTTCCGTTTTTTTTCAGGCATCAAAATCACTAGCTGTAACACTTTTTTTTGGTACATTGTAGCTGGCCCCACTCAAAAACGACGGGCTCCTCCTAGATAAACTTGCTGGCTACATTCCTAATCTTTCATCATATTGGCTGATATCGTTAACGGAAAATAATTCGTCTAAACTTTATTCTAATTATGTTCTAAATGCTGGAGGAGATACAAATATTTTGTCTTCAAAATCTCTGTTAGTGTAAATGTTTATATGTCTTTAAAACTGTAATTATTTCTGTACATTAATGTAAAATGATAATTTTATAAAATAAAGACTTGTTTTTAAATAATTTTTATTTATTCAATTCATAGCCAGTTGAGAATGCTCCAAGATCATTTACAGAATGAACTTAAAAAAATGGAGAGATGGAGCGAGAAGGATAACTTGGATCCTACATGTAAATCTTTTTATGCGCACCTTCTGTTTCTCGCAAAAATTCGCAAAATATCATCTCTCTATGACTTACGGTTCCCGAGATTTGGCTCCTTAAATCCCCTGAAATTTGAACTTCTTTGGCCAACATCTGGGGAACGGTGGCCACCGATTACTGTTTGGTACCAAAATGTTCACCATCCTCTTAGGTATTGATCAACACCAATGTAATCTCTCTATAACTAAGGGTTAACTTCCTAGTACTGGTTTGGAGAAGTGTCGGAAAATAACCAAATTTGCCAAACTCAATAGATTATAGATGGGAAGAAAATAAGATGAAAAGAAGATTACTGGTGTACACCTACCTTACACTCCACAAACTGTATTACAGCTGATTCGCTGTGGTTGCATAAAAATTAAATTTTCTTTGGCATGAAGATGTCAAGTCAAGTTCCTGCGATGTACGGTACGGAACTGTGTCTTTGTGTACAAAGCCATGGAACCAGGAATATACCGAAAATACATTGGACATAACCCCTTAATATGGTTAGTTGAAAAGAACTGGAAAAACTAGATCTACTCTAATGATTCCTTATTTATTCACCGAATAATAAACGACAAGCTCACAGACCAACTAATTTACATACTTTTCTCTTAAATTGTTAAAACGGGTACTAACAAAATATGTAAACACTTTCCATCCACTACAACATTCTACTCCTCTTCTTTTTCTTAAGGCACATATCTATGTGGACATCTGCGCTGCCGCTCGGAGCGACGTAATGTTGTTTCATCCATCTCCTTTTTTTTTTCCTGATAATATTGGTGGGCCAAGATTATTGGGCAAGGTTTCAGTTTCCATATACCACCAAAAGTTATCAGGAGACTTATTTACTGTTGTTGGTGTCTGTACGTTTTCACTTGCCTGGTTATTCACTGGTAAGTCGTTACGAGACCCTTTCATGTTCTCTGGTTTTTGTCTTCGAGTACGTAAGTGGTGTACATGTATTGTCTGTCTCATAAGTAAATGCACGTTTTCCGCATGATAGTATCTTTTGCCCCTTGAAGCGATGGAAGATATAAGAAAATCAGTTCGCTTAATGTAATTGACCTTTAAAACTTTTAAAGCTGTGGATCCTGGTAAAAGCACATGCAAATGCAATTACGTTTGCAAATGCAATTTACACAACAAATAACACGAATAGTGTAACAAGCTGGGAAGGCTGAGAAACTGCTATACTGTTATACGGTAAGACGACAGAAACAAAAATCATAAAGTGAATGTTTAAAGTATATAGCAAAAAAAAAAAAAAAAAAAAAAAAAAGCACCTGAGTGTGTGGTGTTGTGGGTAACGTTCTACCAATCAGCTGATCCATGTTCGAATCTTCGTCAAGTGCCTTTTTCTCTCTTCGTCGAAGGAACAGCCATTGTTTGTAATTTTTACTTTTTTACTTTTCGTCAAAGGAACAGCCATTACTTGTAGTATTAGAGTTTTATACATGGTGTCACGTGTCATTCTGTTAGATTTTTTCTTGTTCTTGTCTAAGGGAATAATATAAGGCTACAAGTATGATTTTACCTAAGTAGATCAAAAGTAACGATGTTCTAGATTTCTTTTCATTAATAAAATTTAAAAAATAAGCTTATATCCGAAACTAAATATACAAGTAATTGAAATGAAAGTAGCAGGTTGGTGCAAATATAACCTGAGGGCAGAAAAACAAAGCAATATAACCTGAGGCGCTTTCAAGTGGCTGTCTTATCTCTGTCTTTAACTGAACTGAACACACCTTTTAAAACACAATGTTACCAATGAAATACTGGTCTGTGTGAAAACATAGAGAAGAGAAAAGAAACAATATTAGTATATTTTTTTATAATTAGATGTTTCAGTATGTTGAGAAAAGAAATGTCCACTATTAAATGAGAATATGATTAATAAACTAGTGTTCATACCGAGTGGAATGACAGTATGCATCTGGAAGGTCATATTCTATTTGGGAATACTCACGTGAGAATGAAAAGAATGTAACATTTTTGGAATGAACTCTATCAAGAAATTGATTTCTGATGGGAATTCATTTAGTGAGGGATCCCAAGTTAAGTTGTAGAACCATGTCTCATATAGTCTCGGTGCTGAAAAGGATGTTACACTCCCAATGAACCAACTGACCAGTCTTAGAACTATTAGTTTCAGGAAAGATGATTGGTTTGTGAACTGTGAAAGGTTTCTATTATCTACAAGCCAAGCTGGGAGCAATTTCCACATAGCCCAAAAGAGATTAAAGTCACAAATCTGCGTATAAAAATTGATCGCTCGCTGAACTATTATCGTCCATAATTAAATTTGATTTTTAGCTTCCTAAAATTGAGCTTCTAGGTTCACTGGAGCAAATCCTGAGGGAATGAGAGGGACATGTCCCCTCCAATCTTGGAACTGAGGGGGACTGTCCCCCCAATAATCCGATTTGAAGTGTTTTTTTTTTTTTTGGGGCAGAAAAGTGATGATTTGTGTCCGATTGCCACAAAGGAAAGTGAGATGAAATTGATGTACCCCAGAATAAGCCTGAAATCTGCCTGCCTCCCAATGTTGAAGACAATTCTGCTCCCTTTATCCTCCACACCATTGTTTTTCAACTTTATAAATATTTTGAACATCGCTTTAAAAAAATATGTGAACGGTCTTACCCGTTGCCCCCAATGTTGAAGACAGATTTGTGCCGTAGTCTAGGTTCCAAGTACGGGCTCAAAAGACCTCTAAATATATTTTTAAAAATCAAAAAATAGAATACACAGTTCGTTTAAAAATATAGGCTGAAGCAATCTTTAAAGGTCAGAAACGAACTAGTTGAAATGCTCATTCTTCGAACGAGAAGAATAAGTTTATAGGAATGTTATTTGCGTAAGATTCAAACCTCTTTCCCGATAGAATAGCATAACAATCGAAGTGAAATGAAAAAGATCCAAGTGAATCCAACTGCTAAATATCTTCTAGATTTATTTTAATCAGCTAAAATGCTTACTCACTTTGGTTTATGAACACAAAACGGGTAATCAAGATATTGTGGCAGTTGCCTTGCTTTCTTTGCTAGAGTTGGAATTTCCGAAAACGATGCACCACGTGGTCACAAATTTGTAAGGAGGAGTTTAAATACCGAATTTCATCTTCCAATGATAAGAGATTCGTCAGAAACGCTCTTTATATTTTTAATACTCCTTTTCTTGCTTAGAACATGTATTGTATGAATGTAAATGTATTGCAAGAAAAGCCCGGCGAGAGTTAACTAGCAAGGGGCAAGCAGCAATAAGCTTTGAGGACATCCTTCGGGAAGGTAAATAAGCTTCCAACTTGCCGCATGTATGTGGCGAAGCGTTGGTATCAAGTGACGGCGTGGTAGAGTTAGAAAGATATACGACTCACGTGCAAACGGTCCTGGGTTCGACTCCTGCTTGAGTCTTTTATTTTTTCCTTTAACCAATGAAGTGACCATTTTTAACGAGTAAAATATTAATTCATCGTATTTTTTAAATATGTTTGTGAAGTTTCCAGTAGACCATAGCTAACCATTTTCTTCCAAGTACTAAATGTATTCAAATATTCATTTCAAACGGTTTATTCGATTTCCCGTGATGATCGAACAGACAATCACGATGTCACTTTTACATATTGACCGCGTATTTAGAGCTTGTTCCCTTTTCCCCTCAAAAGCGGATTTTTAAGGACAACGGAGATGGGCTCACATATTTGAAAATAAGGTGTTTATGTTCATCTCTTCTTCTTATGATATATGCGTTAATGAATTATAGAAACCCGACTGGACCAAATGCTAAATACACTATATTAAAAAGATAATTTCAAGTGCTTCATCCGTTTTGCTATGATGACAAGATACAACCTCGATGTTATCATTCTTAAATATTGAGCAAAAATGATACAAATTACCCCTATTCTTCACTTAATACCGAAAGTTTTAAACACTGTCGGACACGTGCACACTCGTTTAAAATAAGGTTTTTATATATCAAGTTTCATCTCACAAACGTTAGATATTCTATTTTTGGCATAAACTTTTAACCCCCTCTCCTCTCTTACGATAATCAATTTAATAAAAATGGCGTGACAACAACCCAGTTCGAGGTAGATGTTAACTATGTTAATAAAATTCCTTTTAAACGGTTCAGCCATTTTTCGTTATGATAGACAACGTATTTTTCATTTATATACTATGTAGATATAGATTAATAGTATTGTTACTGACTTGTTATTTTCTTATTTAAATTATTAATTGATATAATAATGACGTGTTATGTTTAATGTTTAACAATGCCTATCATTTTTCATATTATGAACAGTGAAGTAGCAAACTTTGTGTAATATTTATAGTACATTGAATTTAGTATGTCACGCTAGTAGCAAATTAAGCATGCATGCTTAAACATTGTTCAGTTTCAGTTCTCAAGAGATTTTCTTTCCTGTCTTTCTATTATTTTGTCAATAGCTTACAAAACACTACAGCAGACATTTTTCACATGTAGTCTTTAATATTTTTTCCATATACTTTTCTCAACGTTTAATTTCTTTAGGCTAAAGGAGATGGATGATTAATGATAGAAAGTTCTAGTTAAAGTAAAATTTTAATTGACCCTTAACGGGAATCGAACACGAGAGTACAAGAACCAAAAGTGCATGTGCTAACCACTAGACCAGCAGAAAGCAAGGATAGTGTTATATCAATTCCCCATGTGTATGACGACGTTTCGTCGTCTCCAGGTCTGTTCCGCTCATACCGGGACACGAGTGTGACTGCTTCCAGGTCACGAAATTCTTAACCAGTTTCATCACTGCTTTCCAATACTAGTATAATAATAGGGTCTGTTCCAACCCCATCAGGTAAGAACAGACTGGTAAGATACTTTTTTTTAAAAGAAAAAACGGAGTTCGAGTCTTGGCGGGGGCTCATGTATTTCGGATTCCACATTAGGCTGTAAGTCCATGTCTCATAAAGCTTGCATGGGACGCTAAAGTCAAATCAACTACTACAATTGATGACAGGCATTCTAGAAAGACCTCTGAAGACCATTTTCTTTATAATAAACTTTTTCCCGTACCAAACAGAACAAACAAATATGTATAATAACAAGCATTCTGTAAAAACTTCCGAAGTATTCAAACACTTTAAAAAATATGTAGGAACTTCCACCAAAAATAGGTTCTAGCAAGCAAAGTAGGCTATTTTTGGTATTATTCAATTTCATCAGTTGCTACATTTGCTAATGAAATGTTGACGTTACATGTTCTCCCTGAAATATATGTAAAGGAAAAAATATCTTTTGACCAAAAATCCGGCGTTAGATACGTTAATTTATATATAAGGAAAAACCTGAAAACGATCTAATTTAGTAAGCTACTCCTTGTATTTATCGCTAGTTTAGTCAGTTTGTAACTACAATATTATAACCATGGGACGTCAAACTTGTGTTGCGTCCTTCAAGGTTTAAAGTTCTTAACATATTTCGCATTCTATCGAGGGTTACATTCATGGTGTATATTTCAAGGTGGTTTCCCTGTCTATTCAAGAAACTTGTATTTGAGCATATAAGGGCAAATACTTTTGCTAACTTCAAACACCCTGCATTTCATCGCAGTTTATTTTACTATAAACCATTGCTTAATTCTATTATAGAATTGTTCATAATTGTCATATTAGCTTCGACATTTTCAAGTATAAATATATTATTTTTCATTTCTTTATGTAACGAAATGCAATGCCATAGTGACATTTTGCTCTATGCTCTGTGTTTCGTTAAGAACTAAAGGTGAGTATTTTATATCTAAACGAAAAATAAAATTAGTTATATTTAGTTCCAGAAATAAAGATGATGGAAGCCAATGTGCTGACCACACACAAACAACTGAAATGCACCTCCTTGACCATAGCAAATTATGGAGTACAATTGGAGAGCATTCAATTTATTTTTGAGCTGTAACCTTATTTATAGTTTTTATTAATACTCAAATCTAGAACACTTTTACGCTTGTAAAATTCTACTTCATGTTGTTCGCTTGACAATAAATAAATATACAAATACTTGCAGATAATCAAATCGCACCTTAAACTGTTACCATGTTTCTTTTTACTGGAGTTCTGCCTGATAAATGAAAAAAATAAAAATAAAAAAAGTTGGAGGTTGAAGATTCGAACGCGGGTCGCGGAAATTGAAATTCTGCGCGAATCCAATGAACTACGGAACAAGATACACAAGGCCTCTAGTCTATAAATATATGCCGACAGCCGTAACCTTCACGCTGGGAAAGAACGTTTTGTTTTCTTTTTCTTAAGTTTTACGATATTTCTATAGTGTCTTGTATGAACTGCAAAGAGAGAAATCATGCAGTTATCGATTTGGTTAGTGATTGAGCTTTTAAAACCTTTAAAACATTTAATTAAATCGCAAGGTGGTAGCAAGGAATGTGTACCGATTTCATTTTCATAGTAAGGGGCAAACGATAATATCCCGCGGAAAATATGCATTTACTTATGAGACAGACAATACCTTTCTACACTTGTTTTCTACCCACCTTTGTACAAAGAGTTACCTATCCGTCGAATAATTCTTCCTGCTATAAATTTTGGAAAGTGACAGGGGTTATTTAACCCCTAACCGCATGCCGTGCCATATATGGCACATAAGTTTTTTTCACTTTAGCTTTTTTGTAATTTATCAAAGGCATCAAATGATTGTTTTGTCTGCTGTGTGAGATATTGACGTGTATGAATATGAATAAGTGTTTTTGGTGTCATCTGGCATGTTCTTTGTAAGTTGCAAGTGTGTCATATATGGCACTTATTATTTATCATCGGAATTAAGTGAAAAATCTAAAATTCAAGTTTTAATTCATTTTTCAAGTTCCCATACGAGGATTTCCAATACTGATTACTGTTTTCGCTAAAAGAAACAAATCATGCAGAAAGGGGTTAAGACCCATACTAATTTACCTTTACTGTATTGGTTCTGGTTTAAACACCGTTGTCTCTGCTAGTATCCTAGTCATCTTTGAGTGTTCATATCGGAAGAGTAAACCACTGGTGAATTATGCAACTTTTCCGACCGTGTGAAAATAAGTCAATATACTATGTCTTCCAAGAACATTAACAACTGTAAAGAGGAACACACAGAAAGTCCCTTTTCCATTAACTTCTTTTTAATCAAACCCTTTACGATTTCACAGTCCTCTCTGCTAGACCATTTCTCTGAGGATGCATGGAGGAGAATTCAGTATCTTCACTCCCAGTTTTAGCCAATAGTCCTTGAAGTCCTTACTACAGAAGGGTGGACAATTGTCCGTTACCATGACGTGAGGCCAATCAAATTTATTGAAACAAGTGTTCAACTTTGTTTCTGAAGTATTCGTAGAGTTAGTTTGCCATACTCCTATCCATTTTAATATCGAATACACTAACAAAAGAAATTTTCTTCCAGTCAGGTCGAAGAAATCTATATGAATTCGTTGCCAAGAATATATTGAGTCTCTCCATGATATATCCCTTTATTTACTGTCGGGTACTTTTAAGTACATGCAGAAAAAAAACGTTATAGAAAATCATTCGTACGTTGTGTTCGAACGGTACTTCTTGGTAACGCTTCACTCTGTTTCGCAAAACGACCAACAGCTGGTTGCATGATGTAGAAGAAATATTTTCCCCGCCAAAGCCATTTCGTTTCAGCAATTCAGAAAGGGTGCCACGCAGTTTTGGCTACTAAAGATTTGAAAGGTCCTGGAGAGTTAACTAAAACAGGTAGGTGCTAAGATATTTTTTATTTTTATCAACGTACTCAGTATTCATGTGTTCATTGTTCAGTTTCGGAATCATTTGATTGTTGTGTGCGAGAAAGCCAATTGTTGTTTTTTGCCTTTGATGTACCGTCGGGGCTGTAAAGATAGAGTATTGGCTCATTTTACTTGTTTCTGTGATTTTTATGGGAGAATTGAGTAAACTTCTCCATGTAATGTGAAATGGGTTTGCAGCTTCTTTGAGTGAATGAAGCATATATATATATCTGACTCAGATGCAAGCAGTGGCGTATATGGACAGGGGTTTAGGGGGCATTCGTCTCCATGATTCTTTTATATAACGTAATGTATATTTGGAAATAATCTGAAAAATGGATACCGTAATCAAGTCAAAGTAAATAGGGAATGTTCGGGAGAGCATCTGATGATCAATCTTCCCATGCTGGACGCGCCAATAATGAACCCGACCAGCAAGGTACACGTGGTGAGAGTTTGGGACAATCTGATGGGCAATCACACTTCCGGTTGTGCTAGTAAATTTGTAAGTTTCTACTAGATTCCTCAGTAACATTAGTGTAAATAAAATAAACATCCGGCGCAACAGCCTGTTAGGACCAGGGCCAGCTAAGCGGCTTTTTTGCGGGGTGCACGTAGTCAGTGTGCCGCTATTCCCAGCCACTTTGAGTAACCTCGACTGGTTTGATTCCGGTTTTCCTCGGCACTCATTTTCAGAGGATGAGTGAACCTCTTGGATAGTGCTCTCAACGGGTCGGGTCAATGTCCAACCCGACCCGACCTGGGACCCGAGTAGCTCTGACTTGACCCGACAAGTGACTCGAGCTGCTCTGACCTGACCCGGCCCGTTTGAGAGCACTACTCTGGAACTTAATTCCTGAGGTGAAAGGTTCCTCTACTACATCCACCGGAAATCGAACCTGGGTAGATGGTTTGTCTGTCGGCCACTTTACCGACTGAGCTACAGGCTAGGCACATTTGAGTAAATAGGGCTCTAAAATTAACTTATTTGTACGATATTTATGTAATTCTCCTACGATACTAACATTTTTTTTAGATGGCTGAACATAAACGCCTGCTCCCCTCAGACGAAATCCTTTTTTGCTTGGAAGAGATGGATGACAATGTTATAACGCCTGAGGGTTCAAGCGACGAAGAGAATGAAAATTCGAGTTCTGGTCAACAGGCAAGTTCTTGTACCAAAGAATCTCCATTACCCGAAGATAGGGAACCAGAAGTTGCTGTTGAAGATGAATAAAGTTTGCTTCCATATTCCAATCGCAAGGAAATGGCGGAAGAAGGACGTAAGCATAACTATCCCGATTTTCACACTGCAGAAAGGTCCCATTACAGAAATATTGTATTCATTGGATACCGCTACTGATTATGTCCTGACATTTTTTGACAGTAATATCATTAATAACATCGTCTACCAATCCAATTTGTATTCCGTGCAAAAACAAAGGAAGATTCAGCCAAAGGTGTGGAAGAGATTTATGGGTTTCTAGGTTTACAGTTTCTCTTTGGGTAGCACAGACTTCCGAAAATCAAAGACTATTGGTGCAGTGATATAGATTTGTGCGTTCCAATCGTGCCAAAGTAGTCTAGGCTCAATAGAAATAGATCGAAATTAGTATTAATGTGTATACTAATTTCGACGTTATTCCTGTGGGCACGTAGGCTATCTTGTATTCAACTGTGATTAGTAAATGTCTACATTTATTTCTGACTGGTAATAAACGTCGGTTGTTCACTTACAATGTCCTATTTTATTTAAAAAATCAAAAAACAAAGAGTTAAAACATTTTTTTGTATATTGCGCATTTTGTGAAAAATGACATTTCTGACCTGACAGTACTTTTGAGTCAAAGGGACCGCCAAAAATTCAGGAAAGACTTTTTTCAATTGTTGCGCAAAAATATTTTATTTTACTCCAATTCAAGCAAAAAGCACTAAAAAGATAATGTCTAGCTTCATTGGTTCATAATGTCGTAAATAAAGGGATATATTTCTTTTGTGGTGTTTTATTGTGTAGAGCCTGACAAGAAGTACATGTTTGAACTACAAAATCGGTGTCTTAATACAACGAAGGCCACTAAAAATGTGACCTTGCCTCAGCCTTTATGTTTTGTGCACCTAAATGTCCTTCATGTAATATTTGTAATATCATAGATCTTAAAGATGCTGGTAGTACCAGTTTATGACATCAAAAGAGACAATGTTGTTGCACATATAACTCATGACGTCAATGATAATAAGCTTTTAATTCCTTCATATTACCTGTAAATGGCAATCGTGAAGGCCAACCATGAAGCAAATAGTTCTGTATCTGATTAATCGTAGAATCCAGAGTCGTTTCCTTGGAAATCCTGGCGAACAATGATGGATCAACTGTGATATTAGTAACAAAATTTTGAGATATTTCCCAATCTCCCACCTCTTCTGACAATGGCAACCGAGACAATCTGCTACTTCCATTTGTTTGGAATAATTTATCACATAGTCATAATTAAGTAAGAATAATGCCCACCTTTGTAAGTGGTGTGAAGCAAAAGTTGGTATGCATGTTTTTTCACCAAAAATCAAGTTTGCTGATAGCGAATCCGTTTAAATCTCGAAAGGTCTACCAAACAGACATTATGGAACTTTCTAATAGCGAATATTATTGCTATGGTCTCCTAAGGGTGCTGATGCTCAATCTACAGTATGCAGTTTCCCTTGTTTCCTGTTACAAAGTTGAGCTCCAACTCCGTATGCACTACTATCAGTGATGAGAACGACTTCAGCTGATTTGTCGACAGGTTGATTCGATTTCACCATCCTTAGCATGTCTTTTGATAATTGGAAACCCATCTCTGCTTCTTTTTTAATAATTCAAATTAGTGAGGCAGTTTTAAAGAAAAATTTGGCAGGTGCTTGTGAAAGAAGTTTAACATACCTAAATACGCTTTTCATCGAGACACGTCTTTTGGTGTTTCAGATTTTAAAATTGCCTCTTGATGTTTTACCATCGGAAAAATTCCCCTTGGAGAAATCTATGTCCCAGATGTTCAATCTCGGGTTGTGAAAATTGATATTTATCCAAACGTACTTTAACGTGATGCTCTTGTAAACATTGTAGCACTTTGCGTTTAAAACACTCTTCTCTATCATGTCCAGCTATTAAGATGTCATCTAGAAATGCAAATACACCCGGAAAATCTTTTAAAATTTGCTCTATTACCCTCTGAAATATATGGGGACTGCACGTTAATCCAAATGGTAACCGTTGTGGTTGACAAAGCCCCCCAAGGCGTATTTACTGAAAGAAAAGGTTTGGATTGATCATCAACCAATATTTGTTGATACGCCATCCGTAAATCAATTATCGTAAAAGCGGTCATTCCCAGAATATTGTTAAAAATATCTTTTGGTTTAGGAAGTGGATAAACCATTTTTTCTAGACCTTGTTTAACGTCACCTTATAGACTATATATAATCTAAATTCTCCATTCTTTTTCTTCACCACTACCATTGGGATAGTCCAATCCGAGTACGATACAGGTTTCCAGATTCCTTGTTTGACTAAAACTTCAATATCCTTCTTCACTTGGTCAGCAACTGTATGAGGTAATTGGTAATATTTTCTAAATATCGGTACGGCATACGGCCTAACTGGAATCTGACACTTGAATCCTGCGATTGGCTGGCTAACAGAATCCGAGAAGGCCTCAGAAAGTGTTTGCTTTAAGGTACTCCTAATGTCATTCACTAATGTATAATTCATATTAAGTACCGTATTGTCTACTGGCTTTTGAAACAATTCTCTCCAATTTGTAAACATGACATCAATCCATGGCCTACTCATAATCGGATGATTTACCTTATCTGTGACAATCACCATAATTATTTTCCGAGCAGCATTCTTTCTGCACTAATACTGTGATTTGGCCTTGCATAATTAAAGATGAGCCTTCCGCTGCGCTCAAATGAATATCTGAAACTTCTAATTGAAGATCACTAAAATATTTGTAATATATGTTAATTGGCACTATTGTGGCTGCAGCTCCTGTGACCTCAAATTTCAATGGAATGTTGTTGCAAAATAATAGTATCCAATATATGTTACTCCTAATTACCATTTGTTGTTCCTCTACCAAACTACTTTATAAAATTGAATTAGATTGTTCTCTGTTTTGGTTCGATTTCACCATGCATCGTCGCCAGTTGATAACTTTAAACGTTTTCATATAATTCCATAAGATAGTAATACATTTCACCATCGGTTTACAATAGAATCAGATAAGCAATAGCACAAATACACCGGTTGCGTAATAACCTGCTATTATACAAAGCCATGGAACCAGAAATATACCGAAAATACCTTGGACATAACCCTTAGTATGGTTAGTTGAGAAGCACTGGAAAAATAATAATTAATAATTTTACTCTAATAATTCCTTATTTATTCATCGAATAATAAACGACAAGCTCACAGACCAACTAATTTACACACTTTTCTACACAGATAACAGCTTTTCTACTAAATTGTTAAAACGGCTACTAACAAAATATGCAAACACTTTCCATCCACTATAAAAGGGAATGCGAACATACAGCTTCAAGAGCAGGAAGAGGATTAGGTACTGTCTGCGTGGAGAAGTTTCTGTAAAAAAGATCATTGAATGATTCAGTTCTATTTCCCAATGATAGTGCTACCAGCATAGTTGACATCCTTGGATATGCTAGTTTTGTTTCTCCTTGAATTAATGAGAGACGAGAAGCTGTTAGGTCTCGCACAAAACGAAGTTATAATGTTGGAGACGAAATTATTTTAAATTTTCTAAGTAGAAACTTGGTATATCGACGACTTTGCGAAAAATTATTGTAAGTAAACTGGTTTGGATGTTGTTCCCAGAGAGACTATGCTAGCCTCTTGGTTTTAAGAGCAGATCAAATCTCAGCATCAAACCAAGGAGGGAACTAGATGACTTTTGTGGTTTTTGGCGAACAAAGTCTTTGACAACAGCTGCAATGGTATCAGTAAGAAGCGTTGTAGCATCATCGATTGTCACATTTTATAACAAGCACCATAGAGAAAGATCTAAGGCACGACAGATGTCATCCCACGTAGCTCTGTTCCACAGTCTGTTAACATGTTTAACAGGACTAGAATTTCTGTTAAAAGTTCGCATGTTTCGACAAAAAGTTATATCCAGTGAACCATGGTCCGCAGATAAAAAGTTCGTACGTGGAGTTACGTTAATCTCATTTAGTGAGGAGACAACATAATGCAGGTTGCTGTCCCCGCGCGTGTTGAACATATTAAATTTACTTAAGTTCAGACCATGAATGAATGTCTAAAAACCAGTTATCATTTCCACACTTACCAACTCCCATATTAAGTGATACCCAAAAGTCTGGCAGTATAGCCCCTCGACTTTAGAAAATTGAAACAATGACTAGGTCATTCGTTTGTATTATGTTGATACCGTTTGTACCGAAAATAGTTTCGTTTGAACCATGTTCCTTATAGGGTTACTTGAGAGGCTAACTGTGGGGCTATCTTGGCGCCAAGATAGCCCTCCCAAATGTCATCCCCTTTTTCTCGAAAACTATCAGGGTACAAACAAAACTTTTTTCGGTACAAAACGATTTGCTTTTGAATGGTGTATTTCAATTTTTTATCCTGTGAACCGGGGTGCTATCTTGGCGCCAATATAGCCACCCCAGTTGACCTTTCAAGTAACCCTATAAGGAAATTGGTAGAAACGGTACAAACGTAGTACAAACGAATGACCTAGTCATTGTTTCAATTTTCTAAAGTCGGGGGGCTATCTTGCCATACATGATACCGAATCAATGGACATATTAAAGTCACCCATTAAGAGCACATCATCTAAGGAAAGGGCTGCTAATACCGAAACTCTGCAAGCTTCCGAGATGGAAAACGGTGCGTGTTTATGTGTCCTATAGTAACAACCAAGGAACACGTTTTTATCTTTAGTAATATTAACTTCTACCCGTATCATTTCTCAATTTCTTGTTAGGAGTTCCATTTATTATTTGTACAAACGATTAACACTACCATCCCGAGCGGATTCACGATCTTTCCCATATAATATTATGTCGTAATGATGTCAAAATGGAAATTCATCTTGTACAAAATCATTCAACCACGTTTCGGTGAAAACTAGACAATCATATTGTCCTAAATCAGTCTCTGAAGTTCACACTCTGTTAACTTATTCTTTATGCTCCTGACATTTTAATAATAAATTGAAAAAAATTAACACTGCAATTTAAAGGACCAGGATTCAGCTGAATGTCACCACTAAGGAGGACCAAAAATAATAAATAAAAATTCATAGAATTTCTTTCTTAGAATTCATTTTTTAGAATATCGCTATCACTAAGTGCCAAGGGTGTTATAATATAGATGTGCTTATATGTATCTTCATTGTATTAACTTAATCACATCAGAAAACAACCGAGTATCAGTACGTCTGATTGGCTACCCTCGTTCCCGACATCGTCTGATTAGCTACTTTAGTTTCCGCCATGAATTGGAACATTGTAATCACAACATTGCAATCGAATTGGGCGGAGTGGGAGTGACAAAACTGTGACATCTGTGTTTAAGATTTTGTTGTATAGGCAGATCCTCTATTTTATAATATCCTTGCTAAGCACACGTTTCCGATCCATTTTACAAAGTAGGCCTACAAGATGAAACGTAGAATGTGGTATGTAACTGAATTTTGAACAAAAATGTAAGCAGGAGTCACGACTTATAATATAATATAACGTAAGGCAGTACAAGGCAGGATATATGGCAAAACAACTGCATATAGAACCTACAAATTTTATTTTACTTTTTGCATGTTACATTGTGGTTACAAGGAGTAACGTACCACGATACAATGAAAATTTGAATGCTGCCATCTGGTGAACATCGTGCCAAGTGTGGATTTCATGATAAATTAAGAATTAACAGGAAGGGTATAGGTACACTTATGTCCAAAATTATTGTAGCATATCTATAATTGTCTTCTTGTAAGAATATAATTTGACAATGATTTTGGAGGGTATTTTTAATACTGATACTATGTGTATAATCGGGAAATGGTAAATTTCATAGGAAAAGTATTATAAATACGAAAATTAGAATGAGTAAAATAAAATGTTGCTAAATGGACAAGGAAATTTTATTTTTGTTTTATTATTCTTATTTACTGTTTTTTTGACATGAAATTTGCCATATACATATCTTTGCCGATTATACGTATACTAACATTATAAGAAATACCAGGCGAATTGGGTATCAAATTATATTCTTAGAACATATTTATAGACATGCGACAATAATATTGTACCTGAGTGTACATAAGTATTACCGTGGGATCGTTTGAGACCCTAACACACAAAAAGGTCTTTATGCAAAAGACAACTGAAATTTTTGATAGACTTACTTAGCAAAGCATACACTCGGGATAGAATACAAGAAAAGACTGAATTGTAATCTCACTCGTTTAAAATATATATCACTTTGAACATCTCTGGTGTCCCAAAAGACCCTTGGTAGTACACAAGAGTTAAATATGTATTTCTCGGAGGAAAGTTTATTTGGGATTTCAACTAAAATATTTATGTCATCAGCGAAAAGAACGCTTTTGTTGGATCTATATAATCGGGAAGTTGATTAATACATATAAGGAGAAGTGTAGGACCTAGTATTGATCCTTGTGAAACTCCTTGCCTAATGTGGCTTACACCTGACTTGGTTGTTCCTATTTTTACATATTGTATGCGGTTAGTTAGATAGGATTGGAACCATAAATTAGCATGACCTATAATACCATAATCATAATTTATTTAATAAAATTTGTGGTTAACAGAGTCAAAGATTTTTCTGAGATCCAGAAAAATTCTATATATTTTAATTCTGCTCTTTCTTACTTTATATATATCACTTAGAAAAGCAAAGCAACCACTGCATTGTTAATTGTTTTGCACTTCCTAAAACCGAATTGGTTATTTGTGAAGATATTATTCTTTTCCAGAAAATGTACCAAGCTGTTATACATAACATTTTTCAAAATTTTGGAGAAAACAGATAGAATAGAGATAGGATGATAATTTCCTGGATCAATAGATGATCTTTTTTTTGTATATAGGTCTTATTTTTGCAAGTTTAAGGTCTGGAAATGCTCCCGTTTCAAGAGAGGAATTGCATATATTAGTCAAATGTATAAGAAAATGTTCGAGACATATTTTAAGCAAATAATAAGGAATATTATCGGGTCCAGACGGATTTTCGTCTTTTTTTTTTTTTGATAGTTGATCTTAGTCGATCTTATTTCTAGCTTTGTGGTAGGTATTAAGTATGTAGATTTAGAGTTTCTACATTATTTTTTGTTAAGCTTATCTCAGACGGGCCTGAAGTAAGGATGCGATTCACGATCTAAAACTCACAACCTTTCTTAACGATCATGTGAGAAATAACTTGTCCTTGTAACTTGAAATTCTCTGCTGTCCTTTATTGGATCCTGACTTGGAAGAAATAGAAACAGTTTATATTTTCTTCTGGACTTGCATACAACTAACAGTTAGAAAAGAGTAGTGCCTGACGATATTCAACTATTTCTCGCTGTCATTTCAAAACATAACTACCTGGACAAGGGAAGCATCAATCGTATTAATAGAGTCATACGAAAAATATATAATTTTTTTGTATAACGTGAAGCACAATTTATATTATAAAAGTTGCAAGAATAGAGCCCTTAGAGAAGGTGTGCATTAAACTAAGGAATGTCCGCCCGATGTAATTACATCTTTTGAAAGATTAAAAATAGGAGATAATTTTAGGAAACGGTTCTAGAATGCTGGCCGAATACACAATTCCGGATGTAGTGTATGAGAGGAGCCCGAGTCGCGGTATAAGTTTATTTTATGGAGTATTTGGGTAGAGAGTTGAGCGGATATCCTCAGTATCTAAACTAGAAAGTTGCTCTTCCTCCTTTATTTTAGTTGCCTGATAACGATAACTACCCTCAATTACAAGGTTGTTCAAGTCATATTGCGAAATATAAAAACAATAATATTTACGATTACAACAGCTGATTTCCGTGTACGTAACACATTCTTCTAGTGTTTTTCGTCTATTTAATACAGCGGCCAAGAGAGGCTCTGCTGATAACATCTACCTAATTCAAGGATCATACGAGGCCCCTACATTACTTCAGGATAAAAGAAATTGCGTGGATGTTTGCGTTAAGCAACACTGTCAAGTTGTAACCTGGGTTGAGGCCTCACTTCAGGTCCATGTGAGAAGGGCTAGCTTTTTGAATCCCAGAATTATATATGTTTTAGCAACATTGGGAAAAAATTATTAAGTAGATTTGCAATATGGTATTTAGGACTTGTGTATAGGATACGGAAGTGACAACTTTGAAGATAGTGACGCTCTTAATTACCAGTGTACAAGTGCTAGTTCAATTCTCATAGTGTAGCCAAAACTAAAGTTTTGTGTGTGTAATACTTGTGGTGAGGTGTTTGTCTCAAAATAATCTAGTGCTATTAGTGAGCAATTACCCCGCCTCATGGCGGAGGTATCGGGAGGTACTTTCCCTCCACCCTCGATAGTGTCTGTACCAATTACTCATAGTGAAAACGAGGTGCACATGGACGAGACTATTCCGATAGCTACCGAAGATACAGTTAATTCCACCCCGGCGATTAACTTATACTTGCCCCATTATCCACCACCATATGTGGTACATATTGTACCAGACTCTACTTCAGACACTAATGCAACTACGGTGCGAAAACACCCGCAAGTACTAGGTAAAATTCTCTTCCAATCGAAAGTGATGGGAGTTAAATCGTTTCAACCCACGGGAAGAAACCTCATTAAGATAGAATTTCATACAGGCCAACAGGCGAACGAGTTCCTTCAGCATGAACTCCTCAAAACACATGAATATTCGGCCTTCGTTCCGTACTACACAACACGCTCAGTGGGTATTATCCACGGTGTATACCCGGACTTTACAAAAGAAGAAATAAAAGACAACCTAGAGTGTCGTGCCCAAGTAATACACGTAAGACGCATTAAAAAGCGTGTGGATTCGGACATCCGAGCTACCCCTCCGTTGTAATAACCTTTGACTCCCAACGTCTTCCGGATTTTTGTTCCCTATATCATGGAGGACATACCATCCACACATATGTACCGGCAGTCAAACAATGCAGAGAGGGATGTTACCGTCTTGGCCACCTACAGAGTGCGTGCCGATCTAAACAAAGACTGTTACCGCTGCGGAGCTCCACGTGACTCCAATGCATGTACTCAAGATCCCAAATGTACCAATTGTGGGAGGGGACATATGGCCACTGATCCACAGTGTCCAAAAAGAAAACGTCACCAACGCATCAATCAACATATGGCGACAGAGAAAATCACATACAAAGAAGCCCTGAAACTTATTCCCCCGACAACACCATCTTCTAAAACCGCCTCAAACCCGGTCAACAATAGTCCCTCTCACACACCTGATCTATTCTTTATTTTCAAGGGTCCATCCACGTCAGCCATTTCGTTCCAAACCACACCCTCCTGCTTCAATATCACCAACCCTTCATCACCAAATAACATACTCACTCGGCCTGTGGGAAGGACGCAGGACCAAAGAAAAAAAAAACGAAGAGCGCCTCGGCAAGAAGAAGAGAAGGGGACGTCAGAAGGCACAATACACACGTGTTTTATATGATCTTTAAACAATAAACAACGTAGGACACAGGAAGACTAAAAGGAACAACCAGGAGAGCGCACATCCATACATCGCCGCAGGACGTCGTTCCATTCGAGGCCATCCGCTGAAACTGATCAATCTAAGGAATCATTAAAAACTTTTTTTACACAATTTATTATCTAGTATAGAAAAGTATGTTGCTATCAATTATGGTATTCAATCCTCAACGCACCCCACAGAAGATTCTCCGATCTACAAACTTTTACACGAATACTTCAGAACCCTAGAGAATGGTCATTAATTCTGCCTTCAACATATTACAATGGAACTGCAGACAACTAAGAGGAAAAGAACCATTTCTATGACATCTATGCCGCATCTTTACACCCACTATAATACTTTTACAAGAAACATGGACTTCAGTAGACTACTCTCCAAGGATTCCGGATTATCGATTGTACAAGCAGCATAGATTAGACGGATATGGAGGAGTAGCAATTGGTTTCCATAAACAGACACCAAACGAGGAAATCCAACAAATAGCTCTTCAACATCCTCTGTTGATACCGCCAATACAAGCACAAGGTTTCCGATACAAACAGCTACATATTATAAACGTATATTCTCCTCCTGACCAGGAGATTCCGAAGACATACCTCTTTACACAATGCCGGTCACCATGTATCATCACAGGCGACCCGAATACCAAAAGTGTACTATGGGGATCCTCGAGAAACAATAGGGCGGCGGACCACCTCATCGAGGCTCTGGAAGGACAAACATTATTGATAGCAAACGATGGAATGGCTCCTCGCTTTCCCAATTTGAATTCACCTCAATCTGCACCAGACATAACGTTGCTTAGTGTGGACATCTTTCTACAACACATCTGGCAAGTTTACGGCTACACGGGAGGCAGCGATCACTTTCCTATTATCACCACCTTGGCACATCTGCAAGGAGGCCGATCAACATATCAACCCGACTACGCTTCTACACCGATTCCACATGTCACCAGAATTTATGACAAGGAGCAATACCAGGTATTCGTAGACCATGCAATCACTTCTTTACAGACTATGGACGGAATCAGTTCACTACAACACTTGATGGGTTACATCCAGGGCCGTGCTGGGATACTAATGAGGGCGGTGGACAAGTCTACTAAAAGGGCGCTCATACAAACGGGTATATATATATATATATATATATATATATATATATATATATATATATATATATATATATATATATATATATATATTTTGAAAGAAAGTATATTACCTTTCTATATCAAAATTACCATCAAATTTGTTTTCGAATTAACGTAAATAGCTAATTTGTGGAAACCTTGAATCGAAATCCTATTTACTAGAGAAAAACATTTTAGTTCCTGTAGTAACATTTCTGTCAAATAAAAAGAAGCTAAATGTATGAACAACTTAATATAGCTCTATGGCCTATGGACACAGGAGGTTCAGTGCCGCATTTACAAAAGCTTTCCAATGATTTCCGTCCTTAGCCTACTGAATCCAGTTTCTACTTTATATTTCAATCTCTGCGAGAATAATTTTAATATTGTTCTCCCATCTGCGCCTCGGTCTTCCTAATTTTCGTTTCCCTATCTGGATTTTCAGTTCGAACTTTGAAAGCCTTTCTAATTTCTTCCGATCTGGCTACATAACCTGCCCATGTGACCTCCTAGACTTGATGACCCTAACAATGTTTTTGTAAACGGTATAAAATTATGTCGTTCATCGTTATGGAGTTTCCACCATTCCCCATTCCCGTTCCTCTTGGAGTTCGAATATTGGTTTAAGAATCTTGTTTTCAAATATTATCAGTCTGCGATTTTCGCTCAGAGTCAGTGACAATGTTTCGCAACCATACAGCACAACAGGCATGATTATCGTTTTATATTTTAGGCTACAAATTCCTCAACAGAATTCACAACAATTTTTTTAAACTGAATAATAACACCAAATCCCCGCTTTCAGTTGACAACAAATTTTTTTGTGATTATGGTTTTGGTCTGTTAATAATAATTCTAGGTATTTGGAAGTATCCACTTTGTCGAAAGAAAATATTATTTAGTATTTTAATGCATCCATAAAATTCAGTATTACGATCTCGACAAACTTTCCATTTATTTAGTTTTCTCTGCATTTGTTTTTAAGCCCATATCTCTGCAAGCGTTAAGTAAGATTTCTGCATTCCTTTTTATTGTTCTATCATCCCCTATTAAATTTTCATCATAAGCATACGCCATAACCTGGTAAATACAATTCAGCTCTAGGACCTGATTCCTGTCTTTGATTTTCCTTATAGTGTTCTCCAGAACAAAGTTAAATAATATTGGCGGCAACGCATCTCCTTTCAGGCTATTCTCAACGTGAAAGCTCCTGAACAAGAATTTCTCTACTTGAACCTTACTTTGGGATTCATTTAAACATATCTTAATTAATCTACATTTTTCGGTATTGCAAATTCTGTAAGCATGTTGTACAATGTTCCCTCCTACCAGAGTCCAAAGTCAAGAATTGATGTGCCAGGATGTTGTATTCTCTCATTTCTTTTCAAGTATTAGACGAATGGTAAATATCTGGTGGATAGTTGATCGATTTAACCTAAATCCGTTCTGATAATCAATAATAATTTGATCTGCGTATGGAGTCAATCTTGCTAATACAGTGTTTAAGAGGATTTATTGGATGTTGACAGAAGAGAAATGCCTCGATAATTATTAAATCTGTTTTGTTGCTTTCCTTCTGAACTGGAACAATGATTAATTCTCTTCACTCTTGTGATAATTCACCCTTGTTCCAGATAATGAGAATGAGTTTGTATCTTCCTCTACAATTTTTCCTCTCCAGCTAAAATTAAGTCAACCAGAATTTCGTCTACACCCGGAGATGTGTGTTTAATTTTTTTAAATAGCGATTTCTATTTCTGTCTGGTTAGGTTCTGGAATATACGGATATGCTGTATGCATTTCACTTTCTCCACGCACATTGGGTTTTGGCTATGTGTTAAGCAAATCATCAAAGAAATCTTTCCATCTGTTTAAGACGCTATCCTGATCAGTGAGAGCTGTTCCTTTAGCTTTCTTTAATTATAAGTAGGAAATTGATAGCCTTTCTTAAGTTCGTTGATGCATTTATACATGTCCGGAATGTTTTTATTTTTTACTATTATCTTCAATTTAATTAATTTTAGCTTTCAAAAATCGCCTTTTTGTTGTTCTAAAAGTTTTGGAAATTTTCCGCCAGATGACAGTGAAATTTTATGTAGTTATTTCGTTCGGATTTTGTAGCCAACGCTGTTTCTTCTGTTTTCTCTTCTCTGCTACTTTAGTGCATTTCTGGTTGAACCATGCTTTGTTCCTACGTATTTCTGCGTGTCCCAATATTTCTTTTGCTGGAATCTTAATGTTTTCTCTAATTTCAATCAAGTATCCTGAACGCTAGTGCACTCCGAACCCTGTAAAACCGAGAATCTATTCGACACTTTAATCTGGTTCCCCTCCCACTTGACGATCCTCTAATTTCTTTAAATTAAACCGCTCCGTTTTCAGATATTGAATATTTCCTTTATTCAACGACAGTCTCTCTCTTATTATCATAATCAACTCCTCTGAACGACCGAACATCAGTTGTGCTAGACTGTTTTCTTCTATCTACTAAAACGTGATCGATTCGATTATGTGTTTTCCCGTCTGGTGAGATCCAAGTATATATATGAACGTCGCGATGTGGGAATTTTGTAATCATCACAATAAGGTTTCTGGATGTTGCAATGTTCACGAGCCGTTATTACAACCTTCCTTATGCAGACATTTATTTACTATAATCGGTTTGAAAATACCCTCTCGTCCTACCTTCGCAATGAAACCGCCTAACAGAATTTTTATATGATATTGCATGAGATGATCAAATACACATTCTATTCTTTCGTAAAAACTCTTTTTTATTTTTATCCTTATTTTCTGTTGGGGCATATACATTTAAAACAAATTACACCACCGACCCTCAAGAGGAGTAAAAGAAAATCTATCATCGACAAATTCAACCCATGTAATTACTGATATTATGTATTCGGTTGTGAACGAAAAGCCCTGATCCTAGTTGGTAATTTTTAATTCGTTCCCCGTAAAAGAACGTAAAATTTCCCTACTTGACTCGTCCATTTCCTGCTCATATAACTTCCTGATATCCCACTAGGCCCATCTTCTATTTCTAAATTCATTCGTTACATATTTTAACGCGCTTGCCCTATAGAGGCTTCTTATCTTCCATGTTCCAATTCTCATGTCGATTTTAATTTGTTAAGTTCGTGCCATGTTATCAGTTCTGATCCGAGGATTCTGTGAATATATCTGAACAAGCCTTTTTTTTATTACAGGATGAGTTGTTAGCCCCACACCTAATCCCCAAGCTGGAGGATCATCCCTTGTCTTTCCGCGACTGCTTATTCAGTATATTCGGAGCTAACCACTATATCCCAGAGGACTTCTCCTCGATCCTCAATCTGAGGACGCGCTGTGCCGTGGTGGTAGGAAGGAAGACCACATTTTATGGAAATTAATATAGCTATATTTTAGAATTACAATAGGTACTGATTATCCTGTGTGACTTAAATCACACAGGAGCAATCAATATGCTCGGATATATGAATGCATATTAAGACTGTGAAAGCTTTGATGCCGTAAAAATCGTAAATTAGAGACTAGTGTCAGTATAGTATTTCATGAATGCTTGTACGTTTGACTATCCGAACTATTCTTGATGTATCACGTTGTTTCGTTTTATAGCTACAGAACTTTATAATATTTTTGTAAGTGATTATACTCTTTACCTGTTCTCTGCCAATAGCATTTGTATGAATTGTAAAGGGCGACTTGTATTCTTCACAGCTTCTTTATTAACAATCACTATTTGAATTTATTATATAAAGCTGGTACACAGGATAACTAAAACCACTTATCTATAGGCCTAATGTGATGTTTCGTAGGGCGCCTTATGTAAAAGACGCACTGTATCTTTCACGGGTTCTTTAAAAATAGTAACTGTATGTGTTTATTGTACAGAACTGCAGTATACAAAAGAGTAAATAAAATCGTGCATCTTTGATGTGGGCTCGCAAGGGCGACTAATGTAAAGGGCGCACTGCATCTTTCACGGGTTCTTTACCAATAAAACTGTAAGAATTTATTACTAAAAACTTGTACCTTTATTTATGCTGTGATGTTTCGGAGGGCGCACCGGGACACGTCCCGGGCCCGGTGGGCCAGCACGGGCCTGGTTACATCGTCGCCGGCGCTCATCATGCGGAATGAGGAAGGGAAACCCGAAGGGAAAGACTTCGATGCTATAAATATCCGTGGTGGGACACTTATTGTCAAAAATTACTGAATAATAGTAAAAAGGCGCAGAAACAATATTTTCACGTTAGAACTCCCGAAACATACTTTCTCTCAAAACAGACACAGGGAAAACTAAAACAATACATACAAAGATGTCGTAAATCACATTGGCAACAATTTTGCAACACTCTTCAAGCAGGAACCAGCGCCAACTCTATCTGGAAATTCATAAGGAACAATTTGACAACACGCTCTCTCCAGGCTGCGCCACAGCTCAATCCCACCTGGTTGGAGGAATTTCACTGCACTTTAACGGCATCAACAGCCTTGTCTTCACGCACAGCTTTGATGTCAAACCTTACTACTACACCACTATCTCCTGTCCTCCCAACCGTCTACTATGAAGAATTAGCAGAAGCCTTATCAGCTGGAAGACACACGAGCCCGGGCGCAGACCAGATCACCTATCAGCACCTCAAAGACCTCCCAGTTACAGGTCATCAGCTATTAACGCAGTGCTATCAATATGTCTGGTCTACGGGACATGTACCGCCAAATCGGAAACATCATTTAGTAATACCAATTCTGAAACCGAAAAAAACAAAGGTCACGCCAACAGTTAACGACCTATTACACTGCTCCCCTGCCTCAGCAAAGTACCTGAAAAAATTATCTTACGGAAAATGGAAATGGTACATTGAATACCATAATATTCTCCCATCTACAATCATAGGAGCTTGTAAAGGTAAGGCTACTCACGACGCGCTCGCCACCTTTCCCATAGACATATAGCAAGCATTTCAACATCGCCAGTATGTAGTGGCTCTCAAACTGGACTTTGACAGATCAACCTAGATAGACTGGTACAGCATCTCTCAAATGCAAAACTGGCGTCTCAATTTATCAGGTATGTACATAACTTGCTAGTTAATAGACGTATTAGTGTAAAATATCAAGGGAAAATATCAGATTCGCGCATCACATCTCAAGGTCTACCTCAAGGATCATGTCTCAGTCCGCTCCTATTCAATATTTACATGCTAGAATTTCACCTTACACTGAGACAACATGTCAGAATCCTGAGTTATTTCGATGATCACCTATTATATGTACGCAGCCCATCTCTAATTGAAGCCAAACACAAACTTCAAGCCGCACTACTATACATCAAACATTGGAACCTAAACAACGGAATGCACGTCAACTGGGAGAAAACGAGATATACCATATTTACAAGAAACGACAAGTGGGAAACTTTTGATTGCATATAGACAACCACATACTGACACATCAACCACAGCTTCCTTAATTGGGAATTTATTTTGATTCCCGCCTATCTTGGAAGCCTCAATTAGCATTCATTCAGGTCAAGATACAACCATACATCAATATCATAAGAAGTGTCAGCAACAAAAAGTGGGGGACGGACATATTACCACTCCTTCGAATATCTCAACAATGTATCAAATCCATATTGAATTATGGAGGATATCTCCTAACTCCGATTCCAGCGAGACTCAGTACTATACCTCTCCATCTTCAAGCTATTACTCACCGCACAATCTTCTCATTACCTCAATCTGCGCCGACGAATGCTCTCTTAGAAGCAGCAGGCACAATACCGTTTCAGATACAAACACAGTACACGGCTGCCCGTTTCATCATGAGCAGATTAGGAACTTCTTCATCTACAGTTATTCCCAAACTGGAACTGCTGTATACACAAAATCGAACCGGTTGTTTTCCGTATCGCCAAAGACTTCCCTGGCTGTATCAGGCTTATGTTAACCTACGCCGTTGGACACATGCTATATATCGCAATCCTCGCCTGGCATGTTATAATATTCAATATAATACCATTCTTCAATCAGTGGAACTGGAATTTCCGATCACTACTACCAAACGAACGAATCTATTATGTCCGAGAAGCGTGGCGCCGAGATGGGAATATTATATGGATCAACATCATCCTCACCGCACCCTAATATATACAATACAGATGCTTCCAAACGAACGCAAGGAGGATTGGAATATACAAGAGTGGGCATATACATACCCCACACATCTCAGTTTGTATTTCAACGATTACCAAATCAAATGTCTATATTTCACGCAGAATTATGGGCTATTTGCACAGGATTAAGACATGCCATACAGCATAAATATCGTTGTTTTGGCATCTGTAGTGATAGCCTTAGTGCCTTACAAAGTTTACATACAACGGCTCTATCGAATCGAATATCATGGATTCATAGTAATATCAAACAACAACTCTCGATTCTTAGGGAAAGAAGCCAATCTGTCTCCTTTTTCTACAGTCCTGCACGTCTTGACATACCTGGCAACACTGTCTCAGATATCTTGGCAAAGGCCGGAACACGGGAAGATCATTTCATCGACATCCCTCTTCCAACGGAGAGTCTACACGCTTTCCTACATCAACAAAGACAAGAAAAGTGGTGACGCTATCAAGAGCAAACACGACACGGCAAAGGTAAACACTTCTGGAATATATTTCCAAGTTCTACGACCAAAAAGTGGATTTCAACCGAAGGTTGTACGAGGAGACACGTCTGTTTACTCTTTAGGTTATATCTAGGCATAGCCCAAACGCCGTATCGATTATATCAGCAAAGAATACCGCAATACTCCTTTATGTTACTGTGGAGAATCAGAAGGAAGACACCCCCCCCAATCTCATCTTTCAGTGTAAGTTAACGCCAGCTTATCGTGATATCCTTTACATGGTTCTGTACCGGTAACACAACATAACACCAGTGAATGTGTCGTTTACCTTAGCAAATAATATACGCAGCGTAGTTTATCATCTTCTCCAATACATAATAGTGAACAACATTTCGCTCTAACAATACTTTTTACAACAATTCAGTGAACATAATCAAAACGATCAGTTTATCTTAGTGGACCGTATAAAGTATACTAATCCCGTCAAACTCATCAGTTTATAAAGTGTCCAAAGGTGGAAGCCGGGGCAAGAAAGCAAACAAGAACCATTGAGATAATATGTAGACCTATCTCAATGACAAGAACAAGAATATGGTATTTATTTGTTATTTCTTGGCCATTTTATAATTCTTATTTTCCGAAGTTTTGTTGCGGTTAAAAAACAAAAAATAATGATATTAAAAACAAATAATGAAGATAAAATATAAAGGTAAAATACCTCGCCGAAGGATAGAATTTTAAAACAAGATACAAAAAAGAACACACACACACCAAAGGCGCAAATCTGTCTTCAACATTGGGGGGGACGGGTAAGATGGTCCCGTATATATATATATATATATATATATATATATATATATATATATATATATATATATATATATATATATATATATATATAAAAGCGATGTTCAAAATATTTATGAAGTTGAAAAACAATGCTGTGAAGGATCAGGGGAGCAGAATTGTCTTCAGTGACGAATTTAGGAGGCTATCGGGCTCATTCTCCCCTCGAAATAATTTGTTAGTTTTACGCATTCCACGTACAACAATAATCCTTCTTACCATTTCTAGGAATGTCATTGACTTTCCATTTTCTTATGCTTTTTGTTTAGAAATAATACTGTATTTGTCAAATTTCATTCCATGTAAGAACCGCGTCCTTAATTGTTCTTTCTGTCATCCTTTCTATTTTTCTGTTTCTTTTTCTTGACGTTACTTTCTTTCATTTCGCCTATCATACTTTATCGACCGTTGTCAGTTGTGATTCAAGTTGGCCGTCATCAGTAACACCAAAACTAAGAGGAGTTGATAAGCGAAACTAGTGTTCCACACCAACATGCGCGGATATCAACATGACAGGACTTTAGTTATTATAACAAAGGAACAATTATATCGTTTAGTTATTTTTAAAAGAAGGAAATGTTTGAAATAAAGAAAATCAAAACGGGGAAATAATTAGCCCGGGAAATTAGGACGGCCAAGAGGATGCTTTCTTTTTCTTGTATGAATAGAATAAAGGGTTAGATTCACTTCTAAATTTTTGTGTAATATCATATAGGATTTATCGATCTGTAATTCTTGTCATTATAACTTCAATTTATGCATAAATTAAAATATATTTAATTCTCAAACTCAGGTGGGCAATTGCCCACTTCCTTCCTTGTATTGGGCATAGCCCTCAAAAGAAAATCCTAAATACGCCATTGGTTGTCTTCAACATTGGAAGGTGGGCAGATTTGAGGCTTATTCTAGATAAGGGAGATGAAACTCATATTACGGTAGATGAATCTGATCAACTGTTGTAGAGTATATTATATATTAGGTGATGTAGATGAAGTAGTAGTACATATGGGTGACATCCAGAAGTCCTAAAGTGCAGAAGTCCTAAAATGCAGAAGTCCTAAAAATATGGGCACTAGACCTAAATTTTAGGACTTCTGCACTTTAGGACTTCTGCACTTTAGGACTTCTGCATTTTAGGACTTCTGCACTTTAGGACTTCTGCACTTTAGGACTTCTGCATTTTAGGACTTCTGCACTTTAGGACTTCTGCATTTTAGGACTTCTGCACTTTAGGACTTCTGCCTTTTAGGACTTCTGCCGTTTAGGACTTCTGCCGTTTAGGACTTCTGCCATTTAGGACTTGTGCCTTTATCATTCACTTGCTTTAGTTCTGAAATTCGCCACCACCACACGAAATTGGGACGATGCAGCAACTAGTTGGCAATAATGTTACGAACGTATCTAATTCCAACAGTAACAGCTATATTTGTCTACTAAGATCGTTATTATCACTATCTGTTCTGCACTTATACACGAATGACATAATACAACCTATTTCATTCTAAGAATTAATTACATAATTTGTTAAGAAATTCGTTTCTTTCGAATGGAGATACGAGAATCCCAAGACAAATTCCTAAAACAAGAATAAATAAATAAATAAATAATAAAAAAAATGTTTAAAAAGAATATTTTACCAGACTTCTGAAACCAAGCAAACATTCAGAATTGCAATATATACTGTGCGGAGCGTATTTTATTAAGAGTAGGACAAAAATCCACCAAAGTTTACTTAATTAGGACAAAAGCACACTAGACATTTCACGAGTGAACATTAAATACCAACTGTATACATAAAGAACGCAGTAAATTTAAAATTGAGCAAAGAACATTTATTATGCAATACAGTGGGTGACATTAATAAGTCTTAAATGGCACAAGTCCTAAAAATATAGGCATTAGACCTAAATTTTAGGTCCTGTGCCATTTTTGCAGAAATTACTACATAGTCATTTAGGGGTGTAGCCTGCAAATTTTTCTAGGGGAGCATGATTTTTATATATTAAAAGCAAATCAAAAGTTTATTTCCAGATTACGAAAGCTTCAATAAGACAATAAATTTATACATATTACACATGTACACAAATACATAATATTATTATATTTCCAGTTAGTTCCTTTTTGAAACCTGGACCTTGACAGAGCGTAAATTTAAAATCACAGCTTGTGGGAAATGTACGAATCAGGTAGTTATAAGAAATCGGAAACTGTTCATGGAAATCCATTTGTTTGACTGTATTTATCTTCTGTACTCTTATATAAAAGAGTAAAGATGAGTGATTTTTTGGGCATACTACTACAAGTAGAGTCGTTAAATTTTAATTATAAAATATAATTTTCTTATGAAAGCAGGACATAAGAAAGAATTTTTGGAAATAAGTATCGTAAAATGGGTGGGGCAAGATTTTTTTAAAGGGTAGTGTATCTCGCAAGTTTCTGAAGCTAGTAAAATGAAACTTGGCATATAATCTTTCCTGTTAAAAAAAACTGAAAATTGAACACATAAAAAGGAAAGAGCAAAGGGAGCACTTTTTTAATGTTCGAATTCCCCATTACTTACTCAGAAAATATGTAAATAAATTAAGGAAGGATTTGTTTAAGCTAGATGCGTGAAACTCTGTATTCTTTGCTGATATAATCGATACGGCGTTTGGGCTATGCCTAGATATAACCTAAAGAGTAAACAGACGTGTCTCCTCGTACAACCTTCGGTTGAAATCCACTTTTTGGTCGTAGAACTTGGAAATATATTCCAGAAGTGTTTACCTTTGCCGTGTCTTGTTTGCTCTTGATAGCGTCACCACTTTTCTTGTCTTTGTTGATGTAGGAAAGCGTGTAGACTCTCCGTTGGAAGAGGGATGTCGATGAAATGATCTTCCCGTGTTCCGGCCTTTGCCAAGATATCTGAGACAGTGTTGCCAGGTATGTCAAGACGTGCAGGACTGTAGAAAAAGGAGACAGATTGGCTTCTTTCCCTAAGAATCGAGAGTTGTTGTTTGATATTACTATGAATCCATGATACTCGATTCGATAGAGCCGTTGTATGTAAACTTTGTAAGGCACTAAGGCTATCACTACAGATGCCAAAACAACGATATTTATGCTGTATGGCATGTCTTAATCCTGTGCAAATAGCCCATAATTCTGCGTGAAATATAGACATTTGATTTGGTAATCGTTGAAATACAAACTGAGATGTGTGGGGTATGTATATGCCCACTCTTGTATATTCCAATCCTCCTTGCGTTCGTTTGGAAGCATCTGTATTGTATATATTAGGGTGCGGTGAGGATGATGTTGATCCATATAATATTCCCATCTCGGCGCCACGCTTCTCGGACATAATAGATTCGTTCGTTTGGTAGTAGTGATCGGAAATTCCAGTTCCACTGATTGAAGAATGGTATTATATTGAATATTATAACATGCCAGGCGAGGATTGCGATATATAGCATGTGTCCAACGGCGTAGGTTAACATAAGCCTGATACAGCCAGGGAAGTCTTTGGCGATACGGAAAACAACCGGTTCGATTTTGTGTATACAGCAGTTCCAGTTTGGGAATAACTGTAGATGAAGAAGTTCCTAATCTGCTCATGATGAAACGGGCAGCCGTGTACTGTGTTTGTATCTGAAACGGTATTGTGCCTGCTGCTTCTAAGAGAGCATTCGTCGGCGCAGATTGAGGTAATGAGAAGATTGTGCGGTGAGTAATAGCTTGAAGATGGAGAGGTATAGTACTGAGTCTCGCTGGAATCGGAGTTAGGAGATATCCTCCATAATTCAATATGGATTTGATACATTGTTGAGATATTCGAAGGAGTGGTCCTATGTCCGTCCCCCACTTTAAGAATGGCCTGAAACAAGAAGATGCGTTGTCGTCATTATTATTCAACTTTGTCCTGGAATACGCTATAAGGAAGATGAAGGATAGCAACCAGGGCCTAGAGCTGAACGGTGTTCACCAGGTTATGCGTACGCTGATTATGTAAGTTTAGTAGGGCTTGATATGAGAAAAATAGAAAGAAATGCAGAGGTCTTATTAGGCACGCTTGCATGGACATGAGTTTAGTAGTAAATGCAGAGAAAACTAAATACATGGAAGTGCGTCGGGACCGTAATACGGCAAATTATGTATGTGTTAAAATATTAAATAATACTTTTGATAAAGTGGATACTTTCAAACATCTAGGATCAATATTAACAGACGAAAATCATATTCACGAAGAAATTAAATGTCGACTAAAAACAGGGAATTCGTGTTATTATTCAGTTCAAAACCTCTTGTCGTCGCGAATTCTGTCGAGGGATTTGAAGCTTAAAATGTATAAAACGATAATCATACGCTTACTGAGTACAGAGCATAGACTGAAAGTATTTGAGAACAAGATCCCGAGAGAAATTTTCGGACCAAGAGGAACGGGAATGGGGAATGGTGGAAACTTCATAACGACGAACTACTTAAATTATATGGCTTACCAAACATTGTTAAGGTCATCAAGTCTTAGGTGGGCAGGACATGTAGCCAGGATGGAAGAAAGTAGGAACGCTTTCAAAGTGTTAGCGGTAAGACCAATCGGAAAACGACTATTAAGAAGACCTAGGCGCAGATGGGAAGACAATATTAAAATGAATCTCGCAGAGATAGGAATTCAAAGTAGAAACTGGATCCAGTTGGCTAAGAATAGAAGTCAGTGGAGAGCTTTTGTGAACGCGGCATTGAACCTCCGAGTTCCATAGGCTATAGAGTTTGTTAGCTTACGAAGCATGAGTAGATGCCTAGGCTGATACTACAAATAGATTAAATGCGCATTTACTGAAAAGATAGGTTCTACTGACATTGGATAGTCTATATACTCTTCGTGTGCTAGGGCCTAGGGGAGAGGAGGAGATAAGATTTCATATGAGGTTACGTCACGCACAGTCGCACGCCTTCATTTTCATTATAAATGGAAAAGCCAAGAGAAACAAATTTCATCTAACTTTCCTTTGTGGCAGTCGGACACAACTCATCACAGTTATCTGCAAAATGCACTTTTCAAATCGGCACTTTTCAAATCGGATTATTGGGAGAGCCTCTAGTTCCAATGTTGGGGGGGACATGTCTCCCCATTTCCCCGGAATTTGTGCCCGTACCTACAGCTGAGACAACTTTCCAGCATGATGAGAGGGGCATATCCTCCTCTGGCATTTATTGCAATTTGTGCCCAAATAGCGGAAGTGGAATTAATACATATTGATGAGACTACTAAACTCACTACAGCACGAAGTTCAGTTTGAAATACTACAGAATACGATTCTTTTTATAAAAAAAATGGAAAAGCCAAGAGAAATCAATTTCATCTTACATTCGTTTGGGGCAGTCGGACACAAATCCGAAAAAGCGCTTTTAAAATCAGATTATTGGGGGGGACAGTCCCCCCCAGGTCCAACATTGGGGGGGACATGTCCTCCTCGTCCCCCCGGGATTTGCGCCAGTGACACACACAATTTATTGCAAATGGCGACACAGACTTCGGTCTGTACCAGAATAAAGGCCTTTTCTTTCCAGGAAAGAAATAGGATAGAACGAAGATTAGGGGTTGGAAAAACATGGCGGATAAATAAAGGATCTGCGTTTGATATGTGTGAACAATAATTGATGTTGCCAGGAAAATGATTTGAGTTGTGATCTAATGTTTTGTGTTTTGGAAAGTGAATAATTCAAGAAAGACTTGTCTTCTCAATAAAACACAAACAATTATTTACTTACGGGTTAAAAGACTAGATTAGTGTTACAGTGAAAACAAACACTAAGAAAAAGTGAATACACGAACTCCAGTTTGTGGTGAGATCTAAGCTTTTTAATCTATTCTTATTTTTGCAGTTCTCAGTGTTTGTGTGTGTGTTAGCCAATTGAGTTTCTTATTTTTTAGTTCATTAATTTTGTGGTTTAGTTATAAGTTGTAAATATCTTGATTTGTCCTATAACATGCTTGTATATACCTAACAATCAAAAAATGGCGGAAGGAAATGATATGGAAATCTCCATACCGGTAAAAGATATAGAACATAAGGAAGAGAATATAGAAAAAGGTATCCAATTGGATACTAATGGTTATCAAAACAAAAACACGAAAATAGATACGGTTACATGTTCAATTGAAGAGCAGTCAAAACAATATTCAGTTTCCTTAAGAGAAAATCAGAAGGAAAATAATGACCTTATCAATAGGTATACTTTACTACATGCAGGTCCTTTTTTTGTTTTTCTAAAATCAAACAAAGATGATTTAGGTCGAAAACATTTAATGTCTATCAGTAGGAAACTCTATCTGGCAGGCATAGAAGGCATTACTAATTTTCAAACAATAGGGAAAAATCTAGTTAAAATTTACTTCAACAATGGCATGAAAGCTAATAATTTCCTGTTACATCCCATCCTCAAAGAACAAGATTGGATTGCACTTATTCCCAAACACGCCATTTATACTATGGGTGTAGTTAAAGATGTGGACCCAACAGTAGAAGTAGATGAACTACTTCAGGAAATCAAATGTGATGTACCTATAATGTCAATAAGAAGAATTTACAGATTTAATGAAGAACGTAAAAAAATAACAACCCCTACTATAATAATCACATTTAATTCCCAAAATTTACCACTTGAAGTAAAAGTATTTTATCTTAAACTGAGAGTTGATCCATACATACCGGCAATTAGACAGTGTAAACTGTGTCTACGATATGGCCACACTGATCGCACATGTAAAGTGTAACCCACCCAAGTTTCATAATAAAATGAAAATTTTGTAAAAGGAAAAATTTTGTGAGATGAAACTCCAGTTTACTGTTAAGTCGGTTATTTCTCTTGGAGTTGGAAGCACTGCATAACCTTCTGTTGGATTGCGCGAGTCGTCGATCGGGATGACGTCACGTTGCAGCCGAGGTTCTGGCTTTAAGACTGAAGCGCTTTGCAGTGTATAAAATGAGGTAAGAGTGATAGGTCATCTGAATGAAAAAGAATGGGTCATTAAATTAATATTCTTTCCGTCTAATCGTATGGTTTAATTAACTTCTTTTAAGAACTATAACAGTTCCTGACTATGGTTATTATTCAGAAGACATTATTATTATTCAGTATATCTGGAAGCATTTATTTCTAAAATATTGAGAAAGAGAGGAAAAAAAAGTAAAATAGTTATTCGATCAGTTAATGTACATGGTTTTGTGTAGGCAAAGTTATGCCTTTTGTTAAAACATGTTGATTCTTGTTTTCCTTGATAAAACTAAAGTAAAGTCGCTAGTCAGGAAGTTTAATATATTGAAATTACGGAAAATATTAAGGCTAGTGGAGACTTCAAATGAATGTTTTATGTCTTAGGTCCGCTTTGAAAAGGAAAAAATAAAAGGATTTTATAGAATTACAGTTGAGCTATTGCTCGTAATTCATGTATTTTGACCCATATTTAAGGAATCATTTCCTCCCACATTTTCATTCCAAAGAAAGCCACTTTGCAGTAACTTCGAGTTCCATACATTTTGATGATATTGTTGTATAGGGTTCTAAATTCTATATTTGGATTTACGATTGGTTATAATAATACTTCAGAAAATTTTGTCACTTGGAAAAAAAAATCCTTTTGGGAAAATGTTGCTTGCTAACGGAGATTTCGATTAATGATATTCTTACTTGTTAAAATTATTGAATGTTTTCTATATTACTATTTATATAACACGTTTCGGATTTGTTATAATAAAATTTTCCATTTTGTTAGAAAACTTTTTTTACATTTACAAGTAATAGTAGAAATATTCCTAATTATCTTAATAGGATATTTTGCATTCAGTGTAAGCCTTTTCCAGTATTGAACCTCACTCTTCACGTCGTCATTATTCTCAGCCGTGGGGGAGTGGAATTCTCCTTTCTCTCTCCTTTTAAAATTCTTATATTCTAAAGGGGGAAGTGGGGTGACGTCCGTTCTCGCAGGACTGTGGGTAGTGGGGGCTATTTAAAGATTATATGTGTATCGTTCATCCGTTACATATATAATTTTTAAATAAAAATAAATTTTATACACTGCCCTGGAAAGGCAAAATTTATGCTGGCTTCGAGGTCCGGCTCGGGGAGGTCCAGCAAAAGGTGTTTCCCTTTATATTCTAAAATTTATGTGTAGTTTTTGGTCAAATTAACCTCTAAAACAAGTAACATATTTTCATTATACTATGCCTTTCTTGTTGAGTAATATAAATGTTGTATATGAATGTTAACGTAAAATACTTAATACAGTGTTGCCGGGGTCGGATACAAAATTTATGGTTTAGTAGGTCATTGTGTAATAAGCAAATAATTATTGATAAGGTTGTAAAAATAGTAGTAATTATCCTTTTGGATTCTTTGTGCTCAATATTTTGTGGTGTGCTTGTAAGGATGGCACAGTCAAAGGAGACACATGTAAAATCTAGATTTTCGGATTCCTCAAGTTCTAGTGGGGATGAATTTCTTGGATATTCTTATGAATTTAGTAATCCTATGTTTGATCATTCAAGGCCTTCAGCCCATATTCAAGTGAATCCTCACGAACCTTTGCTAAGTGGTCAAAGTAGACCATTTCAGGATGAAAATTATAACGTGGATCCACAAAGAAAAGTGGGACACAGTTCACGGTTTGCGAATTCCTCGCCTAATTTAAGAGCAGGAGGGAGTCAGAGCTTTCAAAATAAATATAGAGATCGACCATTTAATATGGCAGCTTCATTAAATTTAAATTTTGAGAAATTTGCTTCGGAAGGAATCTATAAATCTTTGTTGCATGATATTAATAATCTACCTATAATAGATGGTACCAATACTGAGTCTGCATTTCAGTTTTTACTAAAACTTGATAGTATTGTCAGAGGAAAGGGTTTGCCTTTAGATCTTGTGTTAGTAGCTTGTCTTTCTCGTACAAAAGGAGAAATGCAAGAAGTAATACAATCGTTCATTGGGGACGCTTCCCCTTGGCAAACAGTTTGTAGACATTTAGTGGTGCGATTTATTTCCACTATTGGTAGAACACAATTCATGCGACTATTTTTCTACGTTCCCATGCGGGAGGATCATTCATTATATGAGTTCGTAGATAATAAATTATCGATTATTCACGTTCTTGATATGTCCTTTGATGAAGCCACCATTTGTAGTGTAATCACTAATATGGTAACGCCTTCTGCCCATCAATTTCTTGCTGAAAGAGGTATGCCTATCGATTTAAATCAGTTGTATTTAGCTGCAGAACACTATGATGCTTTGCATAGGTATAGGAAGGACTATTATAGGTTACGTAATCAAGGTTGTAACGTACGGGACTTGGTACCACCCCGTAAATCATCTTCCTTTATCGGAGCGAAGAATACAAAACAGCAAGTAGTGTTGCAATCTCGTGAACCAATAAATTTGCATAAAAATTTAGTTTCTCCAGCTAGGTATTCTTTACCATCTAACTATAAAAAATTTGATAAGGCGGAATTTTCTCATTACCATAATTTAGAATATCAACACTTAACTCAAAATAACTTAGACGTAAAACAAAATGGTAGTAAATTGGAAAACTTCTTAGCGATTCATGTTTACATTACGGGCATGCGTTTTAAGTGCTTAATTTATACTGGGAGTACGAACTCTTATTTGGCTCGACATCTTTATGATGAACTTAGAAAAAAATGTAAAATAAAGGCAGAAAAGGTGAACGTTCAGACTATCGGCTTAGGAAATATTAAAGTTACAGTGGATATGAGAGTAAGACTATATTTTAAAATTGGAAGACACCAATTTAGTGAAATTTTCTTCATCGTGGACTCTAATGAGTTTGATCTTCTGCTTGGAAATGACTTTCATACAAAATACGACGCCATAATAGACATTGCTGGTAATTTATATAATATAAAAGCTCGGAAGTTAGTGGTTCCTATGATCCGAGCTGATGAACTTTTGTGTGCCCAGACTTCTCTCGCTTCTGCATATACTTCTAGGAATGGGGTGAGTGGAAAGCAGCCGCCATGCGACCTTGGTTGTCCGAAAGCTACACCTCAACCTAGATCTTTTGGTAATTCTCATCAGATTTTGACTCCATCGACATCAGTAACCAGAGACAGCGGAGTTAATACCACGTTTGACCCAGGAGTGGAATTCGTTTTTGATCAGTCCATATTGCATCCACCGGAGACTAAACCGGAGGAATCTCAAGGTAATTATACGGTTCCTGATCAATTATTACTATGTGATTCTAATTTACAGGAATATGTTAATAACTTGTTAACTTCATATTCTGATGTTATTGGAAACAAAATTGGTAGAGTAAAAAATTTCACTTACAAAATTGAACTTGCCGATAAAACTCCCATTCGATTGCAACCTTATCAACTTCCAACGCATAAGCAAAAGGAATTAGATTCTTTTATTGCCCAGCTTTTAAAAGACGATATTATAGAGGAAGTAGATTATTCTCCCTACACATCACCCTGCTTTCTAGTAACAAATTCAGACGGAAGACGGGCTTGTAATTTCATACGGAGAAGTGAACAAAAAGGTTATGGTAAACAGCTATCCTTCTCCTAATATGGAGAATGTAATATCTAGTATTTCGGACAATAATATCTTTTGAAAACTTGATTGTAAATCCTGTTTTCATCAAATTCCTCTGTCTGAAGAGAGTAGAAATATTACTGCTTTTGTGACAAAAAATAAAATCTATCGATATAAATCGGTACCAATGGGATTAGTGTTATCACCTTTTGTTTTAAGTAATTTGATGTCAAAAGTCTTTGAAGGGTTAATTGGTAAGAATTTAGAGATATATTTTGATGACATAATTTTATTTAGCAAAGATATTGAGAGTCATAAAGTTCTATTAGAGGAGGTATTATCTCGACTAAGAAATTGGGGAATTACTATTTCAGAAAAGAAGTCCTGTCTATTTCAAACTAGTATTAAATATTTAGGGTTTCGTTTTGAAAATGGCAACATGTCAATAGACCCTGAGAGAATTAAAGCTATCCAGGAGATACCAAAACCAAAGAATAGAAAAGGAGTGAACAGAATATGTTCATTTTTCTCGTTCTATTCTAAATTTATTTATGGGTATTCAGAGTTAATTGCTCCCCTTCAAGAATTAAGATCTGTAAAAAAGCCTTTTAAATGGACTAAAGTTCATGATGAAGCCCTACAAAAATTAAAGGATGCCTTTTGTAGTCAGGTCATTTTGAAAGTCCCAGATATGAATTCCAACTTCGTAATACATTGTGATAGCTCTTTGCGTCATTTTTCTGGGGTTCTCAGCCAATACGATTCGGAAGGGAATCTTAGACCTGTATCTATGTTTAGTCGGGCAATTCCACAATCTGATTGGAGTAAAAATATATACGAATTAGAACTTAAGGCTCTTTCTTTATCTTTGGAAAAATTTGAGTATTACTTGGCAAATCCCTTTGTAGTATATACTGATAGTAAGAGTTTAACTTGGTTACTTAATAACCATAAAAGACAAAGGAGATATGGAACTATGTTAGAGAAAATCTCGAGGTTTAAATTTCGTATAGTCCATGTAAGGTCAAAAATAAATAGTATAGCCGATTTCCTTTCAAGGGTTGGAAACCATCTAGAATTCTATACAAAAGATGAAAACACAATGGAAGTCATAAAAGATCATAATAAAACAGTAAACTTGTCTTTCATTAATTTTTGGCAAAATCCTGTGTTTAATGTGCCTCTTACAGATCACCAGAGGAAGGATCCTGAATTAAGAGAGATTATCAATAGGTTAGAGCGAAAGGAAGAAGTTCCTCCGTATGTATTAAGAAATAAGATCTTGTTTAAAAAGACAAAAGGTAAAGGGAATAATGGATTTAGAATTGTAATACCTAATTCTTTAATTCAGTCGATTATTGAGTATTCTCATTGTCCAATAATTCATGGTGGGCATATGGGATATCGAAAAACCATTGCTAAGGTCGCTGAAAAGTATACCTGGCCTACTTTATATTCTGACATTAAGAATTTTATACAATCTTGTCATTTGTGCCAAACCTGTAAAGATTCCAATCGAAAACCTATGGGTCAATATTTTACAAAAAAGGTAATGCACCCAAATTATACTTGGTTTATTGATATTGCGGGGAAATTGCCTAGTAGTTCTGGATTTGAATATATTTTAATTGTCACTGACGCCTATAGTCGTTTTGTCTTTTTAGAACCTTTAAGACGACTAACCTCAAAAATCATCTGTAATAAGTTACAGGAATTATTTCTTCGATACGGCTTTCCTGGTAAGGTCCTAAATGATGGCGCCTCTTATTTTGTGAGTGATTACTTCTTAAAATTCTTGTATAGCTATGGTATACAGAGTGTAAAATTCTCTCCATATAACCCACAATCGAACAGAGCCGAACGTACGGTGAGATCGGTTAAAAATTTAATTCGTATTTATGTTGATAAGTCTCAACAGAATTGGGCCCAATTACTATCTAAAATTGCTTTTACTATTAACATAAGTATGAA
This sequence comes from Thermobia domestica, assembly GCF_964235325.1. Lineage (NCBI taxonomy): Eukaryota > Metazoa > Arthropoda > Insecta > Zygentoma > Lepismatidae > Thermobia > Thermobia domestica. The sequence goes on along the minus strand of NC_137458.1, from coordinate 145,504,091 downwards.
TGAAACTACTGGGACCAGTCCATGTGAACTTTATATGGGACGGAAATTTTACCATCCATTAGATGTTAAATGGTTGATGGATTTAGATCTTTTAGACGATGACCAGGATAAAGAGCAAAAATTATTCAATATAAATAACAACATTGAACGCGCTTGGAAACATAGTGCGAAGGTATATAGTCAAAAACATAGTCCTGTTAATTTAAATATTGATGATTTAGTATTGGTTAAAAGGTTCATGAAAATTTCAGCAGAGAAACATTTCAATCCAAAGATCGCCCCTCAGTGGGAAGGCCCATATCGCCTTATTTCTAAACCCACACCAAATACAGTTTGGCTAGAAAATATTGAAAGACCATATGTTCATATAAAACGTCATGTTCGTTTTTGTAAGAAATATTTTCCACCAAGACAAGTTAATCAACCTAACCCATAAGGTAACACGAAAAAAAACTGATTTGATTTGAGAATTTAGGTTAAGAAAATTATTAATATTGTACTTATTTATATATTTTAGGATGTTTGTTCGAACAAATTTTGTGTTGTATATTTTTTTTATTCCTGCAGGAATGCCTCGTCCGAGAAAGTGAGAGGTCAACCCTTTTCATTTTGTAAATACCTCATCATCATCCTTTGTGCATGTTATGTAAGGAATTGGAAAATTTACTGTAGAAGTTTGTAAAGAAGGCGTTAGCATTTGAATATTTACGGAAGATTTGGTAATGTATTGAAATTATTTTATTATTCAACTTGAGATTTGTTATGGTTAGGAATTTTTTTTGACCGACCCTCGGATATTATGTAACCCACCCAAGTTTCATAATAAAATGAAAATTTTGTAAAAGGAAAAATTTTGTGAGATGAAACTCCAGTTTACTGTTAAGTCGGTTATTTCTCTTGGAGTTGGAAGCACTGCATAACCTTCTGTTGGATTGCGCGAGTCGTCGATCGGGATGACGTCACGTTGCAGCCGAGGTTCTGGCTTTAAGACTGAAGCGCTTTGCAGTGTATAAAATGAGGTAAGAGTGATAGGTCATCTGAATGAAAAAGAATGGGTCATTAAATTAATATTCTTTCCGTCTAATCGTATGGTTTAATTAACTTCTTTTAAGAACTATAACAGTTCCTGACTATGGTTATTATTCAGAAGACATTATTATTATTCAGTATATCTGGAAGCATTTATTTCTAAAATATTGAGAAAGAGAGGAAAAAAAGTAAAATAGTTATTCGATCAGTTAATGCACATGGTTTTGTGTAGGCAAAGTTATGCCTTTTGTTAAAACATGTTGATTCTTGTTTTCCTTGATAAAACTAAAGTAAAGTCGCTAGTCAGGAAGTTTAATATATTGAAATTACGGAAAATATTAAGGCTAGTGGAGACTTCAAATGAATGTTTTATGTCTTAGGTCCGCTTTGAAAAGGAAAAAAAAGGATTTTATAGAATTACAGTTGAGCTATTGCTCGTAATTCATGTATTTTGACCCATATTTAAGGAATCATTTCCTCCCACATTTTCATTCCAAAGAAAGCCACTTTGCAGTAACTTCGAGTTCCATACATTTTGATGATATTGTTGTATAGGGTTCTAAATTCTATATTTGGATTTACGATTGGTTATAATAATACTTCAGAAAATTTTGTCACTTGGAAAAAAAAATCCTTTTGGGAAAATGTTGCTTGCTAACGGAGATTTCGATTAATGATATTCTTACTTGTTAAAATTATTGAATGTTTTCTATATTACTATTTATATAACACGTTTCGGATTTGTTATAATAAAATTTTCCATTTTGTTAGAAAACTTTTTTTACATTTACAAGTAATAGTAGAAATATTCCTGATTATCTTAATAGGATATTTTGCATTCAGTGTAAGCCTTTTCCAGTATTGAACCTCACTCTTCACGTCGTCATTATTCTCAGCCGTGGGGGAGTGGAATTCTCCTTTCTCTCTCCTTTTAAAATTCTTATATTCTAAAGGGGGAAGTGGGGTGACGTCCGTTCTCGCAGGACTGTGGGTAGTGGGGGCTATTTAAAGATTATATGTGTATCGTTCATCCGTTACAAAAGCTAAAAGACACTTTTGTCACAAATGTGCTCAAGATAACCAATCCCAAACATGTACAAACACGGTCAATTGTATCCATTGTGGTGAAGAGCATGATGCCTTTTTTACCGACTGTCCAGAAAGACATAGGCAAAAGAAAATCATGCTGATTATGGCACAGCAGCATATATCCTTCAACGAAGCTAGTGCTCAAATTGATAAAATCTCACATAATAAAGGGATACCACTTTACAGCAAGGTAGTCAAGGACTCACCAATGAATCGTACGGAAATCTCAAATAAATTTAGTATTACAAATCCTGAAATGCAAACAATGAAGTCTCCTGTAATAACCAGCTCTCAGATAGTACAAAGGGATCACTCCCCTCCTCCATGGAAGCGACGTAGAAATGCTGATAATTCAGTGACTGCAACAAGTCATAAATTTTCAAATGATAGAGTATTAAAAGGTTATAACTCTAATGTCAGCAACAAAAAAGATCAACCATCGCCTGCTCAAACAAGTAAAAACTTCAATAATAAAACTACATTACAAAATTGGGATACTAATTACAAGTTTGGTTCCACACAGGGACACTTCTCGAAAGATAACACGTACTCCTCTAAGGATCAGCGAGTAATCTTTAAGCAGATAGGAGAGACAAAAGGTCTCAAAGGGAACACTAATATGGATTATTCCAAAAGATTATGGTCATATTCGCAGAATCAAACATCTCAAGAATCTACAGAGCTATCATATGAGTCAAATGAAAAAACAAATTTTCACATAACAAAAACAAAGATAGCTATAAAACAAATTTTAGGAAATATACTTACCTCAATCAATGGTGACATCAATAGTGAAACAATTGAAAAACTAGCACAACCTCTCTATGATCTTCTCATCTCCATACATGAATAAAAAAAAGTTCAAATCTAGACATAGATTATAGTTATCTTTCCGATATGTATATATAATTAAAAAAAAGTTTGTGTTTACTACTTGGTAATGGATAGTATTTTTAGGAAGAGTTTGGTAATAATTCAATGGAATTGTCAGAGTTATTTTACTAAACAATATGCTATAAGACATCTCATTCAAACGTATGAACCAGATATTTTGTTTATCCAAGAGACATGGGGAAAACCCAATATACCAATTCATATTAAAAATTATGTAGTATTAGAACATTTGAGATCAGATGGTTATGGAGGTTTGGCAACCATCATCCATAAGAATATTGCGTTTAAACAGGTAAATTCACAATTTGCTCATACATATCAGAATGTTCAAATGCATGGTATTGAAATAGCGAACACAACATTTTTAAACTTATATGTACCACCTGATGTTATACCTAATAGTAAATTCTGGTCTGATATTTTTCAACATCAGAATAAGTTTGATTATATCTTAGGAGACACTAATACACAATCTTCTCTAACCGGTAGCACAAAAATAAATAAAGCTGGAAAAAATTTTAATCAAGCATTACTAACTTCTCCGTACTTATTGTTAAACGATGGAACACCCACTAGAACAGCCCTGCCCACGGCGAGCAGATAGTGGAAACTCTCCTCGTGAACGCTCACGAGCATTCTACGGGCAAATACCATTGTTCGTGCTTCGTGGATCTTCGGGTTTTGTCCTTAGAGGAGCGGAAGTGTTGTCAACCTTGGCGGTAATCACTAGCTTACCAAAAAAAAAGTATGTATGGTAACTGATTGCCATTTAGTGTAAAGTGTTTTTTTACAATGCGGTAACCGTTAACTATAGACAATACAAACTTGTAACAGCAATCAAATGATAAACTATGTAGTTCCTTTTCTTCTTTTTTCTTTCCTTTTGTTAAAGAGGGATGTGGGTTTGTTATATCCGAGTGTGGGTTTGTTATATTATGTTGTTTCGCTTTTTAGGAAAAGAGATAATCTGTTGATAAGAAAAAAAACTGTAGCACTTGTTTGTAATTATCTAAGTATATCTCCAGAAAATTAGCTTATGCATGTATGTGTGTACGAATAGGCTTAGCAAGGGGTTGGTTGTGGAGATTAGAAGCCACATTACACTATCAATAGGAAGAATAGTATTTCTTACTCCACTTTTAAAGTTACTTTGATCGCAAAGAATCAAACAAAATATTAAGAGAGCCAAAGAGATTTTCCATTTTTAAGTGTGACCGTTAGTGACTGCAATTAGTTTTTTTTTCTAACAAGGAGTGTCTTTTTAATAAGGAAAAATGTATTGTCCCTGGCTGGTTGCTTGCCGGTGGCTTGTTAAAAGTGAAAAAGAATGTTAAATCATTTCAACGACTGAAGCTACACGCTTGTCTTTCTTCGATAGTTACTGACTGATTTTGAAAGTCACAATGTTGTAGGCCTACTGTAATAGCGTAGGTCTACTGTAATAGCGTAGGTCTACTGTAATAGCGTAAATTCGAAAGGAAACGTTCCAACTGAATGATACGAACAATTATTCCCAATGTCTTGAACATGAAACGTGGGTTGCACGGATAACGCTTAAAATAGGCTGGACTGCACTGGAATTTCCTTCCGGCAAATTAGTGTTTGGTCGAAACTCGGTTCTTCTGTGTAATTGTCTCTTAACAACATTTGAACATTTCTTTTAGATAATAATAACTAACTAACTCTATGGTCTATGGAACCCGAAGGTTCAATGCCGCGTTTACAAAATATTTCCACTAACTTATGTCCTTAGCCAACTGGATCCAGTTTCTACTCTGTACTCTTATTTCTGCAAGATCCATCTTAATATTGTCTTCCCATCTACGCCTAGGTCTTCCTAGTGGTCTTCTTCCAATTGGGTTTTCAGTTAAAATTATGAAAGCGTTTCTAATTTCTTCCATTCTGGCTACATGGCCTGCCCACCTGAGCCTTCTACACTTAATAACCCTAATAATGTTAGGTGAGCGGTATAAACTATGCAATTCCTAGTTATGAATTTCCTCCAATCCCCATTTTCATCCCTCTTTGGTCCGAATAATAATAATAATAATAATAATAATAATAATAATAATAATAATAATAATAATACGTATTATTATTATTATTATTATTATTATTATTATTATTATTATTATTATCAACCTCCCGTCGTTCTCCTATCAATCTAGCAACGAAAGGCGTTTACAACTTAGCAAACGTGAAGCGAATGACAAATTACAGACCGAGTGCTAATGTAATACAACGTCACGAATTGTGTAAGCAAGCTAAAAAGGTCTGAAACAATTCGTTTCCGATTTTTGCAGTCGTTTTTACGTCTGTAAGATGACATGTTTAATATTAGTTTCTTTCTTTCTTTCTTTCTTTCTTTCTTGTTCATTTGTTAGTTACTTCAACGCTAACTGTAACCTCTATCATGCGTCTTCCTCAACCAAAAAACGTACCAATTTTATTTCCTGCAGTGTTTTCGCGTCACTGCTTTCGAAATGGGGAGGGGGAGAGCACACCTGCACATTTCACGCTTGCGTCTGCTCAATGCTTATCATCGTGCGAATTTCTGGCCAGGCTTGGCCATAGGTTTTTTGCCATCATGTGTGGTTGGCAACACTTATCGGATGCAGTGGAAGAAGCGAAGCTAGCAGCACCTGTGCTCACCTGTTCTTATCTTCGCTCGTGCCCGCTCACGCTTTGGCTCCGGGAGCCAATTCATGGACAGGCCTGCACTAGAATAACCTTAGAGGGTGTGAGTGTTCCAGATATTTCTTTATGTAAAATTTCTCTATATATTCAAGCTTCATGGAAAGTACATTACGATTCTTTTGGCAGTGATCATCTTCCTATAATCATTTATACGCATCCTATATCTGTAAAAAGACATGATCAATTTCCTCAGGATAAGACACACTATTCTATGGTAAACAGAATTGAAACTAAATTAAACTGGTCAATTTATAATAACATGATATCTAGAAATTTAAATCAGGACAATATAAGAAAGGATAACTTGAATGATCTGAATAACGTAATAATAAAGTCGGTTGCAAATACAAAATCGGAATATCTTACAGACAGGGCTCAGGCTGTTCATAAAAAATATCATAAAAAACAAAATAGCAAACCTATTTGGTGGAATATTGAGGCACAAAAAGCAATCAATATGAGACAAAAAGCTTTTCGGAATTACTATCAAAATAGAAGCAAGGAAGACTTCCTTCAATACATAAAAATAAAAGCAAAAACCACTAGAATTCTAAATCAAATTAAAAGGAGCTGTTGGATAAATTTTTGTAATTCACTCACTTACCAAACACCTAAATCTACAATATGGAAATTTTTCAGAAATCAGTTCAATAGATTTAATAAACAACCGAATTCTAATTCAATGCTCGAACAACAATGGATAGAAGACTTCCACAGAAATCTTACCCCGGATACGTCTCATACGGATAGATCATTTTTACAAGCATACTTCAATTTATCAACACCATCGGAACTTGAAGAATCTTTTACAAAATTAGAATTACAAATAGCATTAAATAAACAAAAAAAGAATTCTGCCCCGGGCATTGAAGGGATTCATTACTGGCATTATAAAAATTTAACAGAAGAAGGGAATCAAGTATTACTTAATGCATTTAACCTAATTTGGGATACTGGAAACATTCCTAAATTATGGAAAAAATCTTTAGTAATTCCTATCTTAAAATCTAACACACAATGTAACATAGCTAAAAACTACAGACCCATAGCATTATTACCATGCAGTCTTAAAATCTTTGAACAACTTATATTGAATAGACTACAGTGGTTTGTCGAACATAATCAACTACTGCCAGAAAATATGTCGGGGTTTAGAAAAAACAGCTCAACTTATGACGCAATAGCTCCATTAATTTTAGACATTTGGTGTTCCTTTCAACAACAAAAATTTCTAATAGCTATCAGTATTGATTTCAAGAAAGCCTACGACTCTGTTAACTTAGATATATTAATACAAAAACTAGTACGACTAAAAATATCAATAAAATTTACTAGAACAATTCATAACATCCTCTTTGATAGAAAAGTTCATATAAAAATTAATAAATTCATGACTAAGGCAAGAACTACGTCCTTAGGACTTTTACAAGGAAGCAAATTAAGCCCATTATTATTTAATTTATTTATAAGAGACCTAATATATCAATTAAAACAAATAACCAATGTACAAGCATATGCTGATGACGTAATAATTTGGGAAGCGTCTTCAACAGTTGATACGGCGGCAGAAAAATTGAACAAAGCATTGGAGATCCTTCAAGAATGGAGCTTCCTAAATGGTTTAGATATCAACTGGTCCAAATCTTCATACATCATTTTCACGAAGAAAAAAATAAAAACAGTTCCAAAATTCAAAATTAAGGACTCTTATCTAAATTACACGAAGCAATTGAAACATTTAGGTCTCAATTTAGATCAACAATTAACATGGAAAGGTCATTTAAAATATTTATTCAATGAATCGCAACTTTATATGAATATAATGAAAAGCTTAAGTGCAAGAAAATGGGGCATAAATCCTGTGATTCTCAATAAAATAATAAATAACACCATAATGGCAAAAATATTATATGGAAGTATATTTTACTCTCAACAATTATCACAATTCTACGACAAAATTCAGCAATTACAATATGATACAGCGAAGATAATTTACTCACAACCATCATATTGTCCAAAGAATGCACTTTTAGAAATTTCTAATAATATTCCTATTGAAATTCAAATATATAAACTTACTGCTAATTATCTACTTTCAGGAATGGGCAAAAACTCGACTCTATTATTCAAATACTTGGACAAATTAATAATAATAAAACAAAGAAAAACACGCCATATCAAAACAGACTTCCTTGGATATTTCATGTATATATTGAATACAACCAATATAAGACAAGTATCTCTAAAGTTCCTTCAATAACTCCATTTATATTTCAGTATAAAGTAAACTTAATTAAAATACCATCAATAATACCTAACTACATACAATTTCACTCAAAAGAGAAATTGCCAAACATACATAAAAACATATGGAATTATTATAAAGATCAGCTGTCAGATGATTGCACATTCATCTTCACCGATGGATCAAAACAGCAAAATAACCCAGTTGGTGCTGCGGTTATCATTCCTAAGTACAAGATTGAAAAACAATACAAATTACCAAAAAGTACGTCAATATTTGAAGCAGAAGCGTTTGGAATTCGTCAAGCTTTCTTATTAATCAATACGCTACAGATAAAGAATGCATGCATATGCACCGATGCTTTAAGTGTTATAACAGCCATAAATCATCCTAAATGGTCAGCTTGTACATCATGGAATATCATGTTAATTAAATCTAGCTACTTCGCTCTAAAAAACAAGAATTTTCAAATCCATCTATTTTATACCAAGGGTCATGTAGGCATAAAATTTAATGAATTAGTGGATGAACTATCAAGAAAAGCGACTACAACTGGCATTAGATACAACATAAAACTTCCATTTCATAATTTCAAGTATATAGTTAAACAACAACAAAAAAGGAAACTAGACTTATGGAAAAACAAAATTAGACTTGGTCCTGGAAAACACTATTGGGAATTAATGGAGATCAACGATAAATCGTTATACAATATCATAGAAAAATGGACAAGATACAAAACGATACTACTCATCCGAATGTTTCTTCATACAATATTAACTCCTATAAAACTACATCAAATTAAAAAAAAAGAGAATAATCTATGCTGGTGTGAAAAAGATCATGGTTCGATCAATCATTTGATATTTCAGTGCGAACTATTTAATAAAAATAGAAATATTCTTTGTCAACAATTAGTAAAAACTATGCAAACGCTGCCAGTTAACATTAGTATGATTTTATATTCAAAAGATGTTGATATATTAAGCTATCTCATCCAATTCATGATTCAGAACAATCTAAACTTTTAAAAAAGAAAGACAGATAAAATAACAATCAAGGAATTCATCAGATATTATCATACAACCCTGCGAATTTAGTCAAGAGCAAATGGATAAAAAGGAAAAAAAAAAAAAAACAATCATATAGTATTCAATCTTAAAATTAAACATCCTACTTAATACTAAATTTTATAATCTCAATTTCAGGATATAGGCAATCAAGGATGCAAGATCTGTGCCTTTAAGAAAAAAAAACCCTCGTTGGAGGTAGAAGGAAAAGAACGAAGATTATTTTCTTCACCATTTCATGGGAGGCTGTCTTTTTGAAATAAGGTAGTTGAATTAATTAGGTATGAATTGAAGTGCAGTTACAGAACTGTGCTTTCTCACTAAATGTAAAGAACTGGGGGGAGCGGGCTATACACAAGCCGTAAATTCAATTCTTTATCCTTACTAGTAGAGTGTTCCGTACTCGAGGATAGTTCCATAGTTCTTACTCTTGCACCACGTACAGAAATGGTGGTATGTCATGTACAAGTGGTAATAGAACACAGAAGAAACCCAGATCATGTTGTAATCACACTGGAATATGCAGTATGAATACACCGTGATCTGCGTTTCTTACGTGTGCTATTACAACTTCTACATGAAATATCATCACGTTTGTACGTAATGCAACAGTAAGAACTATCCACGAGCACGAGACATGCATATGCGTTCAAGTCCCCCCCACTCCCCACACAGAGTGAAATATAAAGTGCAAGGGCACTACAGAGGCGCACATAAAGTAATGGGTACCGGTACGTACCGGTCTTCACGAAAACCTGTACGGAATGACCCCCAAACCTTCCTTTCTGTCTGTAAACACCGCTAGGCAATCACGCTTGACCTGGTACTACTCCGTACACCTCAGACATTTGAACATCAGCAGTCGTGAAGAAAAACAACACGTAAGAACAACAAAGGTGAATACAGGTTCGTTTTTTTTTTATTTTCGTATCAGTCGATAAGTAAATGAAAGTCGCTTTGTTACCCCATTTTCAAGTCCCTAGATCCTCAATGAATAATCCGTAAAAGACTGAACTTCGTGAGTCCTCGGGGAATGATGAGGATCTGTTGTATACTATATCCCAACATGAAAATATCTTACTTGGACTAGATAAAATTCAAGGAGACCACCAGAAATAATTGTTGAAAATTTATAATTCTTTCACTATTTCTTTGCGTCCTTAAGTATGCATCCTTTGGGTTATAAATTTAAAAAATGACACAATTTCTATAAATACTGCAGTATAGAAATTTCATGCGTGTAGAGAATGTGTATAAATACGGCTTTCGGATATTTGGCAGACTGCAGTGCAAAAAATAAGCCAATCTGTGCTAGGTTGTAAGAGTTAATTTGCTTTTTTCCTTTCCTCAAAATTTGGCCTATGTTGGATACTCTCCTGGGTACTGAAAGTATTCCAGGCTATCCAACCATAACTTACAGTAAATTGTATTTGCGCAAGAAAAAAAAATGCATCTGCAATAATGAAGAAAAGATTTTAAAAAAGAGAAAAAATCTATTAAGAACTATAGGGGAAACTGTTGTACCATGGAACACTTTTTGCGTTTTTCAAGATATAATATTACCAACAGTTATTTCTGCAATTGTATTGCAGTGCATTTAAACTTGGATTCTTCTGAATTAAACTGTATCATTATTTAAGTTCTTATTTCTGTTCTTCGTTATGTTTTTAAGTTTTCAAAAATTCCCAAGAAAGTGTTCCGTGGTACAAATACTCATGTACCTTGGAACACAGCTTCATGTGCCTTGAAACATATATTTCTAATATGGTAATTCACAAATAATTGTTCTAAGATTTATTTTGTATATCCAGATTTGTTTTTGATATACAAAAGCGTGTGAAAAAGAAAGAGAATGGAAATTTTAATACTTACTCTAATCAGGCAAGTTTTTACCTTCATTTTTAACCTATTATTAATCGGAAGGTTAACCTTACTTATTTATTAAAAAATTCGTAAACCTAGCAATAACTAAAGTATGAAAAGAACACTATAACAATATTCTATTTGTTATTCTATTCTTAAAATCCTGAAGAAAAAACAAAGAACAACGGCTCTAAAACAGTTACAAAATTGATCATACGTTGGGCATACTATGTTCTAATTCTTTCAACGTAAAGTAGACAGACCTATCAGAAGATAACATAAGGAATTACTAAATCGGGAAATATTGACTTATTCGTGAAAATGGTCTCGGCCTACGTGATCTATTACTTATGTAACTCAATGTTACTCAATTATAAGAACCAAATCCACTTGAAACCACAATTGTTCAGACATTCTACTGGAGCCTATTGGCCGAACGGGTGGTGGCAGTTCCACTATAATATCAGATGTATTCACTTCAGACTGTCCTGCAAACTTTTCATAAAATTTATTTGCAGTACCTGAAATATGCTTAAATAACTTGATTTTAAATTTATTGTAATTAGATTCAACTGGACAAAATCCTGCATAAAATTCAATGCTTCGTTTTTTCTTAAACTGCACCAACACATAGTCATCCAGATTGGCATTATGGCTTCAATGCTTTAGTCTAATTCAACTTCTGTGTCCATCTGTTCTGCAAGCATAACATCACTATCATAATTTTCATACAGGCTTATGTTCTCAGATTCTTCATCAGATGTTTCGAAACTATTTTTTCTATTGGATTTGCTCTTTCCTTTTCTTTGCTGTTCTTGCTTCTTATTTCCTTTCTATGTGGCTCTGTGCTCTTTCTTATATTTCAATACTTGCTTTGCAAGTGTCTCTCTTACTACCCTACTTCTACCTGTGACAGTCTTTCTTCGACATTTTGTACTTTACCAAGTTTGTGCTTTCTGGTTTGACTGTACTTCCTCCTTAAAGACTGATGTAGGCCTATGACATGGTTTCTTGACTACTGTAACGGACAAGGTTCTCTTTTGAAAGCCACACCTCTTACTTGACAGTTTTATTTTGTTAATTTAAAAATCAGTTTTATTTAAACAAACATGTAATGCAGTGGTGCCCCCCTTATGTCCATGACGCACCCCCTCAATTGTCTATCCGTAGGTGTTCTTCCATGAAAACAATCTTCTTTTCGATTAATTTTTACACCCCCTCAAACATATTTATATAGATTTTTACCCCCCCAAATATTTCAATGACGCAGTTTGCGTCACAGCCCCCCTCTGTGGGCACCCCTGATGTGTTAATGTATGTAGAACTTTCTTCTTTCGATTTATATGACGGTCTGTTCACTACTGTAGCGGACAAGGCTTCATTTCAAAGCAGCATCTGACTATGATTATTTGCCTGACGTGACATGAGTGTTTATATATCACTGGCATCCTTTTCAAAGCATTCGGTACGGAAAAACCACAACGGTTTGAGAAAAGTTCCTTTTATGGAACTTGGCAATGAACAGACAAGTAAAAGGGATAACGTGACAGCATTATCTTTCGGGAGAACTGGTCTAAAGACGCATGATCGGCAGCCCTGACAGCAGGGGCGGAACAAGGGAAACTTTTTTATTTTATATATAAATAAACCCATCCATAAAAAGTTTGGAGCTCTTAAAAGTAGCTCTAAGTAGCAGTATTACTACCGACCGCCCCCCCCAGAAGTCCGTCCTGGATCCGCCCCTGCCCGACAGTATTTTGCAGCATCCGCAGCCAGTCTCAACATAACACTCAATGATCTGCATGGTATCCCATGAAAATCGGCTTCTTAGCTGTCAATTTAATTTTATACTTTCTGTTAATCTGTTTTATACCGCAAAATTTGGAGAATTTTATATAGTCTACTTTTGTAATTACATGCAGTATATTTTGATTTCATAGTTTTTGCGAGACGTGGATTTTCGCCAACATTTTTTTTTTTTGCTCCGAAATGTTTTTTTTTTTAATTGTGGAAATTCCCCAAAAATCATGAGGCCGAGTATAAAACAAAATTAAGTGAAAATTTATCAATAGTTATTATATTTTTCTGACTACTCCACTACAGTAAGGATTAGTATTATGCATTAGGTAAAGTATCCATTTCATTCTCCTATAATTAATTTTCTGCTCTTGAGCAAATCCAGTTCTTTTAGGGGGAAAATCACGACAATATTCTTCTTTCGGGGAAAGTCCACGAAATTCACATTCAGGTAATCATTATTTTGAAGAATAACCACTGAGCATCTATTTTATTTTTATTAGCTTAGTTTGCAAATATAAATATTTTTCTAGCTTTACAGTTTATTTTATTTGATAATATCTTTATTTACATATAAGATACTTAGGTAGTGTGGTCTAAGATGTAGAAAAAATTTTGTTTTTAGTTTAGACGACACAGTCGACAGTTTTATTATGTATTCTTATAGTTGGAATTTGATTTTGTTTAGTAATTTTAATATCACAAGTTGCATACAATAAGCTCATAATTACATATATTTTTTCTCTTGAGATATCGTTTTTTTTAGAGTTGAAGGCTTTTTTTTTTTTTACATAACACGCAACTGATTTTTATTTGCCTGATGCAATTGTTTAGATTATCCACAGACCGTTTTTTAAATTATTTTGTATGAATAATCATTAGATTGAATTAACAAATTACTTTTATGCATATTTCCAACGTGTGAAATGAATTAGTGGATTATGCAGAACCTTGGAAGCTCAATCCTCGTGGCTGGCAATCGTAAGAATTTTTTATTCACACAATCCTTTTTATCTCATCTAGGTAATAACAAGTTATATCGAATAATAAAGCTATTATTGGTTCCTTCTCTTTTATGGTAATTTTAAAAACAGTTAATGAGGGATAATAATTAATCAAAAGTTATTACTTATAGGTATTTAGAACTCTTGTGGATTTTTTTTAGGGGTAACAGTAAGTGGAGTATTTTGTTACATAATCAGCCTAATCCACCATGAAAATTGGCAACACTGTACAAACCAAGCTACAAAAAAGTTTATACTTTCTCAGGTAAAACTTCTTTCTGACAAGGGAGGGTCACGAAGTGGCTCAGCTGAGATCCGAACGAGACAATTGTGTTTGCATTTGATATGTTATAACTAGAAGAATCCCAAAGTTATACGTGCCACCGCGTGGAATATCATGAGTTACAACATATTTTGTAATGTAAAAGCTGCAAAAAATTACCTGGTAGAATAGTTTGAAACGAGTCATTTCTTCGAAACGGTTGGGTAAATGGAAAACTCGGCGAACACGTATCTCATCATTTTCAAGGGCACACTTTTTTGGGATAAAGTTTGCCCCAGGGTCCCAGACGGGATCCAACTCAAAAGTTTCAAATGACACGAGGAGGGGGGTTAAGTACACATTTTTTTTAAATTTGTAAAATGGAAGAAAGTGGAGCAAGTCTCGACTCTCTACGAAAAACCTGTGCAAAATGGTGGCGGGCAAAATGTAAACAAAAACTTAATTGAAAAGTCAATGGTTACCCCTATAAATCGGAAACGATGAGACAAATGTGAAAACAGGAAAGGACGTGTAGCATTATTTTCAAAGTACAACGATTTAACTTAAAACGTCTTGTCCCAAGACCCCCACAAGGTCCCAGGTAAGGTCCAACTGAAAAGTTTCAAATGGCACGGATAGTTAAGTATAGCACATCGTTTGAAAAGTGTTGTTAAATGAAAGTAGTTGGAGCAAGTCTCGACTTTCTACGACAACTCTGTGCAAGTTGGCGGCGGGTCAAAATGAAAACAAAATCTTAATTGAAAAATCTATGGCCACCTTAAATCCAAGATGACCGCTTAAAACCTATGCCGAGAGGATAGGCATACCAGACTGTTGAAGGTAGGAAAACCAAATTTGGCATGAACGTTGATCATTAGGTGACGAAAAGATACGAAATGTTCAAAAACGCGACATCTTGAGTTCAAAATGCCGCACTAGGTATCGAATGCATGTCCAGTTCAAACACTGATGTTGTAAAAACGAAATGTGATATTTACGTTTATGGTCAATAGTAGATATCCACAAAATATAAAGAGTAACACCTGCAATCCAATATGGGTGCCAGCGTGAAAAATGAGTTTGTATATAAATATGCTATTTTTTGGAATATTGTGACCAAACAAACAAAGTTCAAATTTCAAATCTCGATGTACTGAAATGATTTACACGTTGGTTTGGTACTGCTCGCCAATCTTGCAAGTAAACGTTTATTATATATATATATATATATATATATATATATATATATATATATATATATATATATATATATATATATATATTTGTTATTGCTTGAAATATTGCGATCAAACCAACGAATGGCATACAAATGTAACCATCACGAATACGTTACAATATAGCCCCCAACCTGACTAGTGCAGCAAGTCCTTTATGTATGAACTAGTGTATGATAAAATTAGAAAAACATCCGTATGATAAAATATTCGACTTTTGTTTAGCAGTATGAATAGGAAATCAGAGTTGTGTGTTCATCACATATTCATTATATTAACACAAATGATATCGAGAGAACCGTGACGAACGTGCATTAGGAACAAAACATATATGTGTTGTTACGGAATGAAATAATAGTTGAAGTGAATCGAAATACAGTTGTTATTTAGTCTTCCTATTGTTTCTAAATACATATTTAAAAAAAAAAGATTTAGATTTGTACTGTTATGAATGACACAGGTTTTAAGCAGCCATCTTGGATTCAAAGTAGCCATAGACCTTTCAATTTGGTTTGTGTTTATACTTTAACCCGCCGCCATGTTCCACAAGATTATCGAAGAGAGTCGAGACTTGCTCCATCTTCTTTCATTTAACAACAGCTTTAAAACGATGTGCTACTTAACCTCCCTTGCCATTTGAAACTTTTGAATTGGACCTCACCTGGGACCTTGTGGGGGCCCTGGGACAAGACGTTTCAACTTAAATCGTTTGAATATAATGCCACACTTTGCAAATAATGCCACACGTCCTTTCCTGTTTTCACATTTGCCTCACCGTTTCCGATTTATAGGATAAACATTGACTTTTCAATTATTTTTTTGTTTTACATTTTGACCCACCGCCATTTTGCACAGGGTTGTCGTAGATAGTCGAGACTTGCTCCATTTTCTTTCATTTAACAACAGTTTTCAACTGATATGCTACTTAACCCCCCTTGTTTTTTGAAACTTTTGAGTTGAACCCCGTCTGGGACCCTGTGGGGGACCCTGGGACATACTATTTTACCCCAAACTGTGTGCCCTTGAAAATGGTGGGATTCGTGTTCGCCGAGTTTTCCACTTACCCAACTGTTTCCGAACAAATTACCCGGTTCCAACTATTCTGGTAGTTTTGTAGCTTTTACACTAAAAAATATATTGTAACTCACGATATCCCGCCCGGTGGCACGTGTAACTTTGGGATTCGTCTAGTTATTATAACATATCAAATGCAAACACAATTGTCTCGTTCGGATTTCAGCGGAGCCACTTCATGACCCTCCGTTGTGGGTATAAATTCCCTTTAACTAGTTTTCGGGATAACAGGAAGTGCTGATGCGTTGAACATGGCCGCCTGCACAGGTGTGCGATAATTAAGTAGGCAAAGACATTCGGCGAAACTGAAATAGGCGAAACAGGAAAATACAACATGTTGCAAGAAATGTAATTTCCAATTATTTGTCGCAAATTCTATAGTATCTGGCTGTGGAACAGAAAACCACTTTACACAAAATAAACCTAAAGTAGCGTACACAATAGTCCAAAAGTTTGATGAATAATTTGTTAATTGTGTGTTAAAGACATGGAGAAAGTCATATTTGATTTTTTAATTTTCTTTCTAACTTACCCGGAGACTAAGAACAGTTTTTAAAAGTAATTCTGTATTCAAGTGTTTTCGTTTCAAATTTGATTAAGAAACCATATTATAAGAACTGCAAATGTAAAATGCCATAGCTGAAAACAGGATGGTAAATATCTTCACTGTTTCAACGGTATTACTGTAATTTCTTACGCGAGGCACCAGATTTCGATTATAGGTAGAAGCATATGCGGTGCGGGTCCCACGTTGAGTTGTGTTTCCATATCTCAAGTAGACCCGCTGCTGAAAGGGACGCTAAACTCTAATTGAGTTCATTTTGAGTTTAACACCCCTTTCAGCAGCGAGGCTATATGAGACATGGACCTACTGATTAGCGTGGAGTCCTAACCATGGCTAAACTCTAATTAATCAACTATTACTTTCTGATTTGTAACATAAAATCATTCCTCAATGCTTTCTTGACAAATAGAATAATTCACTGGTTTCTTGCTATACATCTCGTAATGGCAGAATTATAACTTTTATAGATAGAACAAAGAAATATTTAGATTATTCTATTACAATTGGCATGTATAATATCGATTTCAGCGGAAGGAAGGTGCTTAACTCGCTCATGTAAAAATAGTATTGAAAACGAACGTTAAATCTCAATTAATTTATTAATTAATCAATCGAACAAGTATGAAACATGTCGCAGTGGGGTGGGGTGGAATCCACTCCATCGTTCTTGATTGATTTTAAATCTAACAAAGGACATCACTCAATTGTCCGGCTCTGATTTCAATATTTTTTTTTCTGTTAAAGGACATGTATGCACTATTTGTGATGATAGAAATATTTGCCGTGGTGCATGTTTCTATTTTTTATAATTTTTAAGAGTTGTGATGTGGTTATTAGAGATTACTGCAGAAGTTCCTTACTACCCTTTGTAAACGGAGCGTTAATGAAAACAACAACAACAATATATATATATATATATATATATATATATATATATATATATATATATATATATATATATATATATATATATAAAGCTTAGGGGGAAGCCGTATGGTAGGTATGACCTTGACGGCATCGATCTTGAAATCCGCCATTTTGAATTAAGGCCAAGTTTTTAAAATAGGAATAGGTAATACGATACATAATTTCGGGCTATAATTTAATTAGGAAGACAATGGTGAAGTTAGTTTTAAGATACGTCAATTTGGGTGAACCTGCGCTCTCTACACAGCGCATCATTCGCATATGAGCATAAATTTCCTTCTCATTCCTCACAACATCTGTACATGTCCCTTTACAGACACAAGTGAAAGACATATTGATTAAAAAAAAGGCAAGGGGTATCATAAATGGGAGGCTATTTTCGATTATTTTTCCTCAATATCTCGCACCGTTTACAAGATTTGAGCCTACTTCCGGTTGGAGTTTCTAATTCATGTATGACCAGTGTTTTCTTTCTTCTTGCATGCAGTATGTAATAAGACAATACATTACATACACAATTAATTATAATGTCAGTTATATATGGCGTTCATTGGGCAAAACACTCCAAAAATAAAGGTTCATCTTAAACTGGAGAAATGGTTATCCTTGCCGTTCCATTATTATTTGGTCATGAAACAAACGCCTGAGACATATACAACCCCTATATATAACTATGTGGTATTGGAATGTATAATGCGTAGGATGTGATGCTTTAGTTTTTTTTTAAATTTCAACCCTTCCAATGTACCCGTAAAAATGTAATAAAGAAATAGTGTCCATGTTTTTTTTAAATATTCAATTAGAACTGGACAATCTACATGAAATTTGCAATCGATCAGTGAAAACGCCATCTTTCTAGAGCCTGTAGTTTCCGAGATGTCATTGTCGAAAAGATTGACCACAAACAGATAACCGTCCACAACATCTATCTATTAAAATGCTACAATAGCAATTAAAAGCGTTTTTTTTAAGTGCTCGCCATAGGCTAGCTCCCTTTTTGAGGGCTACACCCTCTCTTAGGTGGGAGAAATGAAGGTATTATGGTAAATAAGTAAGGAATGAGTGGGCTAAGAGTAATTTATTTATTTATTTATTTATTACTAGAACTAGGACATTATGATCTTTTCGATCATAATCATACTTGAATGGTTGGTGTAGTTTTAGTAACATAAGAGCAGTAACATAATAACGAGTATAATTGAATACAACATAAATATAAATATGGTAATTATAGAAATATATATATATAAGTGAGGAAACAAAGCAAAATATGAGAACAATAGAAGTGCGAAAGGTAAGATGAGATAGATTATATAAATAGATGAAAAGAAACTTTACTTTACATATATATGATTGTTATTAATAAGAAAATAAATAAGAAAATAATCAGACAGCATATTATAAGCAAAGAACATTAATGATCATAACGAAGGGTTAGATATAGCATGCACGATACGTATGATATAGTAATCGGCGTGAATGATGTGGCGAGGTGCATACACAGGACAACACGTGGGTGATATTAGTTAGACAAATGAGCTTATCTTCAGCCTAGAGACTGCTCTATTCAATGATGAAAACGAATGAGGCCCATGTTAGTAAATAATGGTAATCACTGTGCTGGAAATGATGGGTGAATGAGAGGAAGATGTTCATGAATGACGCAATCGGCGATGATCTAACGGTGGTAGAGTATAGTGATATAAGGTGAAGAGAAGCGAAAGTGGAGAATGATAGTAACGGTGAGGTGTTGGGTGAAGTGCTAAATAACGCATTGTATCCTGAAGTAAAGGATGTCTGGTTTCGAAACGTCTGGCAATATATTTTAGCCGCAGCTTTTCAAGAAAGTATTGTAAGGTCGGAAAGGTAATTTGACGGAGTGTGGAATTAAAATAGTTATCGTGGGATATGAAAAGAACACGAGAAGCTGACTTCCAATACGAGGCCGAAACATGTAAGTAGCCAGTAATGACATTTAATGCCTAAATGATAGATTTACTCTTAAAACAGTTCTAAGCGATATAGCCCAAGGCTTATCCAATGCCTGGCGTGTTATTTCAAATCATTTTGCTAATATGATAATCTTTGTAAGTCAAACAAAATATATATTATTTTAAACTCTGTTAAACTAACTTTTGTGACACACAGAGTTTGACCCTGGTTTAGCAGATACGCAGTAGTGACCAACAGATTCCCTTTTGTTGTAGGTATACCTTATGTAAATAAACAATCATCATCATTATATATGTTCTCTCTTATTCCATTTTGCAATTGTTAAATAAGATTACCAAAAGATTGTAAGAACTAATAGCGTTATATTAACAAAGGTTCACCAATTAGTTTATAAAATAATTTCGCCCTTATTTGTAATGGAATTGCAGGGGCTTATCGCCCAGCATTGTTAGGAAGAAGAAGCATATACAGTTTATTGCATTGCAGATAGCATACCCTACAGGGAAGTTAAATCATAGGTCACACTCTATCACTGTACTACCAAACCAAACTAGTAATATTCCAAGACAAGAACCATTGTCTTGTTCTACAAATAACACTAGACTAGTATGTGATAACACAATACGTGTACAGAAACCAATACATAGTCATTCAGGGTGTAGCCAGCAAGTTATTCTAGAGGGCCTTGATTTTTACAAACTAAAAACAAATCAAAAGTTTATTTCAAGATTATGAAAGAATTAATAACACAAAGATACATATGTATTTCAGAAGTACATATTATTATTATTATTATTATTATTATTATTATTATTATTATTAGTAGTAGTAGTAGTAGTAGTAGTAGTAGTAGTATAGTAGTAGTGGTAGAAGTAGTAGTAGTATATTTCATATATGCTACATTTCTGAGACTGGGACCGGGACCCGGGGTTAGTCTGTTTTATGTTTATTAAACGTGTTTAATAATTACAGCAAATGAAGGATGTTTATAATAGAATGTGAAAGAATACAGTTTTAAAAGAATTAAACTACGTCAACATGTTAAAATAATTAAAAGAACCTAATTAATCAGCCACTTTGTACTCTCGTTTGCTTAACTGGATGAACCGAGGCCTTTTAGGAAAAGAGTTTTCTGCCCAAATCTCATAAGCAGTGGGATATTTTAATATTATAGAAATTGACCCTCCTTTCGCTTAGAAGTGTAATTTTCAAGACGCTGAAACATATAGTATTTTATTACTTTTAGTTAAAAGTTCAAATACCGAGTTTCACGCATCTAGCTTAAACAAATCCTTTCTTAATTTATTTACATATTTTCTGAGTAAGTAATGGGGAATTCGAACATAAAAAGTGCTCCGTTTGCTCTTTCCCTTTTATGTGTTCAATTTTCAGTTTTTTTAACACGAAAGTTTATATGCCAAGTTTCATTTTACTAGCTTTAGAAACTTGCGAGATACACTACCCTTTAAAAAAGTCTTGCCCCACCCTTTTTACGATACTTATTTCCAAAAATTATTTCTTATGTCCTGCTTTCATAAGAAAATTATATTTTATAATTAAAATTTAACGACTCTACTTGTAGTAGTATGCCCAAAAATCACTCATCTTTACTCTTTTATATAAGAGTACAGAAGATAAATACAGTCAAACAAATGGACTTACATGAACAGTTTCCGATTTCTTATACCTAACTTATTCGTACATTTCCCACAAGCTGTGGTTTTAAATTTACGCTCTGTCAAGGTCCAGGTTTCAAAAAGGAACTAACTGGAAATATAATAATATTATGTATTTATGTACATGTGTAATATGTATAAATTTATTGTCTTATTGAAGCTTTCGTAATCTGGAAATAAACTTTTGATCTGCTTTTAATATATAAAAATCATACTCCTCTAGAAAAATTTGCAGGCTACACCCCTAAATGAATATGTAGTAATTTCTGCAAAAATGGCCCAGGACCTAAAATTTAGGTCTAGTGCCTATATTTTTAGGACTTGTGCCGTTAAGACTTATGAATGTCACCCACTGTATTGCATAATAAATGTTCTTTGTTCAGTTTTAAATTTACTGCGTTCTTTATCTATACAGTTGGTATTTAATGTTCACTCGTGAAATGTCTAGTGAGCTTTTGTCCTAATTAAATAAACTTGGGTGGATTTTTGTCCTACTCTTAATAAAATACGCTCCGCACAGTATATATTGCAATTCTGAATGTTTGCTTGGTTTCAAAAGTCTGGTAAAATATGCTTTTTAAACATTTTTTAATTTTTTTTATTTATTTACTTTTGTTTTAAACATTTGTCTTGGGATTCTCGTATCTCCATTCGAAAGAAACTAATTTCTTAACTAATTATGTAATTAATTCTTAGAATGAAATAGGTTGTATTATGTAATTCGTGTATAAGTGCAGAACAGATAGTGGTAATAATAATCTTAGTAGTACAAATATAGCTGTTATTGTTGGAATTAGCTACGTTCGTAACATTATTGCCAACTAGTTGCTGCATCGTCGCAATTTCGTGTGGTGGTGGCCAATTCCAGAACTAAAGCAAGTGAATGAAAAAGGCACAAGACCTAAACGACACAAGTCCTAAAAGGCAGAAGTCCTAAACGCCAAAAGTCCTAAAAATCATATCGCGGCACAAGTCCTAAACGACAGAAGTCCTAAACGGCAGAAATCCTAAAAATCATACCGCGGCACAAGTCCTTAACTGCAGAAGTCCTAAAATTTAGGTCTAGTGTCTATATTTTTAGGAGTTCTGCCGTTTAGGACTTCTGGATAACACCCGGCACATCATGCTGCCTCAGTGATGGTTTGGTGAGGAGTGAGCTACTCAAGCACAACTCAGCTGTAGTTTTGCGAACAAGGTGTTAAAACATCTGCCAAGGTATACCAGGGCACAGTGCTAATACCTATAGTGTAACCACTGTCTGCTACCATGTTCCCTGGAGAAAGGTGGACCTTCCAACAGGATTCCGCTCCAGGCCACACAGCGAAAACAACTTAGGACTGGCTGGCACGGAACGTCCATTTCTACCACTGATTGGCCTTCTAGCAGCCCGGACTTTAACCCGTTGGACTACAAACTTTGGGCAGTCCTTCAGGCAAAGGTCTGCCATAAACGGCATCCATCTGTTGACAGTCAGAAACAATCCTTGGCCCGAGCAGTGAACAATTTTCCCATGGACAGTGTTGGGTAAGTTACATGTAAAAATGTAACGCGTTACAAGTTACTTTACTTTTTCCTAAAATCTAAAGCGTTACTTGTCCCCAAAAAGTAACTGTTGCTTTACTTCGAAAGTAACGCGTTACTAACGCGTTACTTTCAAGTCCGAAACTTAGAATATGTGGAAAAAATGTTATCACTTCAATTTTCCTTACTACTATTACTATCGCTTTTATTATTATTATTATTATTATTATTATTATTATTATTATTATTATTATTATTATTATTATTATTATTATTATTATTATTATTATTATTATTATTATTATTATTATTATTATTATTATTGCACGTTCTGAATCGCTTTATGTAAATGCAAGGACAAATTTTTACTTGACAGCTATAAGTTATGAATATTTTCATATAATGTAACATTGGCTAAAATGCCATACTGCGTTACTCGTATTGATGGGCTAGGGTAACCAGACGTACTGATTTTCGCAGTACAGTACTGTTTTTTCAAAGAGCTGTCCTGCGTGTTGCGAAGATGCCTAGGAAATCGAGAAATATCCTTCTTCTTTAAAATGTCCTGCGAAATATCCAGAGTTAATTTATTTGCAACATTTTAATGTTTCATGCTTTATTCACAATATTTTGAATCAAACACACTCTTTTCCTGAATGATGAACCGCTGTTTTTTAACACTCCTCAAAAGACTAGGGATGGAGAACAATCAACAAACCATTTTTTACAATACATCGCTTTTACTGAGAAGGGCTTGTTGAGATATCGGTAAAGTAGGAAAGGTTTCTTTTTGAACTTATGATAGTGATCCCAACCAAGTTAAATAGAAGTTCCCTTGTGCCGGTCTAAATTTTCTCTCATTTAAAATAATACCACGCTTCGAAATTTATTATTATTATTATTATTATTATTATTATTATTATTATTATTATTATTATTATTATTATTATTATTATTATTATTATTATTATTATTTTTAGCCCAACACGAACTTTGACTTACGTTCATAAAATAAACCAATTTGTTATTCATCAAAGCATTTCGAGTGTATTTAATTCCTTTAATACTTTTGTTCAGTGCTTCTTCTTAACAAAAATGTTTACTAACTTAAGGTTAACATTAAATGAAATAGATATGCGTATTACCGACGCAGTAAGATATCAACTATTATACTTGTGTCCTACTTTTCGATTGTTAGAATGTAGTCATCCTACGATGGGCACGAGCGAGTACGAGCGAGTATTCTTTGAAACTCGATTCGACTAAAAACAGACATCTTTGAACTCGATTCGAAAAATTTCCTCCAACTCGACTCGAATTCGGGTCGAGTCGAATCAAATCTGGTGTGTAGTTTCGAGTATTCTCTTCAAGTATCTTGCATAGACAATATAGGTTATCAATGATACTAGTACTACTACTAGTACAACTTTTATTATTATTATTATTATTATTAATAATAATAAATAATAATTATAATTATAATTATAACAACACTGTGTTTAAACATGAAAGATACGCGGTCTGTATTTGAATACTACATAAAAAACTAGTTGATTGCCAACCTCGGTAGTCGTGAAGTCTAGGAGTCAAGGATATTGTTCACGAGCTTCTGAATTTGGGTTGAGGGTTTAGGTTGAGTATTCGGGCTCGAGCCAAACATTGTTAAAAGTTATAGGGCACTGGCCAAATATCTTCAAAACTGTTCGGCCCGGGTTTACAATTGTCAACAACTTGAGCAGCTCGGCTCACAGCTCACTCACTATCGACCCGAACCGAGAAGTGAGCCGAGGCAACAGCTCACCAAAGCGAGTCAGCTAGAGCCTTCGGCCCAGATGAGCCGAACCGAGCAGATGGCTCATCCCAACCAATCCAGCTCGAGCCGATGGTTCACCCCAAGCGAGCCGGCTTGAGCTATCGGCTCAGTTATTACTTCCCAACTGAGCTTCTTATTAAAAAATCTCTTGTGGTCTCGATATCGAGTGTTTCCTCTCGTGAGCAACATTAAAAGTATTCCATATTACTACTTAGCTTACATTTCTCATGGCTTTCGCTTTCCAGTGTAATCAGGCCATGATTTCAAAACGAGTTAAAACGTAATAATAATAATAATAATAATAATAATAATAATAATAATAATAATAATAATAATAATAATAATAATAATAAATATAAGTATTCCATACATATAGAAATGCTTTTGACCAAGCACAGAAGAAATTACATTTTGTCCATTTAGCACTATCATTCTTTTGTCACTCACAATTATTAATATTCATATAGTAAAGATCATATAATTTTTATATTTTAAAATCAATTGACAGGGCTCTGATTGCTTTTATGAGAAATAAATCTTTGGTTTTATAGATCCTACGCAGTGGCGATGATCGTGCGTCGTTTCGGTCCTATGCCGTTTCGGTCTTGCGCCGTGTCGATCCTGTGCCCTTTCGGTCCTATGCCGTTTCGATCGTACGTATTCTATGCATATAACTTGCACAGGCATAGGATCGACAGGAGTTTATAATTTGTAAGAGCAAAGATTAAACAGATAAAAATATTTTTTTAGGCACATGATTAAAAGTTAAATTATTTCAGAGCAGTGGCGTAAGAGCAAAACGGCACAGGACCGAAACGGCATAGGATCGACACGGCAATGTAGATAGGCCTGCTTATTGTAAATTACTCCTACAATGGTTAAAGTAATAATAGTTAAACTTCTTCCGAATAATGGAACCTAGAAACATGATCGCTTAAAGTAACTATTTCCGGTCAAGCATGGGTCCTCAGTCGCCTGGGTGATAGAATTCGTCCTTCCTCTCCCTTCACTTCCACTTCCACTTTCCTCGGTCAGAACTTCAAATATCGAAATTTACGTATAGGTTAGCACCTCTCCATATCAAATCCGCGCCTAATCTTTTTTTTATGTGAATTTATTTTCTTTGTTAGTTAGTTATAGTGGTTAGGTTAGTTTTAGTATTGTTAACGATTGCTTATAAAGTCTAAAATTGGCTCTGTTGTTTGATGTTACTAGGATCCTCCTAGTAAACTATATATATATTAATCCGGGGTGATGTTTAGCTCATTCACTGCTCTCTCTACCCTGCTGACATGTTATTAATGTTCATGCATTTAATAATGGAACTACAGGGTGCGGCACGGTAAAAACGGCCCGTCGTAATATTCTGGTATATTGTGTTTTTGGCAACACTTAAATAATCTACCTTCCTACCAAGAGATGGCGTGTCGAGGTCGGGTCGACTTACGTGACCTGCAGCAGTCACGTGCAGCCGCAGCCAGTGAAACTTGTCGAAACCATTGAGAAAAAGGCCTCGTTGTGTTAAACCGGGTGAGTGTCAGTGTGTGATAATGCCGTATTCGATACCCGAGCGTGTTGCCATTGTTGAAGGGTTCATTCTCACTGGATCTTTTGTGAAAACAAAGAATTTGTTTCGGGAGAAATTTCCAGGATGTTCTGTGCCAGCAAAAAGCACCATTCAGGAATTGATTGAAAAATGGCAGCGTACAGGATCGGTTCAAAATGCTCCCAGGAACAGACGGCCATCTGTCTGCACACCTGAATTAAAGATGCAGGTGGTGGAGGAGATAATGACAAGAAGTCCGCGAAAGTCAACCAGGAGATTGAATCAACAGGTTCATGCGAGTGAGAGAAATTGCAGACGTGTTTTAAGGGGACTGAAGTTAAAACCGTACCGGATAAGTGTTGTGCAAGAACTGAAGGAGCCTGACCTGCAGAAGAGGGTGCATTTCTGTTCATGGCTGTTGAGCAATGTTGCCAGTGGTTTCTTGGATCCAATAATGCTCATCATGAGTGACGAGGCGTGGTTCCACCTGTCTGGGTACGTAAATTCCCAAAAAACTGGTATTGGTCGACAGAAAATCCACACGCAATCCACCAGGTACCCTTGCATGATGAGAAGATTGGTGTTTGGTGTGCCATTTCCGCCACACGCGTTATTGGGCCCATATTCTTTGAGACGACAGTGAACAGTGACGTGTATATGGGAATCCTGGAGCAGTTTTATACACACTTGACCGAAGAGGAGCGTCAGTTATGTTACTTTCAGCAGGACGGTGCAACATGCCACACATCAGCTGCATCATTGCCCCTTGTGCATGAGATGTTTACACCAGAGAGGACAATCAGCAAAGGCTTGTGGCCTCCTCGGTCACCAGACTTGTCCACGTGTGACTTTTACTTATGGGGACTGTTAAAGGGAAGAGTATACGAAACAAATCCACATACAATTGAAGAACTCAAGACCAGGATCCAGGATGTCACCAATAGCATTACAACACAAGAACTGACAAGAGTATATATGAATCTCCTCAATCGTGCTCACATGTGTGTTGAAGTGGGCGGAGGACACTTTCAGCACCTGCTGTGACGGTGAGTAGTCATATTCAATACATTACATTTCATTTATGTGTTGTAGTTAATCATATTCAACACATTACATTTCATTTTATGTGTTCACTTTACGGGCCGGTTTTACGTGCCGCACCCTGTATATTAAGCTTACTCTCTCGGACCCGTAACACAACGAAGTACGAATTGGCAGATGTAAATAGTTAAAAAATCGTATTATAACTGAGTGAAATTGGAGTAGCTATTTAATGAGCCATGGGCGAAAATAGTTAAACATCTGAAGATTATGTGTATTCGTAGACGTGTTGCGCCTGAAACGGACAGGTTGCCCGCTCGAGGGAGAATTATATTTCATTTCTTCAGTGTGTTTTGTAGGCCCGGCCATTCTCTATCTCCATCGCTGCCACTTTTATAGGGTGCTCCGCCATTAGGAAAGCTGAGTGAAAATTGTATTTAAATTTGTGAACCGATCTAATATGATGATGTGAACCCTTGTAATAGATTTTTTTAAATACTTATTGTGTGTCAGCAGGTCAAGGAAATGTTACCACCCCCTTTCTATTTGAGTGATGTGATAAAAGCTTTAGTTCCATTGTGAAATTTAATACTAAATTGTCTCAAAATTTAATTTGGATAACACAATAATTCATTATTATTTAAAGGTCAAACCGATATAATTGAAATTGTATTTTGTTTCATGTAGCTCGAAATCTTTAAAATCTTAAGAATGTACTCGCACTAAGAATCGGATTGACCAAACAGAGTTTATATTGTACGAAACTAACTAACTCTAACCTTAACGAAATTATTCTTTGAAAATTTAAGAGGTGCATTAAAAATTTGTTCTGTTAGCGCGGAAATTGTTGTGAAAAGTAAGATTTGTGAAGATAAAATTAGAATTGAGAACTAAAATTAGGTCTAAATTTTAAACCTTTCTATTATTTTTATTTTTGTTAATCACCACTTACAATGTGTGCTTCAGTCTTTTTCCTCCCCGTGCGGGAAGGTAGCTCTGTCATTGTAGTTTTTTTTCTGTTCTGACAATAAATTTTAGTTTGTCATTAGTGACAACGCCAGAGAGTTTCAAGGGGGCGACCGCCCCCCTAGTAGCTACTTCTGCCCCCCTGACTTCCACCTAGACTGCCGCCCAGTCTCATACAACATTCTACATGTAGTATTTTATATCAGTATCATAACTAATCTCATTGTCAAATTGTAGTCTACTCACTGTACTTTCCATGAATTTACTGTACTATGTGGCAGATAAGTCCTCAAGCTTTCTTCTTTGAGCGTCTGAGTATTTCTGTTTTCTAATTTAGCGCCTTTTGAGGTAAATTTTAGTTATACTTCTTATGATTTTTAATTATTGTGCCTAGCGAGCAATAGTAGATTTGGTCGACTTGTTTTCTTCTCATTGGATCAACTTCGATTGAAAACAAAAGAAAGGAAAAACCAGTTACGTAACTTGTTTGTATTTATCCAGGTTTGAGGTTTTCAGTTTCATATTTTGTTTTATTTAAAGGTTCTATACCGGTACTTATTTTTTCTGAAACATTATTCTCGGCTTTCAATATGCAGAGGATGTGCTTATAACAGCTTAGTTTGCAACTACCAGGGCTTAATTTTTTGAAGGGGATAAAAAGAGTTGTGTTTTCCCTTCCTGCAAATCATAATAATAAATTTATGGAATTAAATTGATTCCCAATAAAACGTATTGTCAGAGTGCTGATCTTTAGTTAGTAATTGGCTTACACTATTGCTTCCTTAATTATTTTGTTTCAAAGTACTGACGTGACGTCTACCATATTGACTAGGAACTGCTGAAAACTTCGTAGCCCAACCCAGAAGGAGTGCACGTGGAATGGTAAAGTTTTACTTCTTCTACACTTTCCTCGAGAGTCAATATACTACCTTGTGCAATGCTCCAGTTTTTGCAGAAAAGTTAAAAAATCTGAAGATTTCCTCGTACCACTGTTCGTAGCGCTATCCCTATCAGATATAAAATGGCATTCTTTCAAGTGTTATTTAAGTTTGGGGAATAAGTACACGTAATAGTTAGACAGAGCTAAATCTGCGGAATAATAATGATGATCTAGACATTGAAAACCTAGATTATGCAATGTCAGTTGTGTTCGCAGGGGCTTGATGGACAGATGTATTCTCCTGAAAAAACAGAATTCCTTTCTTTTCATTTTCCGCGGCGTTGAACTTTGAATTTTTCTTTCAGTTTTGTAAGTAATGTAGAGATTCTGGATTAAATATTTGACCGTTGCGGAGGTAGTCTATGAGTACGACTTCATATTTATCCCAGAAGAAAGTTGCAAACAGTTTCTCAACCTACTTCTCTGTCTTGAACTTCTTGGGGCGCTGGAGAAATGAGCGCTACTACTCCATTGACTATTGTTTCGATTCAGGATCAGAGTGGTACAACCATATTTCATCTATGGTTACTATTCGTGAGCGAAATTGATCAGCATTACGGTCAAATTGAAAGAAGGCTTCTCTTAATGCCGTCACTCTTTTATTCTCGTGACAGATATTTTGGGAACCCATTATGTCGAGAACTTGAGCATACCCAAGCCATTCTGAATTATGCTACCGACGAGTTCCAAAGAAATGCCCAGAATCTCTGACAAGTTTTGCTGAGAAGGTAAAAACTGAGAAAGCGAGGTGCAGCCATGCCTCAGACTATCATATGTATATCGTGAGTTTACTATACACTTTAAAAACTATATAAACAATAGATTAAATTATTTTTGTCACTCAAAAACTGGGGTAGCCCCGGACTATATCCACCACTGGCTGAAATGCTGCAATTTTCAAGAATAATGTCACAAATTGTATCCATGATTTCGGGAAAAGTCATTGCTTTTAATCATCCTGGATGTAAAGCATAATTTGTTGAGAAATCGCCACGTTTATACTAACCCACTTACTTCTTCACCACTGTATATAACGGAGGAGAGTCCCGTGGTGTTTCACTGATTTCCTAATTAATTTACTTCGGAGACTTTCCTTGGTGAAACAAAAATGTTATAAGAGTTAGGATCTGGATGTTCGTGAAATTCGCTCCTTGGGCACACATAATCACTTCAGAGGCCTGAGAAACAATAAGAATTTCATTATTAATATGCAAATTTGTATTTGTATATACAGAGATATGTTTTTTCTAAACTACGGTATCATTTTTCTACCTAGTACCTGCACTCCTTCTGGATTGGACTAGGACATTTTCAGCAATTCCTCGTAAATTCATTCTCTCTCTCGATATATATATATATATATATATATATATATATATATATATATATATATAGAGAGAGAGAGAGAGAGAGAGAGAGAGAGAGGGGGATACGTAGCATATAGTTCTGGACGAATGTGTTACTCGCAGCATACGCGAAAATAATTCAATTTATGTTTAGATTTCAAAAGTTTCATTGAAAAATATTTCTATGCAGACGTTACTTATTTGTTAGTTACAAATTTTACCTGAAATAAGTTTAATTTATAATCATATAGGTCTAATATAAAAACAGCAACGAAATTACACAATGTAATGTAAAATAAGTCAAACGTAATAAATATGCCATATTTGGCATGGCAAATAGCCGCCCCCCTGAAAATGTATCTGCCCCTCCTTTGCCCCTTAAGAACTTAAAGCTGGCGTCGTCACTGTTTGTCACGTATGAAGTAATAGTCATTGTATTATGAGATCTGGATATCCCTTAGTTATAAGTTGGATTAATAATATGTGGCAAGTGGTCTTTAGAATGAAAGAATTATTATCAACAGTTACAGTGCTTCTCGCAGTGGTCTCAACAGGAGAAAAGATCCTGATTCCAAGTAGGGGAAACCGTTGTACCTTGAGCATAGTGTACCTTGGAACACTCGCATGTTTCTGAGCTCCTATACTATCTAGAGGTGATTCACGAACTATATGATGCTTTAACATTGTCAGACAGTGCCATCGTGGCTTTCGTTGTGCTAAGAAGTGTATGTGATTTATGAAAGTGAAAAACTTTATTTCAGGGATAAAACGAACTATTTAGAAATTGAAATATTGTTTTTTAGTGCCATTACTGTTTGTTGTTTGTATAATCTGTAATAATCTATTAGTTCAGAGGGATTAGGTGAGCATTTTTGTGACTTGCTTTCCTACTCTGAATGTAGCGTTATCATTATTGCGCCATTTTAGTAATTGACTACAGCCTCTTGTACCATGAAACAGAAACATATCTTGTACCTTGGGACATGTTCCAAGGTACATGAACTCATTGTCAAGTGCATTTTTTGAACATTCTTTTACTATCGTTGCAGGAATCGAAATGCCAAGAGGCAAGATAGGAAAGAAAAGGCCTGGCATTAACCCAAATTCAATCAAGAACGCAATTAAAGCAGTCATTCCCGAGCCTGGGAAGCGTATTTCAATTCGTGAAGTTTGCAAAGTTTGCCAAGTGTCTTTAGCTACTTTATCCCGACATCTGGAATATTTTAGACAGTCAGGGAAAGAAACATTTGAGTATAGTGTGAAATGTGAGGACGGAGGGGAGAGATTAACTACATACATAACAAATATACCCAATGGCCACATCAATAACTATGAAACGCACTTATCTGTTGAGGCTGTTGAGATGGTTGCTGAAGCTGGAGTTGTCATGCTGACTCCCCATTCGCATACTTCAGGACTACAATCACTGGATGTGGCTGTTTACGGTCCTTTTAAATGTTTTTATAACTAAGCTGTGGAAGAATGTTTACATAATAATCCGGGGAAAGGTTTTGATATTTATGCTGTGGCCGAAGTGTTGGGAATTATCTATCCACGCGTGCCTTCAGCACATCAAATATCACCAGTGGTTTTCGCTGTTCAGGAATTTATCCTATAGGTAAAATCTTTTCTTGGAGTTAGACTTTTTACCAGCTTCACTAACAGACCATCGGCCGGATTGTCATCTAAATGATATACGTGAAAAGGACAACAGTCTGGTACATGAACGAAACGAAACAATTGTGCAACTCGTGCAAGTTTTGCCTTCTAGGCTATAAACTGAAAAAAAGTTTACAACTGTGAACACATTGTATGTAAATAAAAGTGATCTTTATATTAATGGAATCCTATTAAGAAATCCTATGAAAGAAAATCTTAAGAGATTTAAGTTGCTGTTGTAATCGTGCAGCCATATTTTCGTGAGCGACCCCCTCCCCCTGCCCCTTCGGCCGCGCATGGGTATAGGCTATAGCAAGATACTGTTACAGTTGTCCTTCCCTGTTAATGTTATTGGGTTTATGTCATGAACAAAGTCGGCTGAGATAATCGCTGTAGTTATTTGTTACAGAGAACAGAATTGCCAAATTTGCTTACATGAACGGGATTACCTTACAGATAACCAGCGTTAAAGTCACCGTTATCCTTTAAGGAAGTCGGTAGAGATATTTGCTACAACTATTTATTTAAAAAATTCATATCCATTCAAGAGGTATCCTGCGCAGTAACAGACAGACGGACGTACAACACAATCTTATAAGTCTCACAACGTGATCCTATTAATCAACGAATTATCTTATCCGATCTTAATTGAATCAATTTGGAGTTTAAGATCTCGTTCAGCAGCGAGGCTATAAGACATGGACCTACTAATTAACGTAGAATCCGAACCACATGAGCTCCTGCCGGGAATCGAACCCGGGTCTCTCACGCCAAAGGCGCGTACGCTAACAGCTTAGCCACGAAGGAGCTCCCCGCTCTTAATTCTGGATTGGTGCAACTAAGCATAGAACTACTTAGAATCTATCTTCTTTATCCGAAATCTATACTAGTTTAGAAAAATGAAATACTTTTGAACTTGTATATATATAGATAGATAGATAGAGAGGGGGGAAGGGGAGAGAGAGAGAGAATGATAAAGAAAAAAGGTGTTCAGATGTGAAATCCCATCTTTGTATGGCTTATGAGATAAAGAAATTACCGCGGCGTTAGTTTAAGATGCACATTTGAAATTTGTATCGATTGGTCTCTATTCTAATTGGGAGTTTATTGAGTATTTTTATGGTTTGGACTTACGTAGAATTGGCCCCACTCTTGTGACAAAAATTGGAAATTTTTGTTAGGATTTAGTGCTGATTTAGACAAAGGTGTTTTGCTAAAATGATGGGATTGTAATCAAAATAGCTTTGTTTAAAGTATTTGTATATTGATTTGTGTGTTTGTGAAAGTTATCTGCTTTTATGAAGTGTCAAAATAAAATAAACTTCACTTTGCATACGAAAACTTCTAGTTTTACTATAGATTAATTTCTTGATGGCAACTGACCAAATCTGAACGATTTGCTGGGCAAGTATCCCTCGTTTGAGAAATACATTTCGGTGTCCATTTAATTGTAGAGCGACATCTTCCAATTCAAAAGTAACTAGCTCAGAATTTTGTCCAATTTTTGTACCTTTTTGTATTACCAAGAAAAAATGTACCATTCAAATAAATAATGGAGGTTTATTTAGAAATATTGGCCACTTCGATCACCTTCAGTATGGCGTCTTCAAATTAGAAATTTTACTTGCCTAGAATTTTGTACCATTTTTATACTTCTTCGTTCCACGAAGAAACAAAATGATATCATTCAAATAAACGAAGGACGGCCATTTCAAAATTTTGAGGGTCGATTTAGTTGTAGTGCGACATTTTGAAATTTGAATTTTAACTAGGTCGTATCTTTGTACTATTTTTGTGCCTTTCTGTGACAAGAAAAAAATGTACCATTAAAATAAACGCCGCAGTGACATTTCAAAATTTGAGACTGTATTTAGTTGTAGAACATCATCTTCAAATTCGAATTTTATTTCTTCGCAGAACGAAAAAGTAAAAAATAGAATAAAATTCTGGTCTAGTAAAATTTCTAATTTGAATACATCACACTGAAGGTGATCATAGTGGCCAAAATTTTGAATTTTTAGTGATGTATACTTTGCCTAAATTTTCGGGAGCGACTACGCTTCCCTTAACCTTAAAAAGAAACTTATAAATTATTTCCTTATATTAAGGTATTTTTCAATAATTTGTCCTACTTTTCCTGGCAAGAATCAAATTTCCTGACATCCCCTGATTTTTGAAGGTCCGTAGGAACTCCACAATAGTAAAAAAATCTAAGCAAATCAAAATTCAAGTTTCAGATGTCGCATTACAACTAAATGGGCCCAAAAAATTTTGGAATGGCCTTCCTTCGTTTATATAAATGGAATAATGCTTTTTTTGGTGGTACAAAATGGTACAAGAATGGTACAAAATTCTGAGGTAGTTAAAATTCGAATTTCAAGATGGCGCACTACAACTAAATGCACAGTCATAATTTTGAAGTGGCCCTCCCATGTTTATTTGAATGTCATCATTTTGTTTCTTCCTGGAACGAAGAGGTACAAAAATTGTACAAAATTCTGGGCTAGTAAAATTTTGAATTTGAACACATCGCACTAAAGGTGATCGAATTCATCGGTGAAATGGCTAAAATTTTGAAATAGTCCTCCCTCGTTTATTTGAACGGTACAATTTTTCTCTTGGTGGTACGAAAAGGTACAAAAATTGACTAAATTGCGAATTAGTGAAATTTGAATTTGAAGATGTCGCACTGCAACTAAATGCAACCCCCAAATTTTGAAATGAGACTCCTTCGTTTATTTGACTGATACAAATGTTTTCTTGGTAGTACAAAAATATACAAAAATTGGACAAAATTCTGAGCTAGTTAAAATTCGAATTTGGAGATGTCGTACTATAAGAGATCGAAGAAGTCCAAATTTTGTAATGAGCATCCATTGTTAATTTGAATGGTAAATGTTTTTTATGGTACAAAAATTTACAAAATTGGACAAAATTCTGAACTAGTGAAATTTGAATTTGAAGACGTCGCACTACAAGTAAATGGAACCCCAAAATTTTGAAATAAGACTTCTTCGTTTATTTGAATGGTACCATTTTTTTTCTTGGTGATAAAAAAATGAACAAAAATTGGATAAAATTCTGAGCTAGTTAAAATTCGAATTTGAAGATGTCGCACTACAAGCGATCAAAGTGGCCCAAATATTTTAATGAGCCCCTTTTGTTAATCTGAATAGTACAATTTTTTCTTGGTGGTACAAAAATGCTGAGGTAGTTAAAATTCAAACTTGAAGATGTCGCACTATAAATAAATGTACCTTAAATCTTGATATATTTGATAACTGAGCTCTGTCAGATACAGGTTTGGCTCGGCAACAGAGGATGTCTTCCATAGCTTTGCTCGTCGGGAAAGAGTTACCATATATCAAAAATGAAAATCCGGGACGCAACTAAATTACGAAGATCTTTGAAATGCTTAAAATGAAAAGAAGTGTTATATACTAATTTACTTTCTTCCATTAGATATTGTTGTTCAAGTATTACATAATCACATTTTTACTAGTTATTTAGTAGACCTGCCTTCTCCTTCCTGGTTAAACAAACTTAAGCAGATGATTTGTCAGGATCTGTTATGTTTCATGGCTTTCAGAGTCTGTTTTAGCTCATTCCAGGCTCAGTGAAGTGCTGGCTCAGAAGGGGCAACGGAAACGCGTGGCCATTGTTGCGTAAAATGAAGGAAAAATAAATCTACCGCAAATAATTAAAAAAAAAAATAAGTTTTTCCCCATCTCATAAGCTTCTGTTTTTTTTTTTTCAAAAAGTACTCTCAACATTTTTCTATTGCTGTCTCTTCAATTGTACTAATTAAAACAATATATTTTTCTTCTTGAATGGTGGGCGGAAAATTGCCAAAAATATCGATCAGGGATTATTGATTAAAATATTTGTGAAGCAAGATGAAGATTGAAACAGAGTACTAAAGATAACAATAAGATTGAGCAGTAAAACCTTATGTCCCTAGCCCAATGAAACGAATGCTTTGTTCAATGTCAAAGTAGTTAAATCGTGAAGTTAATTAAATTATTGTTTTATGTATTCATTGTTTTTTCGGCGTTTGAATTGCCATACTCAGAAATTGAAGAGAATAATGATATACATAATCATGTGAAAAAAGCAAACTATAATATTCCCTTCATTTCTTCTTCACTGAAATTCGGGACACTTAAGCGTCCCGAGAAATATTTCCGGGACGCAGATCTCGATTCTGTGACTGTCCCGGATTTTCCGGGACAAATTGCAACCCTACGTCGAGAGCTTCTGAGTTCGGTTCACCTCAGCTTGTTACATTTTATATTTATCTGGTTGATTTATTTTTATTTTTATGATATTGTTCTAAAAGGAAACGTTAAAAATTTGTGCAGCTCTCAACTGTATAGTGTAATAGGCGCGCACCCAGAAATTTTTGTTAGGAAGGCTCCGATAATAAAAGACACTATGTTTAGGTAGTATCTAATGTGTGTTATTCAAAGGAAAAGAAAAAAAAAGTAATTTTTAAGTGCTAACTAGGGATGATTCCATACCGGGACCAAGTACCTTGGGAAAACCTATATATCTTCTGAAAGCTCTTGCCATGACAAGTACGAAACCGTTTTCAATCTGATCTTATAAGGGACATGTTTGTTGGTGTTTGCGACCCTATGTATGTCATAGTCGACAGATGTAAATATGAATGTTACGATGCATTACGGGTAAGCGCCTGAGCCAATCATGATCCTTTTCGGCTCATTGCTAGAAAGTAACCCCGGCAAAGGTTTGAAAATATCAATTTGCACAGAGACATTTGGTCAGTGTTGCCAACGAATTGTAAATACAATGTGGCAGATGGTTTTTGTGTCATTGGATGTATATCCATGAAACTTGGCATAAACATCATTCGTCACTAGTGAAAATATAATTTTAACGTATTCCTCTTACAAGAAATCCATTTTGTTAGTGTTGCCAACCAATTTTAAAAATGAGAAGTTGTAAAACAGGTTTCATACGATGAGAAGTTGCACCAAGCTTGCCAGAAACATCACACGACACTTTAGCAAAAAGCCGTTGAGTGTCACCGTCTCCCAACCATTCCACGTTCCCAACCATTAAGTGTTGCCAACCGCATGTTCATATTATTAAACAATATAAAAATACCACCAATCTTGCATACTGCTATTTGAAGTATTTCCCTTTGAAAACGCTAGCAACACTGACAGACTCGGGTGCTTGGGAATGGTAACAACCAAAATATATTTGCTGTTGTGTCCAATAATATTTATGCCAAGTTTTGTCTCTATGCATACAATGGTCAAGTCACCTTTCGAGAAAATGTATTCTAGAATGGTTGGAAACACTGACAACATAGGTGCTTGTGGATTTACACTATAGTACAAACCTAGTGTGGATTACAGTCTAATTATGTCCGCCAATGATGTAGACATCGTGCGAAAATCTTGAATGTTTGCATTAGTTGGCAACACTGCCAAACTTGTATGCTAAGGACGCGGTTACACTCACATTATGTTTTCCATTGTCCAATGCTGCTTCTGTCACATACGTTATATATTCTTTCAATGACACGCACGTCATTTGCAACATTGTGATGCTTACACTTGTTTGGCAACACTGACAGCCTAGAATGGTTGGGAGACGGTCACACTCATCGTCTTTTATAGCAGGGGCAGCAAGAGAAGGTTTCTGACAGTTCACAACGGTGTTGCCACTACTCATGTATCAAGGCTTTTTTGAGTGCATCTATAATGACCATTTAACTAATGGTGTAAGACAGACTAACCGTGTTTAGTAACACTAGCACCAGTGGCGGCGTTTGGACGTTGAAAGTGGGGGGGGGGGCAAGACATGATCTGAATATTTGTGTATCACTGTTAGTTTCCCTGGTTGTTTCCAACACTTTGTTTGACGAAAGGTTGTATAACTAATAGGATACTATCTTTTTCTGTTAAATTACTGTATATCGTATTTTTATATTTTATTAAATAAATTGACAAGAGCAACAGAAGTAGGCACTAGCCCTTTGTACTCTTAAACAATGAAGGTGTAAGAAGAGATTTGATTACTTGCTCACGAACATCTTAAAATTCTGGGGGTCGCGGTGGCTCAGTGGTAGATCGTTCACCTCTGGTGCATGGTGTTCCTGGTCCAAACCCTGCTCCCGCCAAGTGGATCTCGTGGCCGACAAATACGTGTGCGTTGGTTTTCTCGGGTTCTCCCGTTTCCTCCCACTTTCTTCATTCCACGATTTCATTTACAGTATTTCTCATCTACACCGTCTCCTTTAGCATAGCCGGCATAAGCGTGGGACATAAAACTCAAAACTTTCATTTCATTTCTTTCTCTTAACATTCTGTCTGGAAAATTGTGTAATCAGATTATTTAATAACAAATTTACAAAGCAAATAAATAGATAGGATAATATTAATCATAGTAATGAATAATGAGGTATATGTTATGTAGAAGTAATATTGAAACTGGGGATTAATGAACAACTTAATTTTTAATTCCACATATGCTATTAAATGAATGTTATTACTCTTGGAAAATAAAAGCCAGTAAATACAACAAACATTTGCTACGACACTTAAAGCAATACATGTATTTGCTTGTGCAGCTTCTCGAAACATGTTCGTTGCTATTAGGTGCAGTTGTAACTCACTTGGAATACATCAAAACACAACCACACTTAGAATCATTTCACACTCCAGTTATACAAAATAATTCTAAAACCTAGAATTATGTTGAATTTACTAACTCTAATTGTGTATACACTCGTACACCTCTAAACAAACCACTGCACTCGTATATTACACTACAAAACAATGGAAAAGGTAGAAGTTGTTTCTTATTATCTTTTTTTTAATCAATATTCCTTACTTTAGAAAGAAGAAAAGATATTTTAGAAACTGTCAATTTTTGTGCAATTAAAGAATTCCTTGAGAAATACTTTTTTCAAATGTTCTCTCAATTATTTTCAAAGCGGCTGACTAAAATATCGAGCCGTTGTAAGAATGTTGTATAGAAGCAAAACCTTCTAAATTCGTTCCTGAATTTTGTCTGGGAACGAAGAAAAAGTTACGCCCTCATGTTTTCAGAATTTCTGAACGACTTTTTTGTTTAGTTGTTGATTTCACTCATTTGTATTATTATTGATCACTAAACAAAAAAATGTTCAGCAATTCTGAAGCGTAAGGGCGTCACTTCTTCGTTTACTGACAAAATTGAATAATGGATTTATCAGGTTTTGCTTCTATACCCCTGAATTGAAAGTATGCTGGAATTGTTGTGCTCCAATAGGTTAATTTTGGGGTTGTTTTCCATGGCAATTAAAACGCAATTCCTGTTGCTTTCTTAACTTCACGGGAAAACAACCAATATATACTCACGCAATGACAAATATTATATGGCCCAATTTTTTCTATGAAACAGTAA
Source organism: Thermobia domestica (assembly GCF_964235325.1). Lineage (NCBI taxonomy): Eukaryota > Metazoa > Arthropoda > Insecta > Zygentoma > Lepismatidae > Thermobia > Thermobia domestica. The sequence continues at coordinate 145,464,457 of NC_137458.1, read as the reverse complement.
TACATACAAAAACTACATTTCTAAATGAAACTATATACATTAATGGGTTACTTCAAAAAAGTGGGGGGCAAATGCCCCCCTTTGCCCCCCCTAATCGCCGCCCATGACTAGCACCAACGTAGAAGTTGCATTTTCCCTCCGCATATGGTAAGAAACTGCAGAGACCATCGTTTGTTAGCCCTGCTATAGTTATAGCGTCGTGTGATGTTTTTGCTAAGCTTGGTGTATAAACGTTTCATCGCACGGAACCTGTTTTACAGCTTCTTATTTTTTAAAAAAAATGGTTGGCAACACTGACAAACTGGAGTTCTTGGGAGATGAATACGTTCACAGTATATTTTCAGTAGTGATGAATGATGTTTATGCCACCTTTCATGGATATGCATTCAGTGGCTCAGAAACCATCTGCCACATTGTATTTACAATTCATTGGCAACACTGATCGAATGGGTACGCGTGGATACAAAGCGATATTATAATACCCTTGCCCGGGTTACTTTCTAGCAATTAGCCGAAAAGGATCATGACGGGCTGAGGCACTTACGCGTGATGCATCGTAACATTCATTTTTACTTCTGTCGAATATAACACATAGGGTCACAAACACCAACAAACACGTCCCTTATAAGGTCAGATTGCGGGTTTGCCCGTGATTTGAAAACTGTTTCGTACTTGTAATGGCAAAAGCTTTCAGAAGATATATAGGGTTTCCTAAGGTATTTGGTCCCGGTAAGAGCTATATTTTCACGTAAAATAATGAAATTAGATTGTTTTTATCATAAAAAATAGTACAGATGATGAGGAAGATCAAATCTTTGACTATGACAAGTATTTCTCTGGTATACAAATAATTACAATTTGATTAAGAAAGTGTGCAAATGTACACAGTATGTTAGAAAAATAACGGAACTTTTTAAATTAAACCAAACGAATTAGGTATTTTACCAATTGTACTTTATTTATTCCAAATACATCACTTCCACATCAATATACCGCTGGACACGTTCAACCAATGCTAATATAGTTTGTAATGTCCTTTCGGAAGCGCCTCAATGACCCTCGTCACGGTAGATTGCACATGTGTAACATTGTCATTAAATATTCTTTCCTGGCCAATTTTAATTTTGGGAAGGAAATAGTCAGACGGCGATATAGAACGGTTCAGTTAAATTATTGAGCCATTAAAATGCCAACTCCGTTGAATAAAAATCCATGTATTTATTTTTTGTGTTGTCCTGACACCGACATTCCAAAATCCTATTATTTAAAACATATAAAAGCATATGAATATCTTTTTATATCGATATTATAATTAACATATTTCTTTTTCTTTTTCTTCTTCGAATTACATAATCAGCCTAGTACATATTTTAAAATATCTTACGCCCTAATAAAATAAGGATTTACAAGTAGTAAAAATATACAAGGATTTACAAGTAGTAAAAAATATACAAATATACAACGTTCTGTTGTATATTATGGCGCTCGACGGACTTTTCCATTTTATTTATTTACTCAATAAAAAGAAAAAGAATACTGGACCGTTTACCTTTACATGTTAATCATTCGAATTTTCGAATGCACCTCGTATACTTGAAAATTAAAATTCATATAAATATACATATATATCATATTTAATTTCATACACTGACGCAAACCCAGGGGGATGAGGGGGACATGTTCCCCAATCTTGGACCTGGGGGGACTGCCCCCCTCCAATAATCTGACTTAAAAAGTGCTTCTTGGGATAAGTGTAATGATTTGTGTCCGACTGCCACAAAGGAATGTAAGATGAAATTGGTTTCTCTTGGCTTTTCCATTTTTTAAAAAGAATCGTATTCTGTGGTATCTCAAACTGAACTTCGTGCTGTAGTGCGTTTATTAGTCTCGTCAATATGTATTAATTCCACTTCCGCTACTTGGGCACAAATTGCAATAAATGCCAGAGAACGATTTGCCCCTCTCCTCATGCTGGAAAGTTGTCTCAGCTGTAGATACGGGCACAAATTCCGGGGAAATAGGGAGACATGTCCCCCCCAACATTGGAACTGGAGGTTCTCCCAATAATCCGATTTGAAAAGTGCTTTTTTGCAGATAAATGTCATGATTTGTGTTCGACTGCCAAAAAGGAAAGTGAGATAAAATTTGTTTCTCTTGGCTTTTCCATTTTTAATGAAAATGAAAGCGTGCGACTGTGCGTGACGTAACCTGATATGAAATCTTATCTCCTCCTCTCTCCTATTCCCTAGCACACGAAGAGTATATAGACTACCCAGTGTCGGTAGAACCCATCTTTTCAGTAAATGCGCATTTAATCTATTTGTAGTATCAGCCTAGGCATCTACTCATGCTTCTTAAGCTAACTAAATCTATAGCGTATGGAACCCGGAGGTTCAATGCCTCGTTCACAAAAGCTCTCCACTGACTTCTATCCTTAGCCAACTGCATCCAGTTTCTACTTTGTATTCCTATTTTTGCGAGATCCATCTTAATATTGTCTTCCCATCTGTGCCTAGGTCTTCCTAATGGTCGTTTTCCGATTGATCTTACCGCTAACACTTTGAAAGCATTCCTACTTTCTTCCATCCTGGCTATATGTCCTGCCCACCTAAGCCTCCTAGACTTGATGATCCTAACAATGTTTGGTAAGCCGTATAATTTATGTAGTTCCTCGTTATGAAGTTTCCGCCATTCCCCATTCCCGTTCCATTTGGGTCCAAATATTCGTCTGAGCATCTTGTTCTCAAATACTTTCAGTCTCTGTTCTTCCCTCAGAGTAAGCGACCATGTTTCGAAACCATACAGAACAACAGGTATGATTATTGTTTTATATATTTTAAGCCTCAAACTCCTCGACAGAATTCGCGACGACAAGAGATTTTGAACTGAATAATAACACTAATTCCCTGTTTTTAGTCGACATTTAATTTCTTCGTGAATATGATTTTCGTTATCCTAGATATTTAAAAGTATCCACTTTATCAAAAGTATTATTTAATATTTTAACGCATTCATAATTTGCCGTATTACGGTCCCGACCCACTTCCATGTATTTAGTTTTCTCTGCATTTACTTCTAAACCCTTGTCCCTGCAAGCGTTTAATAAGACCTTTGCATTTCTTTCTATTGTTCTCCCATCATCCCCTATTAAATTTACATAATCAGCGTACGCATAACCTGGTACCATTTCTTTCTTTACTATACCTAGCGCTCTCAACGGGTCGGGTCGGGTCGGGTTGAAGAACAACCCGACCCTACCCTTGACCAGAATTGACTGACCCGACCCGACCCGAGTGACCCGACCCGTGATCCGATTCGATTGACCTGACCCGACAACCCGATCCGAGCTGACCCGATTGACACGACCCGAATAACCCGATCCGACAACCAAACCCGAGCTGACCCGACTGACAACCCGACCCTAGTAGCCTGACCCGACAACCCGACCCGAGCTGACCCGACTGACCCGACCCAACCCGATCCGTAATCCGACCCGAACTGACCCGACCCGTTTGAGAGCACTATGGTAATATAGCACTTATATCCCAACATCTTCCCCGGGTCTCCGCAAACAGTTAATTCCCAACATTTCCCTCGGGTCTTCATGAAAAGCCCTCCTGTACTTCTCGTCCAACCTTTATGAACGGCAACCTACTCACTGACATAGCTTTCCTGTTCTGAAGCATCTCGACATCTTAATGTTTATGAGCACTAAACTCCTTTTGAGCACAGAGCTCCTCCTGAGCACAAAGCTCCTTCTGAACACAAAGCTCAGTTTAATCTGAGCACAAGGTCCCAACTGAGCACACAGCTCCTATTGAGCACATAGCTCTCTCAAAGCTCCTCCGAGGAGCTGTGTGCTCAAAAGGAGTTTAGTGCTCATAAACATCAGGATGTCGAGATGCTTCAGAACAGAAAAGTTATGTCAGTGAGTAGGTTGCCGTTCAAAAAAGTTGGAATTTTTCGTGCTGCTACTCATTTACTTTAAAAAAAATCAGATGCTAAAATCAATTAACCGCAGTTTAAGCAATTCAATTTGTTTTATTTAAAAACAAAACTCTCTATTTACAAATTTGGTTGTTCCTACGTATTAGAGCAGTGTTCGAATAATCAGTGCCTATTGTATTTCTAAAATATAGCTGCATTGATTTATTGGTATATATTTACCTTCAGTTTGTTTGAGAGAAAATTATTACAAGAACTAAAAAGTGTTTCTCTAGTAAAGACGTTTTCATAGATTAGCTATTTACGTTACTAAACAAATTTGGTGGTTTAAATACATAAAATGGCGCCCGTATATATGTGTAACTTAATATAACAAACGTCATTAGGTAATTCCTGACACCGAAATAAAACGAAAACTATACAACAACCTGGGTATAACACCCGAAAATTTGTCGTAAAATGTATAAACCGCCATAACTCATGAACAAAACGTCGGATTGAAGTCGGGTAAAAGAATGTCCATTATTTTTAGTCGTAGATTCGATTAGTGTACAAACGGATATAGTGCAGTGGCGATGCAAGGATGACTTCCAAAGAAACTGGAGTATTCCTTTGAGTATTTTATTAGACGTTGAATGAAGAAATGAACAATCAAGTTCAAGATTTAACATTAAAAAATAATAGTGCATCGTTCAAGTTAGAAGAACACTCAGAATTCGAAAGAAAGAGGGATACACATGTGTGATTCACCTATTTTGTCTCAGTACAGAATAAAGTCTCGGAAGAAGATTTTAAATGAAACGAAGTCTTGAACGTATTACACTTATATCTTCTAGGCTAATGGTAACGGATGATAAATGAACGGCTTCTGTCCAAGAGTGTGTGAAAAAGGAAAAATAACTTTGATCCAGATTAGGTTTAAAACGACTGTGCATAGGACAGTCAGGCGGCATGTAAAGAAATATAACATCGGAAAATGCAAAGATCATATGTGATGAACGAGTGTACAAGGAATTCTCCACATGACCCAGGGATTCCAAGTTGTGTGAATACATATGGGGCAAAAGTAAGCTGCATTAAACGGTTTCCTCCTCGTAATATGTAATTCCGTGGAATATGGTACTTCTGTGCACAGAAGCAACAAAAGTGGAGAAACAAGGGATGTTGTACACGTTGCATAACGATACCAAGAAGTGTGCTGGAACAGTATACTTGATTTATCCGTTAGGTGAATCTTCTCCCAGGAATACATTTGATGGCGTTTTCCCCTTCCTTCGAGTTGGCAAACCTCAACTTTTCCCTGAGCTATGAAAAACTTCATTGCTATTGTGAATATACCAAAATACTATCCTAGTATAGACCACTTACATTTTGATTTTGTCATTGCTGGAGAAATTTTCTAAAAGAAAGCTCGTTGAAAGTATATTAAAAAGAAGGATAGTCTTTTTTCGACATTCTAATGTACCTTGGAACTGTATGGAATACCTACACGGAGGAATACCTACGAAACTATCGTCCCTTGTGTGCCAATTGCGAGTGGCTTGCAGAAGGCTGTCTTGCAGTTTTATTGTGGAATGGCGTCAATTGGCATGGCTGAGTTGTAATAAGCATCTACGCAACTTGTGAGTGATATACATAGTCAGATGCTCTACTGTTACACGTGTAATTGCTGTGTAACAGGATGGGAAGTGTTGCGTTCAACGGTAGAGGGTTGTATCCAGGTATTCACGGTCGTGTAAAAGTGTAGACGTTGGTGTTTAAGTAAAATTGATTGTGTTAACCTGTACACGTGTGCGCAATGGCAGATTACCCTGTTCACGAGCTGGCAGATATGCAACTCATTTATGGAGAAGCAAGGGGCAATAGCCCAGAGGCGAGGCGTTTATATCGTGACCGTCGCCCTCAAAAGAGAGTAACTTTCCTTGTATTTTTCCACGCCTCCATATTCGACTTCGAGAGAGGGTCCCTTCAGTTTCTCGTACGTGAAATCGGAGGAAATAGCCCCATATGGACAGCTGAACTTGAAGACAGCGTACGTCGAATGATCAGAGACCGTCTTGAAATTATCATGTGTATGGCGTAAAAATCCACATGCAACTCTAGTAAACGATCAGCAGCAGAAATTTGGTGTGGTATGGTGGATAATTTTGTGGTAGGATCTTATTTATCACTGACCTGCCTGTGTGGGAGTACGTATCTTTTATTTTTACGTAATTTTCTCCCAAAATTGATAGAACATGTGCCCTTGAACATAAGACAGCAGATGTGATTTCAGTATGACAGTGCACCTGCACATTTTGACAGGAATATGCAGACTTACCTAAATGAAACATTCCCAGATCGTTTGATTGGAAGAGAAAAACCTGTGTTATGATAACCTCGTTCATTCTACCTCACGCTGCTTGATTTTTATTTCCGGGATACGTATGGAACTCCGGCCACGACAATCGAAGTACTCGTAGCTCGATTTAATATAGTTGCGGCAATCATCTACGAATTTCAGATGTCCTTGACAACACGCGGAAAAATTTGCTTCGCCGATGTCATCTTTGCAATGCGGTCAACGGTCGACAATATCAGACTGTGAACTGTTATTCTTCACAGCTGTCTCGTGTACACATACTGCATTGCACAAATACTGTACAAGGTACCTCTGAGTATTTCACAGTTATCCTACCTTGTACGAAACAGAATAAATTGTAATTTGAAATTGTATTTCTTTCTTTCCTTGTGCAACACGCGCAACACCTTGAGTATCGTCGAATTTCATTCCTTCTGTACTCGTAGTTATTATCTTCCACGGATTTACGCATTACGGGAGGAAATCTTTTAATGCAGCTTACTTTCGCTTCTCTTCAAACCAATCAATAAGAAAGGAAAACACGTTATTAGCTTGGGTATTGAATCGATATTTAAAAGCAGAAAAAAACAGTATGAAGTTGACCACCAAATGTATCCTGCAAATGAATATTTTTTACTAGTTGTTTTGAAACAAGTGATTTTTTCTTCAAAATAAGCAACCCGCCCCGAAACAAATCACCTTCATCAACATTATTTCTTAAATATATTCTTGTTTTTCGAATCAAATTACTTTTCCTCCAAACGAGCAACAACAAATCCATATCAAACGATTGATTTTGGTCTTGAATCGAAATTTGTAAGTAAAGGAATCAGATTGAATTTGATCACATTCTAAATTTACTTTGTAAATCTCTTTTTCTTCTATTTTTTCGAAACAAGCGATTTGCTCTTAAAAACAATCAATAAGAAACGCTTAGCTTCGGTTTTGATTCGAGACTTTAAATTGGAGCCAATATGAAATTCCATCACCCATTTCTCTTGAAAAGACTCTTTATGTTTTTCGAAACAGACTATTCTTTTTCAAAATAATTAATAGCATACGCATATTAAACAATTGATTTTGATTTTCAATCAAAATTTTAAGTGGAGGAACAAGGGTAAATTTGGCCATATACCGGTACCAACTTTATTTTGTAAACATCTCTTTATGTTTTAAGAAAGATACGATTTTTACGATTTTTTTCTTCAAAAAAGTCAATAACAAACGAAAAACAAACGATTGGCTTCCGATTTCAAGTCGAAATTTGAAAGGAGGCAACTTCACATAGGTGCATTTCTTCGCTTAAAAAATTCCAAACTTCCAAACGCAAATTCTAAGCCTACAGTTTTAAAATTGCAGTTACATGTACATACTTCAACTTAGTATCATAAAAACTTACAACATTATAAAAACATCAGACAAATACTATTATTTATTCGGTATTGAAAATCTCGAATCAACTATTGGAGTTATTTAGCGTCATTTTTTTTAATATTACAAAATTAAAAGAGTGGGACATGGATATATTACAAACAGTATTTTTATACAATTTGTATATGTATATATATATATATATATTAAAAATAGACCGTTTAGAATTATTTATCATTACAATTTTGTATATCCCCAAATTCAAGGTGAGGGATATGCGATATTGATATATTCAGAAAGTGTTGACCACCCTATAGAATGTCGGTCGTATGCTGTTTCGGTCCTGTGCCATGTCGATCCTACGCCGTTTCGGTCCTGTGCCGTGTCGATCCTGTGCCGTTTCGGTCCTATGCCGTGTCGGCCCTGTGCCGTTTCGGTCCTATGCCGTGTCGATCCTACGCCGTTTCGTTCCTATGCCGTTTCGATCGTATGACGGTTCTCTCCTATATATCCTTAAGAAAATAATTGTTAGTTAATATTGTGTAATTATAAAATAATGTATTTTTTTATTATTTCGATCTATGAAAGTTCTGCTGGCGATCCTATGCCGTTTCGGTTCTGTGCCGTGTCGATCCTATGCCGTTTCGGTTCTATGCCGTTTCGGTCGTATGCCGTGTCGATCCTACGCCGTGTCGGCCCTACGCAGTGTCGGTCCTGTGCATGTAACCCGCATCATGGCGTAGTAAATTACATTTTGGTGTGTAACACTGTAGGTAAGGAGCCAGGTAAGTTTCTTTGAGTGCAAAGGCTGAAATTTGTTTTTCCTGTAATAACTGCGTGAACGGCACTTGATGTGTCAGCAGAGAACGGATGTTCATAAATAATAAATTGTAAGCCATAACGAAATAACAGAAAAATAGCAATGAAACCTGCCATATTAAACGTAAACTTCGACAGGTTGGATTTCAAAATGAACTGTTGGTCCAAAATAGGTGGCACTGAGCTGAAGACTAAACAAGATTTTAGCTGCATGAATGATTTGGTTGAGAATGTGAGTGCGAAGAAATGGGTGGATGTTCTGTGAACTAATAGTAAGAAAGCCGAGCAGATCATCAACCGTAACAGGATGAAATAAAGAATTAGTAGGTGGAGTTGGACGGTCAGCAGACCTTACTGGTGCAACAAGTTCTGGTTTGGATGGCTCAGGTTGTGGCTTAGCCTTACATCTGTAGCTATGAATCAGATGTTTCTCTGGACATGTACTGCATTGTGGCGGTGCTGTTTGATTGGGGCAATCCTTGGTAGGACACTGCAATGAATAATAGCCACATTTAATATCGTTAGTACATTCGGATGTGGGATGTGCATTATACATTTGATGTCTCACGCATAGTAACGGTAGAGGAGGTAGTGTACGAGAGGGTTCGACCTTATAACGTCGCCTATAAATGTAAGCACCTTTAGACAACTATTGGTCGATCAACTGTGTCTGATCTGTGAGTACTCGCACAAGATATGTTGCATCTTTATTGTTCTTTATCCTGATACATCGTTTTACAGGGAATCCTTCCTGATGTAAATACTCACAAATTTCCTCATTGGTGAGGTCTGGTTCCACTCCTCGCATAACGACTGATAGCATTGGTGATCGTCTAAGGGAGGAGGGCTTTTGCGTGTGCTGGGAGTTAGTGCTGTTAATTTAGCCTTTGGCCCAAATATTTCAAAAGTGGCCTTGTTACTCACATGCGATACAAAATTGGAGTTCGTAGACTTTAAGATTATGCCTCTGCGAATTTTGACGATTTCGCGTCTCAGGACGAGGCACATAGTTAACCAACTGTTGAAAAACTGCGCGAACAGTGTCATACTTCTGGTCATATTCGGTTAAGAGAAAATTATATACAGGCTCTGCTTGGTGGTGTGTGTTGGTATTTTCGACTGAACTTGATGCCCTATCCATATTATAGCTGCTACTCTGATCAACTATAGGTGTTACACGTTTTTTCTTAAGATCCATAGATTGTTCACCATCTGAGAGAGACCGAGAGCGAATGCGTTGTCCTCCTGTAATAGACTCAGCGTAACTAAGTAAAACAGAGGTTTTGAGTCCTGATTTTGCCGTTCCGGTAACAATACGAGGCTGAGTTTTCTGACGACCGTTTGAGCCTATATTAAGTGGAGTTTGTTGACCGAGATGCGATGGTCCGGTAGCGTTGCTAAGGTCCGTCATAATGAGAAATAAGCCTAGGGCCAAAGCCCAGATGAAGATGGAAACGGAAAGAAAGATGTTTAATATGTATGTTGCTGAGTCTGTTCATCTCAGCGACCGTCAAAACTATGGATTAGACACTGATATTGGAATTGTCGATCACTTCTATAAATCCTCCTGCCCCAAGCTGCAGGGCTGAATTTGGATTTAATCGACATCAGAAATGTCACTCTTCACCTGAGAGACCACCGACAACTACAAATTCTACACAGATATTGATCATTTTTGATCATTTTTAGATACATATCTTCCTCTCCTATGTTGCGGGACTGAATTTGGATTTCAACGGGATTGGAAGTGTCACCGTTCATCTGAGCAACTCCGAAAAATACAGATTCGACACTAATATTTGTCATTTTCGATCATTTTCAAATGACTCTCCCCTCTCCAACCCCACGAGTTGCACTGTCAAAGTCATATAATAAAATCCATCCCAGGTCCAAACCTCATCCATGTTGAAAATTTGATGATTTTTCTGATGATCTTCACGTATGATCTTTCTGTTTTTATATCATCCATTAGTTGTAGTCTCCTTCGCCCCTCCCTCTCTTTCCCGTCACTGTACCCTCTAGGATGTCACTCATGGTACACTCCCCCCACCATTTTTAACACCCTCTCATTCGTTTTCCGCTCCTCCCAACTAATTCTTTCCAGTCTTCTCCACACAAACATTTCGAAGGCTTCCAATCGCTTTTCATCACTTTTACATAATGTCTACGTTTTCGCTTCATATAGTACAATACTCCACACGAAGCATTTTATGAGTCTTTTTCTCAACTCTTTATTCAAGGTCCCACAAAACAGACTTTTCTTCCTCCTAAAGGATTCTTTCTCATTCCTATCCTTGCTTTTGTTTCACGTTCGCACTTTATGTCATTACTAAGAATACTACCCAGATATCGAAAACTATTCACTTGTTCTATTTTCTCCCCTCCCAATTTTCTATTCAACACAAATCTCTTCTTTTCAATCACCATGGCCTTTGTCTTTCTAACATGTATATTCATCCCATATTCTTCAAAGCCCTTTCTCATTTTTTCTAACATTTTATTGATTTCCTATTCAGATTCTGCAACAAGCGCCATATCGTCTGCAAATCATGCATCTAATCATTCTACCTGCTACATAAATGCCGCCATCTTCATGTAAACTCTTTTTGACTATCTCTTCTAAATAAACATTAAATAGTGTTGGTGAGAGTCAGCATCCTTGTCGAAATCCCCTTCCAATTGCACTCTCTTCCGTCAGTTCTTCCCCTATCCTAACACTTACTTCTTGGTTCATGTATACGTTTCTTATGAGTCTTCGATCTTTCCATTCCAACCCAGTCTTCTTTAGAACTTCCAACAACAATTCCCAATTCACCCTGTCAAAAGCCTTTTCTAGATCGATAAATTCAATATACACCTCTTTCACTTTTTCTATAAATCTTTCACCGATCACGCTTAATAATCCAATGGCATCTCTTGTGCCCTTACCTCTCCTGAACCCGAACTGCTCCTCAACTTTTTCATTTGCTCTTCCACATGAGATATAACCTCATGTTCAGTATTCAGAGCAAAATTTTAGCTGCATGAGTTATGAGACTAATAGTTCTATAATGCTCACATCTCTTTGGGTTCGATTTCTTAGCCATTAGTATCATGATCGTTTTCAGAAAGTCTTTTGCCACTATCCTGTTTCATGTACTTCATTGCATAGTCGGAACAATTCTTTCTTTCCCTTGTCTCCTTATTTTTTTAATGAATTCGATTGTTATATTATTTATCCCGATTGCCTTTCCATTCCTAATCTCGGATATAGCCTTTTTAAATTCATCCCGAAGAATACTAAATCCTTTATCATCCTCGCCTACTTAATTTTCTGCTTCAACATTTAGGTTACACGGTCTATCCCTACTCTCATATAAGTCTTTAATGTATTATTTCCATCTTTCTGTGACATCATTTCTCTCGCTGACTACCTTCCTATTCTTATTTTCTACTGCCATCGTAATACCCCCTTGTTTCCTCCGAAATTTCATAGATTTCACCTCCCTGTACATTTCCTCATATTTCCCAACTCTTTCTAATTCTTCTATGTCCTCGCATTTTCTTTTATATGTCTGTTTCTCTCCGTAATTCATTATTTAACTTTCTGTACATCTTTCTGCCCTCTTCTGTATCAACCTGTTTTTACGTCTTCCTTTCCCTCATTTTCTGCAACATCTGCTCTCTAACCCATGGTTTCTTAGCCATTTTGTGTTCGCGGTAACCTACTGCTTCTTCTGCAGCCTGCTGTAAGCAAAGTTTAATGTGTTCCCTTCCTTGCATTACTACCTTCGCCTATTCTTTCCTCGTCTGAATATTGTTCTAATTTTTCAACAAAAATATTTCTTAGTTTTCCGTTTTTGAACTTTTCAAATTCAACACTTTGTTACCTACTTTTCTTCTGTCTACATTTTTCAATTGAATATCTACTTCGACCAGCAGAAGATTATGATAAGCCCCGGGAAGGGTCTTCGCGTTCTTTAAGCTATTCCGGTATATGTCCTGAATCATAACATAGTCTATCTGATATTTTTCCCCGTCTATTGGTGATTTCCATGTATATCTTCTTCTCTTGTGGTGATTGAACCAACTGTTTCGAATTATTAGTGAATTCTGTCTACAGTAATTCACTAGTCCCTGTCCCCTTTCATTTCTTTCGTCTAAACCATATTTGCCCACGATACTACCTTCCTGTTTTTCTTCCACAACTGCGTTGAAATCTCCCATTACAATTACGCATGCACCCTTCTTCTCCCTATCTATAATTTCTTCTACTTTCCCATAATTTTCCTCTACTTCTTCTGTTGCATACGAAGTCGTCGGTGCATATGTCTGTATCACCACTAGATCCTTCGTTTTCACTTTAAGTCACTTAACATCATAACTCTATCATCAATAAATTGTACTTTCACTACCTTCTCTTTGAAGCGCTTTCCAAGAATTATTCCTACGCCATTATGAACCCCTTTTCATTACCTGAGTAAAACATTCTATATTCTTCGTTGTTCAACATCCCATTACCTTCCCATATAACTTCACAAACTCCTACCAAATCTAGATTATTTTGTTTCATTTCTTCTTTAAGATTTTCTAATTTTCCTCATAGTACGTACGTTCCATGTCCCTATTCTAAACATTTTGCTCTTCCCTGTCTGTTTTTCCCCCATTATTACTTTCTCGTCCAATAGTCCTTCCCAAGTCATCCCCCCTCCATAGATCCGAATGGAGGGATATTTTACCTCCAGAACTATATTTTGACCTGCGAAAGACCATTGTACATACATTTTCTTTTTGATGCCAGCAAGCTAGGGAAAATAGAGTGGTGGTTTCACGTTGCCTTCCATCCCACAGTACCCAAGCCGTTAAAGTCACTCTGACCACGCCTGGGAATAATGTCCAAGTTGCCGTACCAATCACTATGATATCCACCAGCTTGCCTACTGGAGAACTGCTGCCTTGTCCCAAAACAGTCTTCGTCTAGCTACTCCATTTAGACCAATTCGATAGGGGTGGTCCTTCTGGTAGTGAACTACCACCGACATAGCTCGAAATTTCACTGTAGCACGCAATCCTCCCCATCTGGCACATAAGTGTCTTCGTAATCAAATTTCTGCCTAATCTCTTCGATTACCATATTATAGCATTCGTCGAAGTTTTATTTATGGAGAGTCAACTCTCGCGGAATGCTCTGTTTGCAATAGTTCTGTTAGAAAAATACGAAAATGTGCATAACTTAATTTACCCCATGGTCTATTCACAGCTAGGATTACATGGCATAAACCACATATAATTCGTTCTGACTATTTGAAGGTATTTGTACTGTTAATAAAGTTAGTTTACTAGATGCTTGTCTATCAGGTGCGTCATTATCTTATGTTGTACAGCCCTTGTGTTGGAATCCTGGAAAAGTTGATACTTTTTTCTCTCATTTCCTTGTTACATGGTTAATAATATTTCACCATTTGTGACGCAGCTTGTATCGTTTTGTATCCACTGTTAAACCAGTGAGCTTCTTGAAGATTTATCTTTCAACATTTTTTGCACCCACTCGAACACGCTATTAAAAACTTACAGAATATGTTGAATATGCTCTTAAGCACTAATATATACATTAATCTTTAAAATATGCATTTGTATGCACTATGAAACTTCAAACTTGAGTAGTATCAGTGTTGTTAGAAACTCCTACCAAGTTTAAAAGAGATACATATACTCTAAGCAAACGAAACATGCATTTGCATAAAAATGAAATGTCTACTCATGAAATCGGAAAATTTTAGTGCTTCCACCAGGAATAGAATCAGGAATCATGATACCGAGGCTGCACACGCTGAAAAACCCGATAATAATAATAATAATAATAATAATAATAATAATAATAATAATAATAATAATAATAATAATAATAATAATAATAATAATAATAATAATAATAATAATTCTATAAATTTGAACATCCACCATTTTTATAAGGCTCTCTATGCGCAGTCACGGATGGTAAGTTTTAATACATGTATGGTAACGAAAAGAGTTGAAAAAGAATAGTAATACAGGAATTGAATATTCTGCTGAAATATTTTTAGGGTTAAAGGCTAAGCTTATGAGAAGTAAGATTTCTTTTGAACATATTATTAAAATACTTGGTTCTTGTGATAAGGGTTTAACATAAATGCGTGGCCAAAAGTGACGAGGTGATTGCGTACATCCAAATAAGTAAAAATGTTATTATAAACATGGGTCCGATGCCGCTTCATTTCCGAGATACAGGGTGTTTAATTATCGAGTCCCTACAATGGCTCACTATGGGGAAATGAATGGAAATGTTCAATATTACAGGAATACTACAATCAAGTGGAATTATGCTTGTGCAAATACATTTACACTAACATAGAGAATGAAACTAATCAACATTTGAGGTTATTAGTCTGTCAGTTTTGCCAACCTAGTACAAAGTGTTGTTTTCAAATCTCACTAGACGTTCACACGTTAGCATATAACTGCTGACATCAAAATGTTCCTAAGCATGGGAAAGATTCCGCGTCCAAGTGTGAAGTCAATGAATTAATGGTTTACAATAGTAAATAACAGTTCATAGATCACAACTATTGCATGTTTCCAAAGATAAGTAATTGAGAAAGGTTTTTTGGATGAAGGACATAGTGTTCGTTTATACCACACATAAACTTCGGAAGAAACACTGGAGTGCGGCGCGGATTCGAGTCCTGTTGCTACTTATCCTCAAAACGGTTTTCTGGTGTGGTTCTCACTGCTATGATGATCCCTGGTAAATATACTCTGGCCTTTATTCGAAGTGGACAACATTGTTATCCAATAACATTACTTTGTTTCTTTTAACATTTAATTACTTTGTGGTTTCATACGTAAGTTATTCTCATTTGCATTCATTTGTAACGACACAATAACACTTTCATGCAAGAGTTGTGATTTATGAATCGTTGTTTCCTATTGTGCGCCTTTAATTGATTTCACACTTGGACTCCGTGTCTTTCGAAAATGAAGCTGGCTCTGTCCCATCTTTAGGAACGTTTTGATGTCAGCAATTATATTCTAACGTGTGAACGTCTAGTGTGATTTGAAAACATAACACTTTGTACCAGGTTAGGAACAGTGACAAAACAATAACCTCAAACGTTGATTAGTTTCATTCTCTATTGCTCAGTTGCACCAACCGAGGATTGGGATCGAATAAGATAATCCGTTGATTATTTTTATCTTTGGATAAGAATCTTAGATCGCTGCACCAATAGTTTGTGAGAAAGGATTATCTTATCCACGAATAATCGGAAGCTGTATAAAACTATGACGTTTACGATATGACGACATACAATATCATAAGTTTGATTGGCTAAAAGAGTGGAGTAACAATTGAAAACTGATTCGTGTAGTATATGGTAACTTTTCGTACTAGATATGGGAAGAAAGCGAGCTAAGTCGACTCCTGGGGAAGGCAGATACGTTTTAATGCTGGTGGATAAAAATATACTTTAACAATAACAAAAATTTAAGAAAAAGCTAATAGGTATACTGAAACGGAAGCTCTTTCTGGTGTTTCAAAATATATATAGGAGCTTAGTTTTTTTTTTTTTTTTTTGTCCCTGCAGTTACAGAAGTTCCAGGTACGCGTGTGTTGCTACTAATTTCGACAGTATTTTGGAATCAAATTTAGTAACTTTTTTTCTCTTTTACGAGCTTGCAGTGAGAAGTTCAATTAGTTCATTAATTTTAAAAAGATTTAATTCTCAGTTTGCGAAAATATTAAAAAGATGCATAAAACTAAAAGGGATTGCAGCATAATATATTGCTTTAGATAAGGATAGCCTAAATAATTTAGCCTAGATAAGTATACTCATTGTTTTCAATTTTGGTATTACGTTGGCACATAGCGTATGTAAAAAAATGGTCAACTTGACGACAAATATAACTTGGGAACATATTGACATTTTGTTTTCAGATTCGTTATTAGATAGGTACAAAAATAATTTCTGGGACATTAATTTCGGTGACATTTTGAATTCAAATTTAGTAACGTTTTTTCTTTTTACGATATTGCTGTAAGAAGCTTAATTAGTACAATGGTTTTAAAAACGAACAAAAATAAATATTTTTAAATATTTAATTCTTAGCTTCTGAAAATATAAAAACAGAGGTTGCAGCAACATAACTCTTTTCAGTTTTCGTATTATGCTGGCACATAGAATATGTAAAAAGTGGTCAGCTCGACGACAAATATTACTCGGGAAAATATTGACATTTTGTTTTTAGATTCGTTATTAAATAAGTACGAAAATAATTTCTGGGACACTAATTTTGGCTCCATTTTGGAACCAAATGTAGTAATCATTTTCCTTTACCGATCCTGCAGTGAGAAGCTCTATTAGTATATTGATTTTAAAAATAAAAAAAAATATGTGATGTATTTCATTTAATTGTTGCGTAAATACGTCAATGACATTCTCTCTTAACACTTCGAGTGTGTATGATGAACTATTTTCTGTTCAACAGTTGGCAACACATGCGTTTGGAATTTCTGTAACTGCAGGGACCAACGCAATAAACAATTGTATTTTATTATCTGGAGTTAACGTTTGCAATTACAGCGAATTACAAACGGGTGTCATTCAAACACAATTCCCTGCATTTAAGTTTTAAAATTGAATAATGTACTCCACAGGAAGTCACGTAAGAGTATTGCGCGTCACTCCAAAGTATCGGAACTCCGTTGTGACTGGTTTTAATTCCTGTTCCGGTTCCTCCGACGATGTTCATCTTGCCAACGTTACCTGTAAGGCTAATTCTGACCCTGAAATTGCAATTTTGAAATCCCATTTTGACCTCAACCTGACCATTTTTGTACATCATGTATGTGCTGGCCCGGAAACTAAATATGCACAAAAAATGGTTCCCCACTTTGACCTCAAGTTAACCATATTTGTACATAATCTATGTGCTGACCTAGTATTTAAATTAATATTAAATTTTAAATATGTGGAACGGTTCACAAAATATACGGACCTCGAGTTATATTGAATCAAATATTTGACCTTTGTTTGACTTCAAGTTGACCACTTGGAACATCGATATATCTCTTAAGTTATCAACAATGGTTCCCATCACCATCTTCTGTCAACGTTCTGGAAGACCATGAATTTCATCGCGAAGAAAGTATTTGAACTGGTGTTTCCAAGGAATGGAACAGGTGCAATGTCCGGGGTGTATGGCAGACACTATTTTGTTTCCACGTGTGGATTAGCTTTGCCCCGATACAGGAGGACTGGCTCTAGAGTGTTGTATTAATGCTAGAAAATACGGTGATAAGAAAAACATGGAGGTGTCTATCGAAAGGAACTTTGTACCCACCCTGTACTTCATCGGGGACGCTGCAGTAGTCCCAAATACGATAGTGTTAAACTGCAGAATGAGGGTATGCTCCGCGCAGCACCTCGAAAACTACGCATAAGAGTCATATCATCTTGTTGAGCTCTACGAAATTCATTAAATCGAAATTATGAGTGCCCTCTGTCTTTACGGGCAGAATACAAAAAGATCTACAACACAGCACAAATTGCAGTTCTCCTGTTGTAGCAGAAAACCTGACTCTAGCTGGAAAAATTTGCGGCCACGGCTATGTAATTTCTGGTATGTTAAATAGAAATTGCAAAAAATACCATAGCTTTATAAAAATCGCTACATGTAACGGTCAAAAGTTTGTGATTTTTGCTATGTTACATAGGGGTTAAAATATGTAAAAATAAGTCATTCTCTTTCATTAGCTCTGTAATATTACATAGAAAGTGTGCTAGTAGCTTTTAGTAATAGTCTGTTTTTTGTTATGTTAGTAATAGCTTGATTTTTGTTATGTTAAATATGTTCGCAGTCTGCTCATTTGTAATTGGAACCGGGACTAGCACTGTAACCGAAATTGGAGCTGCACATACGTCTAAAAGTGCTCCGTGTGTGTGTGTGTGTGTTTGTGTGAGCTAGAATGCATTTTAAAGTCCCATTTTTCCTATGTTACATAGGGGTTTAAAAATTGTTCATAGTATATCTTGAAAAAATGTTCATAGTATATCGGGAGAGGTTCAAAAATAAGCCATTCTCTTTTATGAGTTATACTATGTTACATATTGTTAAAAAACAGTACTAGCAGCCTTTGGTATTTGACTTTTACAACTTTTTGCTATGTTAACATGTGCATAGTCTGCTCCTGTGTAATCGGAACTGGAACTGACACTGGAACCGGATTTGGAACTGAACATACGCCACTAGGTTCCTCGTAAACCATGTGTGTGTGTTTGTGTCTGTGTGTGTGAGCTTAAGTTTTACGTCCCACCTTTATGCCTAAGCTAAATAAGAATGATTTATCCACCACACGCGAGCTGAAAACGAACAACTGAGCCGTTTTAGCTGTTTTAGGGGATGAAAAAAGTGATCGTAAAAGGCAACTCGTTGCGTAGTCTGCTCATGCGTTCAATCGGAACCGGAACTGGCACAGGAATCGAAGCTGTATTATGCCACTAAGTGCTCTGCAAACCAACTGTGTATGTGTGGATTAGCCAAATTTATATAACCAAATTTATATCAATATCATATACGTTGATCACGAAGCTAAAACTACTGAGTCACTACGAGGTCATCTTGACCCATAAAACCCCATTTCTGGTCACAATTTTTGAGATTTTGAATTCGACACCACCAAATTAATACCGATGCCGTATAAGCCGAGCACGAATTTGAGGGTCCCAGATCTGTCACTCCTTGCCAAATAGGACTTTGAGCCCTAAATTTTGACTGTCATAAAAGAGAACAAATACACCTCTACTATGTTACATATGTGTTGGATTATGTGCTCTGTTAGATAGGGATTAGAAAAGAGAACGAAGTTTTGGGGGCTGTAAAATATGGTCCATGCGAAAATATACCGTTCCTTATAAAATCTCTGCATGTAAGGGTTAAAAGGTTGTAATGTTGTATAGGTGTTCAAAAGTTGATCATTCTCTTTTATTAGCTCTTCCATGTTCGTAGTCTGCTGCTGCTGTGCGTTATCGGCGCAGGAATTGGAACAGGAGTCGGAATCGGAACTGTACTTTTTCTCCGCATGCGTGTAATTAATACTAAACCCGAACTTTCATTTTACTGTGCATGCGCCATCAAGTGCTCCGTAAACCGTGTTTGTGTGTATTTTAATCTCTGCTGCACTATTTTCGTCGTAAAAAAAATGAACGAGTAAAACGGGGCCACTTCTTCATTTCTGCCAGTGGTCATAGCTTTTCCAGACTGGCAGTTGGAATATGTGTTGCGTAGTATGTTGCTGCTGTGTCGTAACCTTTCTTGTGTAATCTTAAAACGTCTGATATGTTCGTAGTCGGCTGCAGCTTCTCCTGTGTTGTGTATTCGGAATCGGAACAGTTTGCGCATGCGCCACAAAGTGTTCCGTAAACCTAGTGTGTGTGTGTGTGTGTGTGTGTGTGTGACAGAGAAAAAGAGAGCTGGAATGTTAATACCGGCCAAGCTAAAGGAGACCGCATGCAAGCGGGGAGCGAACCATTGCTCTACTTTGTTCACACCAAACTTGTATTGTTTTAGGGAATGAAAATAGAGTTCGTAAAAGGCTATAGAAACACCAGCCTTTCTAAATTGCTTGTAATTTCTACTATGTTCAATAGGAGTTGGAATATGTGTTCATAGTCCTATGCTGTAGCGTTTGTGTCCTGTGGTCATAATCTTCTATGTTGTAGTCTGCTGCTGGTGGTGGTGTGTTTAATCAAAACCGGAAGTGGAACTGTAATTTTTCTGTGCATGCGTGTAATTTCTACTAAATTGGAAATTTAATTTTACCGCGCATGAACAACCAAGTGTGTGTATGAATAACCAGACTTATGCTATATTGTTAAATGCTGTTGTTACCTGTAATTTTTAATCTCTGCTTTACTATGTTGACATATTCTTTTTTCACATCAAAATAGTGTTCTTAAAAGAGAACGAGTACATCCCTGATGTTATAATGGTTGAAAAAACACTACTAGCAGTGTCATGGTCGTTCTACTATGTTCATAGTCTTGCTGTTGTGTATAATTCGAAGTGTAATGTTTCTGCGCATGCGTGGTCCGATGGTATTCATAGTCGAAAAAAGGCTACTCGTTGCGCGTGATCTGCTTCGGGGGAACCGGAACAGGTACTGGAACTTCAGTGCGAACAGCAGTCGGAACAGGAATCGAAATCGGAACAGGAATGCAAACTGGAACAGAAACCGGAACTGGAACAGTTTTCGAATGCACAGTAGGTCAAAAACAGCGTCAAGCGTCACCACCTAACTCACACAGTTGATCAGTGTGGCCGATCGTAGTATGATGCCGCAGAAACTGAATGAATTATGTGAAGGTTTCATTGTGGCCCTCTCCGATGCTAACTTTACGAAGTCGCGCATCGTACAAATGTATCAAGTACGTAATTTTCATATAGATCGGGACACTGAGAATCGTATTATACTGAAATATGCGGTATATAGTCCTTAGCTTACCATACCGACGCTCTAGCTAGAAACCAGCCTCCCTTGAAGAGGATCACGCTGCTATTGTATGTAATTCAACGTATGGCGACCTCCGATAATACCCCCACACAACGTAAGATGACCAGCAAATGCCGCACATCGCAAGCGACAATTGAACGCGCCACTTACAGAAATTTCCGCCTCACGGTCGTTCACAAAAGCAGTGTACACGTTCTGAAATCATGTCATGTAGTTGAAGAAAAAAGGAACTGCAGGAGGCTCTATGAACGTGTTCTCCCAGATAATCAGTGGAAGGACAAGACGTACGGACAAGACGTAAAGCAGGCAGGTCAAGACAGTGCACCAAGACAAGGCATCCGACCTCACGGTGAAAACATCGTTGAAATTCTGTCGCCGTATGAAATAGGAAACTGGAATTTAGACAATTCCCTTGTCTGGCAAAGGCCCAGATACCAATTTAATGTACTACTGTGCTTTCGGAGTCCTGAGGCAGCCCTGTCCCTTCGCCTAGTCTGCACCTTTTCCGGCCTGTGGAAAGCTGTAAAGACGAATAGGATGTAATACGTTGGTCCAGCTGAATCACAGTCTCTTAGAATGGATACTGCGAACCCTGACATTAGTCAACACAGGTAACCTGCATCTCAAACACAACTGGTAGCAAAATCATATTTTCTAGGGGTGTCATATTCAAATTGTGCTCAATATAAGTGAATCAACCTCTGTACATTTAAAATAAGAGTGATAATTAATAAAAGAATAATACTTCATCCAAAGCCGGATCTACCGTTTGGAGATTCTATATTGAAGTACGAACCATTGAATCAATATCTGGATTTATTTTTATTTAATATCTACATTTTACATCCTTATGGATCGTTATGGTTACGAAAGAATGAACCAAATAATAACTTAGATTCTGATCCATAACTAGTGCAGTTGGGAGTCTGCAAGATCAAGCCTTAAGTATAGACCGTATCCCACCACATTATCTCACCATCAAGAGAATTGGATTATAGGACGATGCCATTGGTCCCAGAAGCAATAGATGCTACTGAACTTTTACGTTGTGTAATGTTATGGTTAGGAAAGACGGAACCTAATATTAACTTGGATTTCGAACTATGACTAGTGCTTAAATCTGGTTCAGTTGGGAGTGTACAGACCATCTGCGTGATCAAACCTTAAGTATAGGGTATATCCCACCATATTATCTCTCCTTCAAGAGGATTGGATTATAGGACGATGCCACTGGCCCCAGAAGCAATAGAAGTTATTTTGGGCTAACATGTGAGGTAAATTTAGGGGTGCAACATGTACCAAAGAATAGCAAAGTATACCAGAATAGAATTCTAGTAGTAAACGAAGCATATATGTTTTCAAGTTCAGAAATACATGCAACTTATTTTAACCCAACAAGAGTCGTAATTAGAGATTTCGGCACCCGGAGCGAAGTGGAAATTGATGCCCTCTACAGTAATCTCACCTAGTTTTCCTTTTTTTCTTACATATAAGAGAAGCAGCTTTTGTTGCTACACTACTATGTCCTGGATGGGGAATCAGTTAATAGGTCAGATTACAATTACTAAACGCTAAACATAGGGATGTAAAATATAATGATGAAACTTGATGTCCTGCACCGAACTTAACTGTTAATGGTTATGTTTGAATGTAAATAAAATTCAAATGATTCAATTTTATAAAAAAAATAGACTAGTTAGAAAGGTAAAGTGAAATTATTAGAAAGGTATAGATTGTAATAATAAAGGATGAGCACTAGCCTGAATAATTCCTTGGTATCTGGCACCGTTTTTGGCATCTGGAATAACGAATGCAACCTTCCTGCGTCTACACTTTCTGGTTGGAAACTGGACAAATTGAAACTAGTTGTCATCTGGAACCAAATCCTGTCAATCTGCTAAGGGCGTTGAGAATCAAGTCTACGGAGAGCAGTTTTCTTCATCTCTGTTTTATGAGTTAGGTGTTCTGCCAAATTGTTCTGTAGCGAAGAGGCTTCAGAATGATAACTCAAAAGAGTATGAAGAGCAGCCGTCTCTAATGTTATTGTATGTCGCTCTTCTTGATGTTGTACCTTAATGAATGTTTACAACTATTACCCCTCTCCAGTCTCGGAATAGGGGTTTTAGGGCCCCGCAGAAGCTTCACTTGGAGGGCTCCACGGCACAATTAAAAAGATAATTAAATTTTGTCCTTTATTCAAGGTGAATGCTAAAGGGACACTACCGACGCGAACACTACCTTGGCGCCGAAAGTTAAGAGGCCAGTGTCATTTAGTTTTTGAGAACAGCCAAAAATCGAACGCGCGCTGGCTTTTTACTTCAATTTAGAGAAAAAACGTCTCGCAAGTGAAGCTTGGCTTGCCTGCACTACAGCTTGTGCTAAACAAAATAAGCTTTTGTGTATAAATGAAAGCGAAATAAAATCAAATAAAAGCGATAGGCAAGCTTGCGACAAGCAAGCGTGCTGCCTGGGACAGCTGACGGGTTTCCTTGGTTTTTAACATAGGTAAAAGAGACAGAATGGAATTGCAATGTGAACGAAGTGATGTTAAGGAAGGCATTTAACCAACTTAAATTCAATCTGCAAAAGTAATTCTTAAGTTTCTAAGAAAATACATGCCTTGTTTCTTGATTGATAATTAGATTTATTTATTTATTATTAACGAATATTCCCGTGAAAATGGTCTAAACATTGATACAAATTTGCGTGTTGCCTCTAAGTGATGTTGCTCAATAACTAATAGACCCCATTGGAAAAACTGAAATAACTATTTTAATAAAGTTATTGTTATTCTGCTTGACGAGATGTCGTGAATCATTTTTTCTTTCGTAGCAATAACTCCCTAATTTCAAAGAAAATATATCCTGTTTCATAAAATCACAGAATTTTTGCAAAATTTTGGCGGAACGAATATTTTTAACATTGGTAAAGATAAATTTAAATTCAATTTCTCATTATTGATCAATTTCCACTTAGTTGTTTGTTCTTAAGCTTCAGAAAACATATATGCCATTTTCCAACAAAAGTCCAATAAATATTAACGAAAGTTTTCGGAAAAATCCAATAGGTTGCGGGATCATCATGTACTTCGAAATGCATAAAATTGGATACTTTTTTACACAAAAAATCCACATTTTTAAATGAAAGAGATCTAACCCTCATTAGGGACAGGTTTGTGAAAAACAAAGTTAAAAATATTTCGGTGATTTCTATTGGGTAAAAGTGGGTTTTATTGGTCAAAATTAGATTTTTTGGATAAAATTGTTTTTTATTAATTTTGAAGGTGTAAAATCCCCAAAGGGTTAAAGCTGTGATCCTTAATCTAAACTTCATTAGGAACATGCTTGTGAAAAACAAAGTTAAAAAATAATCCGGTGATTTCTATTGGGTAAAAGGAGGTTTTATTGGGCAAAATTAGATTTTTTTAGATAAAATTGTTTTTTATTAAATTTTGAACGTATATTTAAAGCTGTAATCCTACTTAAAATAGTCCTTAAATATTCGTATTATATTGTAGACATGAAACAATGGAATTCCCTTGTCTGAATGGAATAGGAAACTGTGAATCTCCATCCGCGTTTCGTAGGACATATTTCACAATTGCTACTTGCTAATATTTCGATTACTTGAAATGAGAAAGTGCATCATTTTCTAGAGCAACAAATAGGTAGGTGATCTATATTATAAAATTTAAAGTGACTATGTTTGTGACTCTTGATCTCTTGAACCGCCCGACCGATCTCGATCAAATTTTTTATGCAGATGAGGTTCTGGCCTGGGAGTATTTATTAGTTATTCACTTTGATGTTAGAACTTATGGAAGGGGGAGGAGGGGAGACAGAAAAAAATGAAACTTAATAACTTGTGAACCACCAAACCGATCTCTATCAAATTTTCAACATAGGTGAAGTTCGGGCCAAGAATGGATTTTATCATTTCACTTTGACGGAACAGCGCAGGGGAGGGGCCTGAGTTGATATATATAAAGCTCAATAGAAATAAAAATAGAAGTCACTTGGTTTGTGACTTAATAAGTCTTGAACCACTGGGCCGATCTCAAACAAAATTTCAACATACATGAGGTTCAGAACTGGAAAGTTATTTATAATTTCACCTTGACGTTAGTGATGAGCAGAATCGAATACAGCGAATTCGACTCATTCGATTCTCCCAAGAATTCGGATACCTCGAGTACTACCAAAAAGAATCCGAATTCTGTTTGTATTCGCTTTTGTTGCTTTCCAGTGAAGTTACGTAAAGTTTCCAGTGAATTCTTGTACAACGACTTTACTAGTACTTTTTGAGGAGGTATGCAAGCACACAGAATTTCTTACTTCATACGCCATCTTTTATTTTCGTGTATGAGTATTGACCTACCACGTAGTATTATTTCCAGGCAGTGAACTATCCTTTACATGTTGTTGTCCACTCAATTTTCGTCATAAAATGTCTCGAACGTCCTTTGGGGAATCCCCTGCGCCGCCATTGCACAAATTGAAAACTGCAAATTTGGATAGAGCAAGTTAGGGTCCTCTGTCGATAATGTCGCATCACGTCTACAATCAGTAGTTTGTGCAATATTTAACTTTAAAGTTTGTTTTCCCACGCTTTCGGCAGCCTATAACACGTAAACGACACGCTTTTCGTCCTATGTGTACTGGAACTTTTTTTTGTTTGTTTTGCTCTCAGGAATCACTCCTCTGTTTTTGTAGAATAAATTTAGCGCCATACTGTGTAACGTCATCAGAATCAATTTGACCACACTAACGCGACAAAAGTCACTGTTCTCAAAAACAGCACAAATTTTCTTGGTTACCTGATAATATTGCACCACGATATATTCCACATATAGGGCGTAAATCATGCTCCCCCTAGTCATTTCAAGATGAGTTTAATGTTTCGTTCTAAACGGAGCTTCTCTTGGAATAGCGTCCACCCTTCAAGTAACTGCCCCCCCCCCCCGTCTACCACGGTATCTCCTAAATCCGCCCATGCAGTAAAGTTGTCTTCCAACTGATATTAAGAGTTTCATTCCAAAATCCAAAGCATCAGTAAAAGTACCCACACAAGTACGACCCCTCAATTGTTTCAGTAATATGGAAATAATTTTAAGTTATACCGAAAAACGTAACATTCAGCCTTATTACAATGTCTGGGTGCACGATTCCTAATAATGCAAACTGCATTTCTGTCGATTTCAAATATTGAACTGAAACCGAACAAAACAGTCCTCAAAAAGGGCCCAACAGATCTTAAACCGAACCGAACCATTCTACAAACCGAACCGTTTCAAAACCGAACCGAACCGAACCGATCCCAAACCGAACCGAACCGATCCCAAACCGTACCGAACCGAACCAAACCTTTCCCAAACTGAACAGAACCTTTCCCAAACCGTTCCCAAAATGAACCTAACCGGACTGGTTTGAAGCCCAAATCGATTGATTCGGTTTCAATTAACAGAATTGAGCTGAAACTTAACTCTAGATCTCGAAAAATTAACTATTAAGTTTATGCGTTCTGTACCTTTCTAAAGTAATAAATGCTGGAATTCGTTTCAAGGCTGTTTTTGAGTGATATTTTCTTCAAAATATTAAAAATTATAGCAAGATTTTCGAGATATTCGAGTCGAGTTGAGACTTTTACGAGCAATCTCGATTCAACTCGTGTCTCGACTCAAAAATTCGAGTCAAGAAATGCGCTTGTTTCGACTCGTCTGGAATTTTACAAAGTGTGTCTCGACTGGTGAGCATCTCTACTTGCTACAAGCTTGCAGCAAGCAAATTGGCTTGCATAGTAGAGCTTGCGAAAAGTAAATTGACCTCCAACAGCAAGTTTTGTGCAACTTTGCAGCAAGTTTAAATTGCTGTCTGGGATCGTACATATCGTACCCCTACATTTATTTCACATATACCCCCAAAATAGCATCTATTGCTGCTGGGGCAGGTAGTATCGTTGTATAATGCAGCTCTCTTGAAAGTAAGACAGTGTGATGGGAAACAGTCTATATAGATTTGAATTGATTTTGAATATAATGTCTCATTCAGCAGAGAGGCTATATGAGACGTGCACCTACTGAATAACTTGGAATCCGAACCACATGAGCTCCCACCGGGAATTAAACCCGGCTCTCATACTTCAAAAATGCGTATGCTAACCGCTTAGCCACGAATGGGCTCTCCGTTCTATATTGAGAGGGATGATGTTGCAGATGGTCTGTGCATCCCCAACTGCATCAATTTCAAGGACGGGTCGTGATTCGGTATCGACATTAATAGTAGTTCCGTCCTTCGTAGCGACGACGTTGCATTACCACATAAAATACAGAAGCTCAAAAAACTTCAACTCAGCTATTCCTTGTAAATTGATTCAATGACTCATACTTCAACATACCCAGTGTTTCTTCAAGAAATGTTTATG
The DNA here is from genome assembly GCF_964235325.1 of Thermobia domestica. Classification (NCBI taxonomy): domain Eukaryota; kingdom Metazoa; phylum Arthropoda; class Insecta; order Zygentoma; family Lepismatidae; genus Thermobia; species Thermobia domestica. The sequence continues at coordinate 145,437,035 of NC_137458.1, read as the reverse complement.
GATTGTACTACCCCTCGAAGCTCTTAGAGTACTCCCGGAGGAGATAAAAATAATAAGTCTGTATAATATAATAATAAATAGAACAGTACCAGAAGTGCCTCCCGGAATACTACGTGTGCCCTCAGAGAACATTGTTTCTGAAAGAAACACTGAACATATATCCCTCCAAACCTTGACTTTGGCGTTGAATGAAGTTTTATTCTAGTATAAATTATGCTTATTTTAAATATACAGATGTGATTTCACTTATATTGAGCCAAATTTGAATGTTCCAATTATCTAAGAAATGCCGTGTTTCCACCACCGGTTGTATTCGATATGCGTGCCAGCTTTACTAGCTATTGCCCGCCATCGAATTTTCCATTGCAGGAGATTGCCTTGCAGCTGGAATATGGGCATTACATTCCACTACTGTATATAAGCTTTCCACAAGCTGGAGATGGTGTGGACTCGACGATGGGACAGACATTGCTTCAGGAGTCATAAAGCACAATAGTCCATTGACCTGGTATCTCAGCTCTTGACAGCGATGTCAGAAAATTGAATGGTGGAAATTCCAGTTTTCTCTTTCATTCGGCGATAGAATTCCAGTGTTGCTTTCGCCGTGTGGTTGAATTTCTTGCCTTAGTTCATTTCAACCTGCTTCTCGTTCTGTCAGTACAATGCTGGTATTTCATGCTGGTACATTCCAGGCAGGACATGAGCTTATAATACGTATCATTGATTTTGACGTTACGCTTCATCTCTCAGCGAAGCAGTCTGCTCTGTATCGTCATCCGCAAAAAAAGTTCGCATACACTGTAACTTCCACATTTTCATTAATAACTCAGTTTTCTTAATATATTATCGCTTCTTTGTGCTTTCCTTAACAAAGCAGTGTAGTAATGAATAATTATTTATGACTTTTGTGAAAAAATAAAGCAAAATAAGAAAATTATAAGCAAAAAACTGTGATTGTTATGAAACTTTAGTCTGCCAGATAATTACGCGAAGAATATCCCGAGGGAAATTCACTCCATACAGTGCACAGGTATTAGGAGCACTCACAAATACGTAAAATTGAAGGAACAGAAAATAATGTATTTTTGAGATGAACATACAATTCACACTTCACGTGAAGTTCCGGTTATAGTTAAGGAGCCGTACTTCCCATTTAGGGAAGGACGAAAAACGCCATACTTTCAGAAATTATTCATTGACTATCTAGGATGTTAAAAAGTAGGTAATAGACTGAGTTCTTGCCCTTGTACTTACGGTGTTTAGGTAGTGCAACAGTAAGATGTATCCTCGTGCACGGGAGATGAGAAGTAGCTGTTCTTAACTATTACCGAAGTTCCAATATGGGAAATCAATCAATATCTTCAGTTGAAATTACTGAAAAAAACAGAAAATGGCTATTTAAAACTCCAAGTGTAAACCTGCGCTTGGAGCGAGTCTATTTCTAATATAAGAACGCGTTATTTTGTAACATGCCTGCGTGGCCAAGCGGGTTTAGCAATGCTGTTGAAATTCTAGAACCGAAGGGTGGCAGTTCGAGCCTGAGTGCGGAACGCTTTTTTTTCAATATAGTGAAATATTTTTTAAAATGTCTAGTTTGAAGTGCTTAAAAACACAAGACCAGATGAACAATCACTTTTCAAAGCTCAGTCACATTTATTCACTATGTTCATCAATTAGGCTATATACGAAGACACTAAAATGTGGAACGTTAACGATCCTTATTAACGTTAATACCACATCCGTTATAATGAGAACAGATTTGTGATCTGAATACCAACCTTAAACCATACGTCCAAAATGAAAATTATTCATGTTCTTGATACCTATTGCAACACTCAGTTGTAATATAGAGAGTGAGAGTGCGAAAGAGAGATAAAATACTGTATACAGGATGCGGAAAAATTCCCGGAACGGTCCAATATCTCGCGAAGTATAAACAAAAATAACACATGTTAAATAGTTTTAAAGAAGCTATCCAATGATAGAAAACACAATCACCTATCCCTACCTCCTTGGGGACTACGGGGGATAACTTTAAAATTTTAAATGGGAAACCCTATTTCTTATTTCATATGTGGATTCTCCAGAAAAAGTTATAGTGATTTGATCAAAAATTGAAAACAGTGTGTGCGAAGATGAAGTTACATGGAATACAATATCGATAATTGTTTTGCAAAGTAGCTTTATGAAGTAGTTCTTAGTAGTAGGGTTATTTACAACAAAAATAAGCCATTTTTGTCACCATTTGTATTTTCTTACAAATTAATAAATATGGACAAATGCATTATTTTATGGAAGTTAAAATGTATGAATTCGTTATGTGGGTAAAAAAATCACATGAAAATTTTACTCTGCGTGGAAATCGAACTCATGACCTTTCGTGCCGCAGTCCCGTACGCTAACCGCATGGCCCAGAGCTCGACACTGAGAGGCCACATTTTCATAAAGATTTGCCGCCTCCATTTTTTATGTGTCGATTCAAGTGCTATCCGTGAAGGCACTGTTTTCAATTTTGGGTCAAATCACTGTTACTTATTCTGAAGAATCCAAATGTGCAACAAAATATGGGGATTTCCATTTAAAATTTTAAAGTTACCACCCGTGTGGGAATGGAGGGCTGCGTTTGGTATCATTGGATAGATTTTTCAAAACCGTTTAACACGTGTTATTTTTGTTTTGCTGATCTGTATATTTCGCGAGATATTGGACCGTTCCGGGACTTTCCCCGCACCCTGTATAAGCTTGTATTTTTAATTAAAACAGTTAGTGTAAGTCATAATCTGGATTTTTATAAAGTAAATGAAACAATCATATAGAAAATGTATACAGTTTAAAATTGAATTAAATTGCAATTCCAGAATCTGTAACATTATACATTTCTTATTTATTTACATCGAATGTTAACTTATTGCATAGTTTATAGCATGAGTATCAGCTGATGTGTAACACAAAATTATCTATAAATTTAATTTAAATAGGAAATGATATAGCTGCTATAAGAACAAGTTTATGAAAATGAACTGTATAATAATGGTTGTATTTGAAACAGAGTTTGCGTAATGGAGTAAATATTTACACCGCCAGCTTTGCAATACTGTGCGGTTTAAATTGTTAATCTCATCAATTTTACTTATTTCGCTTGAATGTTTATGGAATTTAGTATAGCATTATGAAACATTCAACAACTGATCTAGTAGTGAAACATATTCAATAAGATTACCGCACATTACGGTAGATTCCGAGATCGCTCCCAGCTTTGGGAGCACTTGATAATATCTTATTATTATTTCAGATAAAATATTATGTGGAAGAGCTAAATTAAATTAGAAAATGAAATGAAATATTTAACATCCCACTATTACGCCCTTTAGGCGGGAAGGTTCTAGATTGCTGGTCCTCACATAGAGGAGAATTTGGATTAGTAACCAGTTTGGTTCTTTTCTTTATCAAATCTCAATACACAATTCATATAGTAATGTCGAGCAAGCGATAGCGAGTGAAGGCAGGTTAACCAGGTTAATTGCTTTCTTTATCACCACTCAATTGGTATACGGACCAGTGTTCTAGAATCCTGCTATTTTAGGCTAAGGGAGAAGATAATTAAAGTAAGAAAAATGATATAAGAATTGGTGGAATGAGAAAGTGGAAGGAAAAGGAAATGCTTTGAGAAAAGTCACGGACATAATGTTGTCCACCACAAGCTTACTTGAACGGAATAAAACCAGAGACCGCATGCACCAAAGGTAAGCGCTCTACCAGTGAACCATCGCGCCCCATAAATTAAATAAGAAAGATAAGTAGTAGGCATTTTATAATTGAATATTGTATGTAAGAAACTTATTGTCCAAAAAGATTCTTTCTCTTCAAGCTTTTGTAATTGATGTTGCAAATTGTCCGATGCTTTGCAATGCTGGTCAAAGGAACAAATGCATTTTTTCGGGATAGTATCGTCTGCCCCTTGCTGCCAGGGGTGCCCACAAGGGGGGGCTATGACGCAAACTGCGTCATTGAAATATTTGGGGGGGGGGTAAAAATCTATATAGATATGTTTGAGGAGGTGTAAAAATTAATCGAAAAGTTTTTTTTTCATGGAAGAACACCTACGGATAGACAATTGAGGGGGGTGCGTCATGGACATGAGGGGGGGGTGGGCACCACTACTTGCTGCTATTGGTGGTATAAAAGTAGTGTTGAGTTGATTTTTAGTTTCTTGTTCCTTTTGTTATGTGAATATAAACTAGACCAAAATTTTTTACTGGTGTCCATTTCAGGATCACTCGGTAGCATGTTTTTAGTGGAGGAATGTTACGTGAATATAGATTACACCAAGTCACAAATATTTTGACAAAGATATACATTTTTATTACACAAATAGTTTCTGCTTTTCCTTTTACTGCAAATGTTTGTTTCTAATAGTGATTTTTATTCTTATTGTATCCGTGAATACACATTCAAGACTTTTTTTTTTAAAAAAATAAGTTGTTTAATAAGGCACTGAAAAGTGTTGGATTTTGTAACACTCTAACACTTAAAAACATAATACTGTGTGATCCTGAAATGGACACCAATAATTAATTTTGGTCTAGTCTATATTCACGTAACACTTTCAACAGCGAGGCTATATGAAACGTGGGCTTACTAATTAACGTGGAATAAAAATAAAAAGTCTAGTGGCTAGCGCGAGTGTTTTTGGTTCTTGTAGTCTCGGGTTCGATTCCCGGTAAGGGTCGATTCAGGTTAAATTTTCAGGGGAGTTTATGGGAAAAACGTTAAAAAATATAATTGCAAAAGTCTGATGCCAGTGTTTTGTAAGCTATTGACAAAATAATAGAAAAACAGGAAAGAAATTCTCTTGAGAACTGAAAGTGAACAATGTTTTCGCATTTATGCTTGATTTGCTACTAGCGTGACACATTAAATTGAATATAATATAAATATTAGACACAACACTCGCTACTTCACTGTTGATAACATGGTAAATGCTAGGTATTGTTAAACATTAAACGTAACACCTCAATTTTATATCAATAAATAACTTAAATAAATAAATAACAAGACAGAACAGTACTATTCAGGGGTGCCCAGAAGGGGGGGGGCTATGACGCAAAGTGCGTCATTGAAATATTTGGGGGGGGTTAAAAATCTATATAAATATGTTTGATGGGGGGTAAAATTAATCGAAAAGAAGATTTTTTCATGGAAGAACACCTACGGATAGATAATTCGGGGGGGGGGGGTGCGTCATGGACATAAGGGGGGGCACCACTGTTACTATTAACCTATATTTGCATAGTATATAAATTAAAAACACGTTGTTTATCATAACGAAAAATGGCTGAACCGTTTGAAATGAATTTTATTAACATAGTTAACACCTACCTCGGACTGGGTTGTTGTCACGCCATTTTTATTGAAATGCGTATCCAAACAGAAGAGAGGGGGTTAAAATGTATGCCAAAAATAGAATCTCTCACGTTTGTGAGATGAAATATGATACATAAATTTCTTATTTAAAACGAGTGTCCACGTGTCCGACCGTGTTTAGAAATTTCGGTACTAAATGGAGAAGAGGGGCAATTTGTATCGTTTTTGCTCAATATTTAAGAATGATGACATCGAGATTGTGTCGTGTCTTCACAGCAAAACGGATGAAGCACTTGAAATTATCTTTTAAATATACGGTATTTAGCATTTGGTCCAGTCGGATTTATTAACACATATGTCGTAAGAGGAACAGATGGATATAAACACCTTATTTTAAAATATGTGAGCCCATCTTCCGTTGTCCTTAAAAATCCACTTTTGAGGGGGAAATGGGGCAAGTTCCAAATAAGGCGGTCAATATGTAAAAGTGACGTCGTGTTTGTCTGTCCGATCATCACGGGAAATCAAATCAGCCGTTTGAAATAAATATTTGAATACATTTAGTACTTGGAAGAAAATGGTTAGCTGACGTTCACTAGAAACTTGACAAAACTTCGATACAAATTAGAGGATAGTCAGCTATGCCTAAATCTAATATTGTAGGTGGAAGTGAAAACGACGAACGAAGTAAGAGCGGATTAAAATTTAGCATTAGAAGTCATTGAAAAACAGAATGTGATGCGCGAAAACGAGAAAAAAGAAAAGGAAAAACGTAACGTTGCCGACGACAACACACTGGATGGTGCTTATTGAAAGACCCATAAACGCTATTCATTAGCTCATTCTTTACGGTTTGGATTGCAAGAAATAAAACTATTTCTTCGTGCTAATACGCCTCTCAAAACGAAATGTTATATTTCTGCAAAATTTGTTTTTCTCACATGACTGGATAATTTTTTAAAAAATTCTATTGTGCTGAAGAAAACAAAACCATATGACAAGCTGTATCTGAAGACCCCATGATCTTTACTACATGTTGTTATTCATTACATCAGCGAGACGTTTGCAATGCCACTGATACATTGAGTGGTTTGTTCGAGAAAGTTGCTTGTCTCGATTTTGTTTACTCTTTAGGTTTTTCGTAGATACATAAAAAAGAAATACATTTTTCGCTTAGATATCCAGGAATCCTGTTTTAACTGATCAGAAAACAGCAATCTACTGGTGAAATGATATGGGGTAATGTGTAACATTTTGTTTTCATGCCATCGATAGCAGCAAGGGGCACATGAATTACATAAAAAGGGAGTGTGTTGTTATGAACTACTAATATCTTTTTCAAAAAATATACGTGTTACTTTGTAGCTCAGGGGATAAGTGAGAGATTACAATACACAGGTTAGCACGATCGATTCTTGTCCATTGCTATTATGTTTTTTTTTCATTTTCATTGTTTAACGGTGAAAGTGACATAGATACATTTTCATTGGCATTCAAAAAAAAGAATGGAAGGGAATACGTAGCCCTGAAAAGGGCTGTTTATATATGTGTCTAATAGGAGGTCCAATGAATGACCTTCTACATCGATGACTGCCTGGAGCCTTCTGGGCATGCTTTCGGTAAGTCTGCGGAGAAAGCGTTCACTACGGGAGACTTCCTCCCAGTTGTTTTCAACGATTTCCCATAGTTGATTTTTTGTGGATGGAGGCGGGTTAGGCCAGTTCTCCTTCATCACCCTTTTGACCTATGCCCATACTGTCTCAATTATATTCATATCGGCTCCACGCGGTGGCCAATCTAGGACCTCTAAATCAGCCTGCTGCGAGAGCCAATTCTGAACTAATTGACACATATGAACCGGAGACCTGTCGTGCTGAAACTGGATTACTCCATTGGGGTAGATAAAACGCACAGATGGCAACATAACATCCCGAAGGATATGTAAATATTGCTCACCTGTAAGACGCCCCTCTACCCTATGGAGTACTCCAAGACACTGTGATGTCATGAAACCCGAAGCAGATACAGATACGCGTCCACAGTGACGTTTGTGGAAAACGTATCTGGGATCATGCATGGAGCCTCTCGGACGATACACGACTACTGGGCCATTATTTGAGGAAGAAAATGTGCATCCGTCTGTGAAGACAACATGTCTCCAATCACGGTTCACATTTTCTTCCGCAAACTGAAGCCGTCGTCTTATATGCTCTTCCGAGAGGAATTCTTTCACCGCAGCACATCGGGCGTGAAGATTAGCTTCCCTAAGACGCCGTACAGCAGTATCTCGGGAGCCTGGAAAAGCTAATGCGTGCCGAAGTTGTCTGGCGGTCATGTTGGGATTAAGTCGCGCAGCAGCAACAAGCTGCGCATCCTGCTCAGGTGTTGTCACACGACGCCTACCACTACCTCGGCGCCGCATAGTTTCTCCAGTCTCTCGAAAACGCTTTATCCACTTCTGTGCTGTTCTTGGTAAAACTCCACACCTTTCAGCGGCTTGTGCAGCGCAATAGCCTTCTTGCACTAAAGCAAGAACACGCTCTTTTCTATTCTCAGCCATTTCTGACTTCTACCCTTTTCACGAGTTGCACGTTGAATGAGCACCCCTTTTAGTTGAAGCTATTAAACGACATGCGCAGTCGGTTACTCCAAGAGCTAGTAAGATCGTAGTTTTTATTTGCTAAGAGGCAGAAAACACGTTATTTCGATATATGCTGTTTGACTACAAGGGAGCACTTCACAACTGATTACTGAGTGATAAGATCTGTGGTATTCTGTTCAACTTTCCTTTAGGCAATTTTAAACGTAATAGACAATATTTGTCTGACCTTGTCAGTGCCTGAGGCAGAAGACAAAATCAATGAAATGTTTTCAACATAACATTTTCGATTTATGTTTATCTCCTATCTGTTTTTGTTACGATTGCCTCCTTTAGAAATATCAGCTCTCTTTTTTTGGCCCCTATAAGGAAATGCTATTGCGGTTTTCCAACGTTCAATATTTTTGGCAAAATTAACATTTTCAAATAAAGCTAAACAAGCATATGTTTCACAGACAAAACAATATGTAAAGTTCTACTTTCCAGTTAGGCAACATTCCTTCAAAAAATTGCAACTATAGTTTGCATCTCAAGTAATAGGGTAAATGTGCCAGTAGTCGACCATTTAAGGAGATTTTCAACTTTGTTAAAGTATAAAAAAATCATTTTTACTAATAACTTTTACTGTATATGTCATTAGAAAGAACAGTGTTTAAATTTTACGTTTGTGTAGCTCCCATAGGAAATCTTTTATACATAATTACACAGGAAAAAGAAAATACCAGAAACCCTGAAAAAAACAGTAGTCGGCCTATGAAAACCAAAGGTCAGCCATTATTTTAACCAGTACTCAGCCTCACTATAGAATTGACTTTTTTAATGGAATTTTAGAGATCAATTCCTCAGTAGCAAATTAAGGGACAAATATATTGCACTCAGAGTTCCTACAAAGAAAAACTACGTGGAAAACAGGCCCGCAACTAGAGGGAGCTAGGGGGCCTGGCCCTCCTAAACTTTTCGTGGCCCCTCCAGACCTCAACACTGAAAACACAATTTAGATATGTGTAAGATATTTTTAATTTCTTGCCCCCCCTAACATATCTATGCCCCCCAAACCTCTGTGGCTAGAAGCAGGCCTGGTGGAAAATATATTGCGATACAGGAAAAAGACTTCTTCTATGATATTTACCATAAACTAAGAAAAATGTGCCTCAGCCTAGACTAGCCTATTTAAAACTAATATATAGGCCTATTTATATTTACATTTATATTTACATTGATATTTATATTTAGCTATGATATTAATCCTTTAATATGAAGTTCATTAAGCACATTCAGGACACATAAGCACTTGTTTAGCAGGTTCCTCGTACGATAATACACTGAGGCACGTGCATTTTAAGTGGTACCAGTGATCACAAAAGTGACACCCAATATATTTAAGTGTATCGTTCTCAATATCACTTATGAATTCTTCTTCAGGCCTTAGACGGCATTTCAACAACTTCTTGCGTCTCGTCTTTTTAACTACTAGTGCTACTTGGCTTGACAGTCCTTTTCTTTTTTTCGACTTAAAATTTTTCCTTTCTTTTGTATTCTCTCCCTTTTTCATTTTAGACATTCCTCTTCTAGTTTTCTTTTCTTTTCATTCTTTACCATCTGATAATTTCTCCATGCTTGGGAGGACACTGCACTTTGAACTTTTTCTCTGGGCACATGTTTGGTAGTTTTGTTTTTGATTGGAACTAGCCAGAAAAGATGCTAATCAAAGCCAGATGATATGGAAGTATTTTACGAAGGTTTTCTTTGAATTTCTTCTGAGATCATATGGAGTTATTTCAGGCTCTACTGACTGTAGAAACAGAAGCAGACCTTTCACCTTGCGTCGTTTCAGTACAAGATGCCATAACGGATATGTTGTTTTCCTGGTTTGAGTCAGACGTAACGTCTATTTCTGATATCGAAGATATATTTGTAGGCTCTAGACGGCCGATTGCTAAAATTTGGTATGTTCCAGGACTAAGATATCGAGCATTTCACTAGCAAGTATCTACTGATAGCAGATCGATCCTCTTCGGACAGAACAATAGCCTTATATGTGTTCATTAGTGTAGAATAAGAAGACTCTTTGGATAGAGTATCCTCAACGCACCTGATTGCAAAAACATCTGACACTGAGTCTATTCCAGTAGATGTCTTTGGACTGGTTGAAAGAAACGCTAAATCACGCGTTCTTAAACTGTTAGACATATTTTCCTCACGCTCATAGTGAGTTAGAATGTAAATATTTATGATTATTCTGTATTGTTTCGGCAATCAGGCAACTCTAGGAACAGAGCAGATAAAAACAGATAATAATAATAATAATAATAATAATAATAATAATAATAATAATAATTGAAGAGCAATTGCAGCCTTGGAATTAAAAACGTGCAGAAACGCGACATTGTGCGGAGTAATTTAAAAAAATAAATCAATTAGATATGGATAACCCTTACTTCCTCATAGCTACCTTAGATTAAAAGACTAAGCTATGATCAGGGTCAAGGGTGTCGATCCTGCTAGGGCCGGGGGCCCGGGCCCCTAAAGTTTATATAGGGCGTATGCTTAGGGTAAAATAAATACTCATTACCTGTCCTTTTTAAATTTTAGAGAAATAATTCAGACCAGCCATAAATCCTTAACCTTTTTCCCCTCACAAGTAGACCTCACCACTTCGCCGTTGCGTTAGCAAAAGGAAACAACTACTGTCCTAGAGTAGGGTTGAATATGAGATATTGACAAAAAGTTTAGCTGCTAATGAGCGCTGGAAATATGGGAAAACGAAATAGAAACATGAATGTGGGAAAGCCATCTATAATACTGTATAATTTGATAGTTGCAAGACCGATATTTTTTTTTCGAAATAGATAGAGGAACAATAGGTATGACTTCAACTATGTAAATCGAGTTAGGAGGGATGTTTTTATGGCATTCCAGATCATGGCCGCCATCTTGAAATCCGCCATATTGGATCGACGTAAACTTTTTCAAACGGAAAGAAGACCATGTGAGGTATCAAACAACAATTATTTTTTCCACCCAATCTCATACACTAATTAGTTTGTCCATATCTAGAACGGTTTACAACTTACAGTTCTTACAATGTTGAAAAATTCGTTGTTTGTAGTAGATAACAGATAACTATAGTGACAATGAATATAGCTCCAGAGATAGCATTCTTACTGGACAAAATTACGGCAATTCAAGAAATGCAAGTCCTCAGCATCCATAAAACGGTCAAAACAGAATTTTGCAGAGTACCATGAGCAGCTAATAAAAAATGAAGCGTCACAAATATCACAAAAGTTAATGCCGGAAATATTGAAAGCGTGCTTCTTCGGCACTTCGAACCATTCGATCAGCTCATCAATATATACTGATTTACAAAATACTTATTGAATCATTCCTGTGAAGCGAGGAGACTGAAATTGATTGTACACAAGGGAGTGACAATAGTATCTCTGTCATGCAGTTTTGAATGGAAATGTTCGTCCTTTATTGCATAATCACATATAGTACGCCAATGTTTTGTATTGTCTAAAAAAATATATTGAAAGCTTGAAATATGCCGGTGGTACCGTTTGGAATTTGTCACACTTCCACTGATTTCCCAGGTGGAGCTATTATACTTCGCACCTCTTCATTATTAAGTAATTCTCAGGTATCCAGCATAAGTGAATTCCTGCTCCCTGTATTCGACCAATAGCAATTCACATATCATTCCGCTTCCACACTAGCTTCTTGATTGTTTATCTCATGATGTGCCTCCTTTAGAATATCCAGAGTGTATTCCATTTCGAATTCCAATTCTTCATCCGCTAGGAATCTAATTATGTCATTTGCGATTACTGTTTCCTGTTCTGATATATTTGATTCATTGTGCTTGAACCGTAATGTCTGTAACTGCTGCAGGAGGTACATAGCAATGTTTACCTTATTTAACGCCATGGTGTGTCGTTTTTTAGTCTAGAATTGTTGCCTGCACACACTCTCCCTAACACACACACACGCACGCACCTCACAGAATTACAGGCTTAATGCAATAAACGAAATAACTATTTCTCAAACACTTCCAAGTTCACGGGTAGAACTCACACTGAGAATAATATATTTCCTGCACTTGTCTCTTTACAAAGAGTTTGTGGCTGTAGAATGGTACACGATGCACGTAAGCTTCTACCTTATACCATAGCTGCTACGACCAGGAATGCCATTGGCAACCAATAATTCTATTCTCTTCATCGTGCTGCCCCAACTGCTTATAGTTTCAGTTCGAATCTACAAACGCACACACGAATTGGTGAGGTCAGAACCACTTTATGAATGCTGAGGACGTTCATTTCTTGCATTGCCGTAATTTTGTTCTGTAAGAATGCTGTCTCTGGAGCTATGTTCATTGCCACTGTAGTTATCTGTTATCTGCTACAAACAAAGAACTTTTCAACATCGAAAGAACTGTAAGTCGTAAACCGTTCTAGATATGGACAAACTAATTAGTGTATGAGATTGGGTGGAAAAAATCATCGTTGTTTGATACCTCACATGGCCCTCTTTCCATTTGAAAAAGTTTACGTCGATCCAATATGGCGGATTTCAAGATGGTGGCCATGATCTGGAATGCCATAAAAACATTCCTCCTAACTCGATTTACATAGTTGAAGTCATAACTATTGTTCCTCCATCTATTTCGAAAAAAAATATCGGTCTTGCAACTATCAAATTATATTATAGATGGCTTTCCCACATTCATGTTTCTTTTTCGTTTTCCCATATTTCTAGCGCTCATTAGCAGCTAAAATTTTTGTCAATATCTTATATTCAACCCTACTCTAGGACAGTAGTTGTTTCCTTTTGCTAACGCAACGGCGAAGTGGTGAGGTCTACTTGTCAGTTCTAGAAAAATACAAGAATTGAAATGGTTACAATACCAGACTGACATTGAAGTACGGGACAAAAATAAACGACCAACATCGTCATAAGTTTTAATGGCATTTTCGATCGTTTAATTTTGTCCCGTACTTTATAACTGTATTATACTTGTATGATGCAATTAGTGACATCATAACAGTTACTTTTTCATTAAATCGTTAGAAAAGTCTTCTACGTATTAGTTAAGTGTCTTAGTTGTATGTCATGTGTCATTTAAATTGAATGAATGATAAGTGGATGACTACTGAAGTATATGTATCCAGTAGCCGTCCGTTGAAAGTAATGGGGGGCTGACCATTGGAAATTGAAGTGAATAGTCATTTCCAGTAGTCAGCCCCTAATGGCTGACTACCGGAAAAAGTTATCAAAAATACAACTTGTAGTCAGCCCCCCTTATTTCTACGCAATATCTTGTTTTGTATCATAAACCACGAATTTTTGATAAGCTACGATACATTCATGCATAGAAGAAAGCAATAACTCGTACTATTTTAGAATAATATAATTTTAACTTAACTTTGAAGTAAAGCTTCTTCCTTATTTTTTTATTAACAAAATGCGCACTTTGCTCACTTGCATCAGCAGACCTCAAATGATAATTTTTCTTTTCTGCCACGAGGAGTCACACCAGGCCAGAACAAATGAGGTTGAATACTGGAGCTCTGATTTAAGTTGTAGTTGATTATTTGTTTGATAACAAGCTACTGTATGTTTATTTAATATGCTTTTTACTGAAAAATGGCTGACTACTGGAGACGGCTGACTTTAGGCACACTTACCCTACTAACTAACTGATTAATTCTATGGCCTATGGAACCCGGAGGTTCAATGCCGCATTCACAAAAGCTCTCCACTGACTTCTATCCTTAGCTAACTGGATCCAGTTTCTACTTTGTATTCCTATTTCTGCGAGATCCATCTTAATATTGTCCTCCCATCTGCGCCTAGGTCTTCCTAATTATAAGCTCAAGTAATATGTAACATAATAATAACAATAATAATAATAATAATATCTTAGTGTCAAACTTTAAGCGATTTTTATATGATGCATATATTTATGAAAATAGTCACTACTTGTTATGTACTCATTTGGTGTTCCCCTAGGGTTACTAGGAATTGAAATCAGGATCTCTGACTGTGCAGTCCAGTATGCTAACTGTATGACCACAGAGCACGGATCTGACAAAAAACATTTTCATAACGTTTTGCTACCCCTCCTTTTCCCGTATCGATTAAAGTGCCATCCGTGAAGGAATTGTTTTCAATTCTGGGTGAAATCAGTCACTTTTTTCTGGAGAATCGAAATGTCCAATAAGAAATGGGGGTCCCACTTTAAAATTTTAAAGTTACCCCTACCGCCAAAGGGAATGGGGATAGCGGATTTTGTTTGGTATAATTGAACTATACATATAAAGCAGAAACATATATTCTCATTTTGAGCGTGTGTTTTCAATTTGATATTAACTTAGAAATCTATTTGAACTTTGGTAGTGCTAGCATTTCCATAGCGTCATCTTCGTATACAAACAGATGATGAATAAAAGTGACAGAGGTTTGAAAGCTGACAGTTTATCTGATTTTGTTTTTATAACCAATTCAAATGTTAAAAATGTAACGTTGTATTTAGAAAAAATAAAATATCCTTATATTGAAAGAAAACCGGACTGGGAACCGAACCGTCAATCATTACTGTAATTTCAAGCGTCTCGCCAAACCCACTTATTTTCTTCTTAATTTACGTCGCGAAAGGCGGCCCGGAAGTTCACTTACCAAAGTCTACTTTCCCCTTATCAGTACTTTCTGTATATTTCCTACTCGGTTATACACGTATTACACTAACCTTGAATGATAGGGACACAAACACAGACACGTCGAGAGCATTTAAAATTCCAAAAGTTCTCCCACCGGGAATCAAACCCGGTACCCTGTACACCACAGACACACATGCTAGCCACTAGACCACACAGCCAAGTTATAAAGCCAGCGCGTTTTAATAATTCTACTGGAAATGCACGAGATATGCACTTGTAATACATTGAGTGATTTATTCGAGAGAGGCAAAGCACTTTACTTTGAATTCATTTCTTGGTTTCGTTTCTACTGTGTTTATTCTTTGTATTTTTCGTACACTACTTGAAAAAGCAAATACATTTTTCGCTACGGTGTCCAGAAATACTATTTTAACTGATCATAAAACATAAATCTTTCGGTGAAATAATATGGGGTAATGTGTGCTATTCTAGTTTCATACCGAGTTCCTTCGTAGCTAAGCGGTTAGCATACGCACCTTTGACGTAAGAGACCCGGTTCGATTCCCGGTGTGAGCTCATGTGGTTCGGATTTCACGCTAATTAGTAGGTAAACGTCTCATATAGCCTCGATGCTGAAAGGGATGTTAAAATCAACTCAACATTATTTTATACCATCAATTGAAGCAAAAGGTAGACGATACTATCCTGTTAAAAACATGCATTTATTTCTTTGGCACATATTACAAAGCATCGGACTATTGGCGACACTTCAAGAAAAAGATGCTTTATGAATATTAAGTCGCTTCAAGCGTTCAAATCGCTTTGTAAAAATCCAGATTATGAATTGCAATAACTTTTTACGTCGTAATTAAAATTACAGCATATATTGTTTTCTATCTCTCTCACATACTTTCTCTCTCTCTCTTTCTTTCTCTATATATACACACCTGTATATTACAATAGGTATCAGAACATGAATAATTTTCATTTTGGATTTGTGATTTAAGGTTGGTATTCAAATCAGAAAGTTGTTCCCATTATAACAATGTTAACGTTCCTCATTTTAGCGTCTTCGTATATAAATGATGACAGGGTGAACAAATGTAACAGGCTTTGAAACGTGATAGTTCATCTGATTTTTTTTTCAAGCACTTCAAAGCAGAATTTTATATTTAAAGAAATGTTTCCATATGTTGAAAAAAATCAAAACTGCCGGGAAGCAGATTTGAACTGCCGCCCTCCGATGCTAGACTTTGAAGAACACTACTAAACACGCTTGACCACCGAGACAATTCATGAAAGAATATGCTGTAATAATGCTCATATGGCGCTTCAAGCGCACGTTCACACCTGAAGTTTTAAATAGTCATTTTCTCCCTATATCAGTAGTTTCAACTGAAGATATTGACTGATTTTGCATATTGGAACTGTGCATGAAGTGTGAATTGCATATTAAACGCAGAAATACGTAGTTGACTCTTCAGTTCATGTTTCTGTTCAATAGCTTCACATGTTAGTGAGTGTTTTCTAATACCTGTGTCATTTTCCCTCTTTTTTCCCACGGGATATTCTTTGTGTAATTATTTGACACACTAAGGTTTCATAAGATTAAAGGTTTTTTGCTTATAATTTTCTTATTTTGCTTTATTTTTTCACAAAAATCATAAATAATTATTCATTACTACACTGCTTTGTTAAGGAAAGCACAAAGAAGAAAAATATAGTCAGAAAAGCGAGTTATTAATGAAAATGTGGAAGTTACAGTATATGCGAACTTTTTTTTTTTGCGGATGAGGATACAAGAAACCGGCCACAATCATGAACGCGTTTTGGAAACTCTCTGCATTATAGCAAAAGAAGTGCTTCGGCCTTTGGCGTCAACAAGTCTGTTTGTAATGGCACGAACATTACCACAGTCTAAGGTAAATCCACGCCTCATCAACTGTAAAAAAACAAGCTTCCACCGTTTACCCGGAGGATGACGTTCATACAGCCTCCTGCAGTTCCTTTTTCGCTCCGCTACATGACATGGTTTTAGAGCATGTACACTGCACTTGCAATCGACTGTGAGGCGTAAATCTATGTGAATGGTTCGGGCGATTGTCACTTGCGATGTGCGGCATTTGCTATCCATCGTACGTTGCGTGTGGGGATTTTCGAAGGTTGCCATAAGGTGAAACACACTCTATAGCGTCGTACTCTTCTTCACAGGAGGCCGGTTTCTAGCTCCTCGCATTGGTGTGGTGATCCCAGGACTCTATTCTGCACATTTCAGTATAATACAGTTCTCAGTGGCACGACCTACACGAAAATTACGCACTTGACACTTTTGTATGATGCATAGTACTGTAAACTTACAAGAGCTTCGGAAAGGGCCACAATTAAACCCTTACAGAAATATATTCAATTTGGGCGGCATCATACTACCCTCGATCACATTACTCTACTGTGTGATTAACGAGATACTGTTACTTTCCTAGTGAGAATCTCACGACGATGGGCTGTGTATGCTTGGTACAGTTGTACAGCGAAAGACACTTCTAAATGGTATGTACAGCCATATGGAGGTTTACGGCCAAAGTGCTCCACCAGTTGAGTCCGAAGCATTTGCTGTAAAGGAAGGCGGGTGGCATAAACGCCAGGCACTGAAAATTCCCGTACACTTGGGCGAAATTCCCACTATCGTCTACAGCATCATTTCTCCAAATGAAATGAATCTAATTCTTATGACAAACATATTACTTGATATTTGTTCTATTTGTGGAGATAAGTTGAAACAAAAAAATGAAGTCCAATCCTGTTGCTGTTGGAATGAACACTCTTTCTGTCGTTTGATCTGAAATGACTTTGCAGAGTCTGAATAAATATCCTGTCACTTCAGGAGGGTAGGAAGAGCGGATACCCCCCCCCCTCCATCAGTGTGAAAACACATACATTTAATCAAATGCTTAGTGAGAGTGAGCCCATTGGTATAGCACTTTTATGGTATAGCACTTTTCAATCTTTGCTCCCAAGCCATCTTATGTCATAGCTGATGACCTTGGAAAACGAGAGATGCAAATATGATGAAAGAGAGATACAGTCACATGCGCAAATTTAGAATTTGAGACAAAATGATCGGATAGCATCCATATTTTGTCGAAAATTTTGATTTTGTAAGCAGACCTGTAAAAGCTCACCCGAACCTGAGAGCATCCTACTACCAATTGTTGAATTCAAGTGGAGAACTCAGTTGAGAGTATCAGATGATTACAGAGGGGGAGAAACATCATCAGATATGGGAAACAAATAATGAAAAAAATGGACTGGCCTGGGCAGGACTTTTTTTTTTTTTTACTTTTATTTACATGCTTAGTAGTACATAAAGATCACAGGAAGGTTTAACATTAAAAAAAAAACCTCACCAATACATATTGATAGTATATACAAAAGACCAGACGATTAAGTTAAGACTGTTAAAAAATTAGCAAAATATTTCCGCTTACGAGCAATAGAAATGCTGGTAGCAGCGGATTTTAGGAAAGCAAGGTAAAGATCAGGGTGATAAGGTCCGGGGGTGGTTAACAAATAGACAATAGTGTGTGCCACAAACCAAATAACAGTATTATTCTTTGTAACAGGGTAGTAATTAAAATCTGGGTAAAGTATTAAAGCAGTGGCACGAAAAGAGGAAGGAGGAAGACGGCATATTTTGCTTAAAAGTACACACAACTGCTGCCAAATACTAGTGACTGAGGAGCAAGTTTCGAATCTATGACTAAGAGAGTCAGGTTGTTGGCAAACATTACACAAGTTATCAGCACCAATGTTTAAGTGATACAAACGTTCTTTTGTTTCATATGCGTTATTAACAATAACATACCAAAGAGATTTGTGGGTATAGTTCAGAAATTTAGCATGAACATTACACCAGATACGAGACCAGTGATGATAGGGTTGCTTGACTATTATATGTGGTGTAACTGCGGGATGAATGTTTAAATAGTACCAATACAAGTCCTTAACAGACATGCATTCTATTTGACATTTTGTCAAAAGTGCATAAGCCATGTCTATTATGACGTCTTTCAGGTGAGGATATTTCCAACTCCACGGGAAGGCATTGATAGGTCCCTCAAGGTCAATACAGGCAAAACACGCTGCAAACACCGCTGCAGAGACAGTGCTGTGAGTAGAACACGCGACCTGACAGCTGCGATGTAACAAGAGAGCTTTGGCTTGAATGTTTACATCTAGAAAGCCAATGCCCCCGTCCTTGGGAAGCAAACGTAACTGAGTGGAAGACACACGTAATAATTTGCCGTGCCAAAGGAAAAACAACGCAGAACTATGTAAGGAGCGGGCGATATTGTGGGGGAGGGGATAAATCTGGGCAAGGTGCCAGAGTACGCTATACCCAGTCTGTTTAAGAAACAACATTCTGCCTAATAAACTAAAATGACGATGTTTATGAAAATAAAGAATATTTTTAATTTTTGCAGCAACGTGGGCAAAGTTAGTAGTAATGGTACGTGTGGTATTAGGAAACCATTCAATTCCTAGTATTTTAAGAGAGTTGACAACCGCAAAATAAACCCCATACTCTTGAATACAATTGTCATTTAAACACATAATTTTCGTTTTACTGTCATTTAATTTTGCACCAGATATTCTTTGATACTTGGTTAGTAAATACAAAATATGTTGAATTTCTACAGGGCTGTTCACGAAGTAATGTGTGTCGTCGACATAGCTTTGTGCAACAATTTTAGTATTATATACAGGGACCCCTGGTAAAAGAGATTGAACAGAAAATAACAAAGGAGCCAGAGATAAACTAAATAAAATACTGGACATGCTATCGCCTTGAAGGATTCCGTTATTAAAAGGAATCGCTACACTTAAGCCACCATTAATCTTCATCTTAGTGAGTCTCTGAGAATAGACACCTTTAATCATAGAGATAAATTTGTCACCAAAACCAAAGCGAGTTAACACATTAAACAAATATTGATGCTGAATTCTATCAAAAGCCTTAGAGTAGTCCGTTGAAAGAATAGCCACTGTATGATCAGTTCTACACTCATAATATGCTATAAAATCTCGAAGATTGGATAGCGCTTCATACATACGGCGAGTCTGTCCATGGTCATATTGACAGGGGCTTAAGAGATCTTCAATGTATGTTTTCATTCGCAGAGTGAGGCAACGGGTCAAAATTTTCAGGTCCGTACACAGTAAGCTGAGAGGTCGAAGGGCATCAACGTCATGGGCGTTTGCATGTTTGGGAACCAACACAGTGATACCCGTTCGTAAGGACGTTCCTAAAATGCCACTATCACGATACTCGTTAAAAAGGTCAGTGAGAAAGGGAGCAAGGATGTCAATAAAAGTGACATAGAATTCCACGGGCAAGGAGTCGACACCAGTGGATTTGCCTCGCTTACCAAGTTTAATGGAGGTCATGACCTCGTCTACCGTGAAGGGCTGGCTAAGACGCTCCCTGTCACCATCGGTTAAGGTAGCTGGTATGTGTTCAAAAAGAGTATCATCACTGACAAACAAAGAAGGCGTGGCATAGAGATGTTTAAAATGTTCTATAAGATATGCAGTCACGTGAGGTCCCTCATATAAATGTCCATCGGGGTCTTTAAGATGCGAAATCAGCTGTTGTTTACCTCTACTACGTTCTCGCTGTACGTGGACAGTACTAACAGTTTCTGTGGAATCAGTCGAAGGAATCTTGCTACGAACAATATGGCCGTACATACGTCGGCGATGCATAGAGAGAAGAAAAGCCTTGATTTGATGAATTTGAGGCCGAACAGATTCTCCTTGAGCCTGCGCCTTCACATAGTCCCGTAAAAGCTTAGAATAATATGCATACTGTTCACAGAAGGCCTGATGACGATGAATACTGTATTGTTTACTAACAAAACGAAACACAGGTTTTACACGTTTCTCCCAAAAGTTCATAAAAGTACCTTTATAGCTGCGTTTCTCCTCCATTAAGGATGCCCACTCAGCACGGATGACAGATTGATAGTCCGCTTCAGCGAGGATCGACGTATTAAAATACCACAATGAATTACTTTTAAGGAATTTTGTTACAGGTAAATTGATAGTCATAACGACACAATAATGATCACTATAAATCACAGGTTCAATTTTGATGTCCTTGACGTAAGGCAATAAGATGCGGCTGACGTAAATTTGATCAAGTCTCGAGGATGAATGCGATGTCCAAAAAGTATGACCCGGAACGCTGGGAAAATAGAAACGCCACACATCGACGAGGTCATATGTTTCAATCACTTTGTGGAGGGAAGGTGAGAAGGGGTAATGAGGCTGGGCATCTATCTCTGAAAGTACTGCATTGAAGTCTCCAGCGAGGATACAGGGGTTGGACCCATTATATAACGCCTGCATGAGATCAGTTTCGAAGAAATTGTTTCGTGCCCTAGTTTGAGAGTTCCCAGCAGGAGCATAACTGTTACATAACCGTATAGTCCGTAGTTGGCCCACAGTAAGTCTATCAGTCAGAGGAGTAGGATGTTCAAGAAAGTCTATATCACTTCTATATATAATTGCAGTTCCTAAGCCTTGGGGATTAAAATTAGAGCACCAGGAGTGAGTAAAGAGGTTGGAAAATTCAGGCAAAGCCACTTCCTGTGTGAAGAGGATATCTATCTCTGCTTTACGGATGAAATCACTCAAAGCATGTTGCTTAACCAAGGAACTTAAACCGTTTAAGTTTAGAGTGGCGATACGAAAACTATACATTTGGATCCACCAAAGAAAAAAAATTGTAGAAAGGAGAAAGAAGAGGACATTAGAGAGAGAAGGGATATTACGAAAGATCCGATGCACTGTCAATCCCTTTCCTAGGACGAGATTTTGAACGGGTACGAGCGGACTCTACAATATAACTATCTTGAGACTTTATTAACTTCAAAGAAAAATCACTGTCGCCACTTTCAGTTTTCTTTTTCTTGCGCCGGGTTTGGGACAAAAACACATTTTCACTTGCACTAAGGTTACTAGCAGTAGAAACAACCACATCACTGGGCAAAACACTATCACTAGTAGATGGGGCGTTGACACTAGGTGGGGCACCAGAAGGGGACAGAGAGGTGAGAGTTGTCACATCAGATTGGCGGTGCACAGAGGGAACGTCATCACTGTTGAAAACACGTTGGTCAGAAAGTGAACATAAACCTGTATCAGGTTCCTGTGGAGGCTCAACAATATGGTCATCACTAATGGGAGGGGCCTCTTCAATATTCACTGTGCCGTTGGCAGAATCCATAGTATCAGAAGTCGACGGAGCTGTATGCATCCTGGAATCACAAGAAAGGTGCACGGGAGGATCGGGCGATTTGACAGCAGGAATGTCACGAGGCGAGGTCAAAAGTGGGAAGGTGTTGAAATTAAGTAATTCTGGTGTGGACGTTGCGGAAGGAAGATTAACAGGAGCAGGGCGTGACAAAGGGGAAGATCGAAGTACGGGACGAGAGGATAGGGGAAGGGTGCTAGAGCGACGCTTATCACAATCTTGGAAAAAATGTAGAGGACTATCACAGAAACTGCATGTCTTGATTTGACCATTATATGTGACCCACAATCGTAAACCTGCGATTGTCATAAACGAAGGTATGGAATGCTTAATGTTCATGCGTATCAACTTCCTGCCAGTACGAGTTTTATAAATGTGACCTGCATCATAGTATTCGTCTTCAATATGTTGCACCTCGCCGTACTTAGAAAGCACACTGATGATTTTTGCATTATCTAGTTCACTAGGACATACGTGTAGTTTAACTAATTGCGACATATTACTAGCAGAATCAAGGTCCAGAACAAATTCACTGTCATCATCTTTGTACACAACTTTACCTTGTGAATCACGTAGTATTTGCTCATAAGTAATCTGGTTTAAGAGTTTAATATACAATATTTTCCTGTTGAAGTCCATTTCTATTGAGATAACCTGGTCCGGGGATAATTTGAAGGTTGAAGCAATCCACTCATGGAGTTTAATCGACGTGGGACGATTACTGACAGGACGAAAATTAATTCGTATAGTATTCACTCGTAAACTAACCATGTCGCAAAACCGTTATCAAAAGACCAAAAGAATAGCACTGGGTCGTAATAAAGACGTTCACAGTCCAATACCACACACAAATGTGCAAAACACGAGGAACAAAAACGAAGCGTTCGCAACTGCACACAGCTTACAAGCACACAGCAGACGAGCGATGTGCACACCACGACTGCCACACAGGCTCTTGACTTGAACCATCAACCTCACTATTTCGAAGCAACGGCTCTACTCACTCATCCACAGAGCCACACTAAAGGTAGGCAGTCATAAGTCAGACGTAGAACGTTTGTTACTTACGAAACGTTTATTTCTAAGGGGGAAAGCTAAGCAAATTCCCCGTGTCTAAAGCGTTTTTCACAGTCCTTTGCACCCTTTAAAAACAAACCGCGTAACTTGACGTTGTATCACTGCGGGCAAGACTGCTGATTGGTGAAGAGGAAATTGTTTACTCTGTTTCCCGCAATATTTCTGCTGCAGCACGTGCATGCATATATTTCTGCCACTGGGATGTGCATTACTCGTCTCACTCTCACACAATTGCAGCAATATGGGGCAAAATACCCAATACTATATAATCCTCCCTCCTTTAAGAACAACTGAACATTGTTATTTTTGTCCAAATTGTGATTACAGATAAAACTACAATAAATTGTGTCAAATTATCAACGATAAAGAGATGGCTCTGGTATGTAACAGCAAGCATATTTATCATCATGGGAGATTATTTCTTTTTCATCTATTACCTAAATCATTACGCCGCATATCCATGAAAACAGATGGTACTTTTCCTACTTAAGTTCAATTTCTTGATGCGCTTTCTTACATTATATAGCATGCGAACATACAAATAGTGACTTCAGTACTACAAAGTAAATAAATAATGTATATATACTATTTTATGAGAACACGAAAATTAGCTACTTAAAGTCTTAATTTTCTTCAAGTGAATTGAACAACGTTGATATCGTTTGATAAACTATTTGCTTTTCTTCTGCACTTACGGGTTAGCCTTGTTTATGTTTAACAAAATAATTCGATCCCATATAGATTTCGATCCCATATAGATACACACTTTGAGTCGGATCCTAAATGTTCTTACTATGTCTTAACAATACATTAATTACCATAATATATTGCATTTGTCGATTACTATTTGCCAGAGATGGAGTGGGTCAGTGGGTCAAGTGGGTCAAGTTTTCTGAGTGGGTCAGTGGGTCGTGGGTCATCAACGTGTGACCCACCACCCACCGTGACCCACTGCAACCCACCATCCACCGGGACCCACTGCGACCCACTACCCAACGTGACCCACTGCGACCCACCACCCACCATGACCCACTGCGACCCACCGACTCAGTATGATCTACCGACCCTCTCTGCTCACTGCATTGTAGACAGTATCTTCTGAAGACTGGTAAATTTGTCTTCGTTTTACTTTCAAGACCTTCATTTCCCATCCTTTTCCACTTGTTTCTGCCTACTTACCTGAGGTGAGTATATCTAAGTGAAAAAAGAACTTCAGACACTTTTGGATATTGTTATTTTTAATTGTAATAATAGCAATAGGACTTATACTACTACTTGGCTTTCGAGATCTCTGAGTTTATAGAGGAGCTAACTACTGGAAAAAATATTTTTTGAATCACTGTAATATATAAATTATTATATAAAAAAATTGAATGTAACTATGTTGCCTGATCATCACGGTCAAATTGCAAAGTCAAATGAAATGACTTTTGGTATATAGTTAGGCCTTAATCCAAACTGGGATGTTATATTGCTTTCATTATAATGCATGATATCCTAAGGAGGTAGTGAGGATTCGAATTTTTGCGAAAAAAAAATGAGTATCTCGCACGCCGTTAAGTTACGGAGCTGAGATTCAGTGTATTAATTGTTTACTGAAAATAAACAGAATGTGTAATAGAATTTTTCAAAATTCTCCTTTATGTGAGGGGGGGGGGGGCATTTTCTATATATGGAAAATTGTTAGTGAGTTGGTTTGTAAAAATGATCGAAAACGATCGGTTATTGAAGTAAAAAAAAAAAAAAAAAAAAAAACAGAAACAAAAAATACAGTGCTTGGCTTCATATATACATTGCTTTCTACTATAATAATTGCTGAAGCTTATGTTTATTATATGGAGCGCTTACAGCACAGGGCAATCAACCCAAAACTTGTAACTAAAATAGGCATAAAATTTGTACTGTAAGCTTAATTACACGAAAATTTTAAGTTTGGATTGTACGCATAATTATATGGAAAATTTATACTTTTTTCCCTTTACGTTGGTCTACTTACCTTGATTTGGAACTTTGAAATTTCATCCTTTTTTCCACTGAAAAGTATTGATAATTCAAGAAGGAAATAATTATACTATGATAATTTAATTTAAATTCATCGTAATTTGGCACATGGCAAACAACAGTGTAGTAATTGAAGGGGAAGAAGGAGGGAAATTCCCATTCACCTCTGAACACTCGAGGAACCTCGGTTCCCTTTCGCTTTCTAGACGGGGGAGGGAACTTGGTAATGGCATCAAACCTTCATGTGTAATTGCAAAAATTAAATTTATAAACAAGTAAGAAATCATCAATTTATCAGGCTTTAATTGATAATTTATTCACAAGATTCCCTATCGAAGGCGTGGTAGATGAAGTTTCTGTTCTCCATGAGTCAACATAGCCAACTGACATGGTCGATATGGAAAATATGTTGTATGGTGATAGAGAAATTATACTTCTTGCTGAATATTTAAAAACTGACCAAGAAAAATCGTTATCATACTTAAGTCTAAGAAGCAGATTGTCGATGAGGAGTTGCAGAAATCGGGTAGAAGTATTATCAATTTCCACGACAGAGTGCGAACGGAGATTTCCCCTTATGAATTTACAGATGACTGATATTAGAAATAGACTAAGTGCTCAAACGTTGTCTAACTTGTTGTTCATCAAGTTAATGGCCCACCGCTAGACAAGCTCAAAGTACACGAGTTAGTTATTTGTTGGCTGAAGGATGGACATCATTCCGCTGCGGATGATTTACCACGAAAAAGTTACCAACAGGAAATAAACCCGATTTCAGGTTTGTTTTAAGGTGGAAAATTACGAGTTATGGAAAATGTATGTTACTAATAGCTTATTTGTGTTATTCAACTTTGTACCTATTTTTTTAGGAAGCCTCTTCTATGCTTTAGGTAAACTACTTTGAATAAATATTCATAATAATTGCAATTATGCATATTTGTAACTTAAATTTAACGTGGTGATTCTATTATCAACATTATAACACAATCTCTTCTAAGTTGTGTCTGTGGTCAAGCGGGTTTAGTACTGCTCAGTGGCGTATTTAGGGGGTGGCTTCCGGGCTTAAGCCCCCCGAAATCTTACTTAGTACAGTAAAATAAATGAAATATCTAACGTAAATTCCAGGCAAAGACCCCCGAAAGTTAGGAAAGCCCCTCCCGAAACAAAATCGTAAATACGCCACACTCTAGAAACGAGTACTGTTATCAGAACCATAAAAATATAGTTAAAATTGGCATTGTCATTGGAAACATTATTGTGGTTATATATATAATATTATTATTTTTTCCTATGTTACCAGAATGATATGAGAAAATTCGTATGTGCTGTGTGAAAAATATTGCATAGTTATCATTTTTATTGTTATAAAAATTATCTTTATAGCTCCATAAACAATATGTATGATTGGTTGTGCAATTCCGTGTTTGCGCATGCGCAGAAAGACGTGCAGGAAGAAAGAAGCGAAGCCGCCATTTTCTTGTTCAATCGTATCGTTTCTGATATTTGTATGAATTTGTTGTAAAATGAGTGAAAAAACTGTTGAATTGTTACGAAAATGGAAACTTGAAGACCTTATAAGAACTTTTCAAGGTAAGTTTAGTATTTTAAAAGGTAATAGTTAAGAACAGCTACTTCTCATCTCCCGTGCACGAGGATACATCTTACTGTTGCACTACCTAAACACCCTAAGTACAAGGGCAAGAACTCAGTCTATTACCTACTTTTTAACATCCTAGATAGTCAATGAATAATGCCTGAAAGTATGGCGTTTCTCGTCCTTCCCTAAATGGGAAGTACGGCTCCTTAACTATAACCTTTTAAAAGAAATGTGTGAAAAAATATATGCTTCATTTTGTTTAAATTCTGTGATTGAGTAATTCAATTTTAAAAACATAGTGATTTTAATTCGTGTTACCTCGGCCGTATATTAAAGCAGAACTGGTCGTACTATCCTGTTTTAGGGAGGCATACTTATAATCATGCAATATTCTTTTAGCGCCAAGTACACTCTTTGTGTTTTAGAAAGTGTTTCTTAACGGGGAAGCTGCATTGTGACCCTATAATCAACTGGGCTGGCATAGGTTGTTACTATTTCCAGCATCAACATGTGCCTAAGTTACATAATGGAATAAAGGTTCAGGGACGCATTTAGAGTTAACAGACAGGAAAATTTGTGGTGAGGGTTGGGCTTTTGGGTAATTGCATATTAGGAGATAAAAGTTGGAAAATGTTACTATAGCAACTCATTATACAATACAAAGTAAATTTCACAGAATAAATATTGGGGAAGGTTATAGAATGCTCACCCCCATGGCTGGTAAGTATCCAGTTTGGTTCCTTTCTTTATCAGGGCAAG
Organism: Thermobia domestica; assembly: GCF_964235325.1. NCBI lineage: Eukaryota > Metazoa > Arthropoda > Insecta > Zygentoma > Lepismatidae > Thermobia > Thermobia domestica. The sequence goes on along the minus strand of NC_137458.1, from coordinate 145,409,661 downwards.
TCTTTACTTTGGGCAAGGCAGTGACAATAAGCAATGAATCTGAACCGGTTCCCGCAATTATAATTACAGTTTCCAAGAAGCAAAGACATAAAACAACGTGCCCTGCGGGGCTCTAACACGCCTTCATTCGCTGACGCTCGCTTGGCAATAATATGTACTGACAGTATATCACTGTCTTGCCCAAAGTAAACAGTTACCTTTATCAATACTCAATTCACATGGTATTGCTGAGCGAGCGATAGCGAGTGAAGGCAGGTTAAAACTCCTCAGGGCATGTTATCTTCTATTATTATAACTAAATGTAGATATCTGGGCTCTTGCCTAAATGTTGCTGTGAGACGGGTACGGGAAGACTACAGGTTCGAGCTAAGAATCTCACGTCCGAGCGACTCTACATAGAATCCGGGTTATTCTAACTATATAGCCCCAGGGAAAGGATTGCTCGAGCAAACGGGTTAGCCCTATACCAAATAGAAAATTTATATGTAAAATACAGTGTGAAATATTTTTCATAAAGGAATGAGAGTGTGAATAGAAGTAATTACTATTAGTGTACAGCGTATTGAGTTGAATTTTGAGTGATAGTGTAAGTTTGCTCTTCTACTGCCTTCGTTTATGCGTATACCCCATTCGCTGACGCACCCTTCGCTACCGTCTGGCCCGCTGCTGCGCTCCTGTTCTGACTCGGTTAGATAACATTCTTGATTTTTACTGAGCAACTGGCACAATTTGGTTCATGGTTTATGCACTTTAGTTTTTATGCGATACATCCACGCTATTTACAGTCAAACACCGTAAAGTGAGTCTGCAAGTAGTAATGGAGCTACTCATTTAGTGCATTCTCTGCTAAAAGAAACACAAACCTCTAACCTGATCTGAAAATGTAAGAAATGTGTGAAAATTTGGTACAACTGTCTGCTCGAGTAATGCCCCAAGGAACTCAAAATGTTTCTTCGTGGGTGTGTGTTTAGCGTATGTAACTTTTTTTTTTTTTTGTGGGTAACTCAGGTTGGAGCTCACATAGTTCGTATTCCACACAGTGTTCGTAGGTTATCTTAAGAAAATTTCCCTTGACTGAAACAGAATTTTCCCTTTTCGTGTCAAATTTTCCCTAGTTTGTTGATTGAGTTGATTTTGAGTTTAAGGTCCCATTTAGCAGCGATGTTATATGAGACGTGGACCTACTCATTAACATGGAATCGGAACCACATCAGCATGCGCCGGAAATTGATCCCAGGTCTCCCACGCCAAGGGCGAATACGCTAACCGTTAGCCACGAAGAGCCCTTTCCCTAGTTTGTTGAATGTTTAATTCCTATGATGCACGGTATGTTGTAAGATTAATTTAGTTAGACAGTATATATTGAAGGAAGTATGAACTACATTTATTTTATTCATTTCCTTTTCGTTTCTAACTTTTTTAAGCAAAAAAGAAAAAAAAAAACATCCAGTCAACAATTGACGCAAATTATGCTACTTTGAATACACACTAAACTCTGGCTATTGCATTGGTTTATTTCTGAAGAACAAAGATAATATGGAACATTTATATTGAGCTCCTTCTTGGCTAAACTGTTTTCGTGCGCGCCTTTGGCGTGGGAGACCCGGGTTCGATTCCCGGCGGGAGCTCATGTGGTTCGGATTCCACGTTAATCAGTAGGTCCCGTCTCATATAGCCTCGCTACGCAAAGGGACGATAAAGTCAAGTCAACAACTAAACATTTATATTGAATAATAAGTCAGTGCGAGAATTTCCCTAGATTTTGACGTTTTATCATAAAATTTCCCTTTTCGCTAAATTTACTTTTGAAATTTCCCTAGATTAGGGAAATTTCCCTGAAACTACGAACAATGATTCCACGTTAATCTTCAGGACCCCGTCTCATCACCAGAGTGCAGGAGGGATTAAAGCTCCAGTGGCGGTTCTTGACGGAAGTCACACGGGAAAGGGTTACCATTTTATTACTAGTGTCTAATAGAAGAAAACTTGATACTCAGCATTACTCGAGCAGACGGTTCTACCACGTTTTGACACATTTCTTACATTTTCAAGTCAGAATAGAGTTTTGTATTTCTTTTAACAGAGCATGCACTAAATGAGGAGCTTACTAGATAGTGCATGCAGCAAGGGTGTAGTCATAGGAGTTCCATCGGGGCCAGCCCCTAGATGATTTCCTGGAGCACCCAAATACCAAACTTTTAAAACATTACCATTAGATTACTTCGCTTCAGTCATTTAAAAATAACAAAGTTTACATGCAATTAATAATTTACGGAAAATTATTTACCGATTGTTACTGATGGAAAAATACCACCGTTTTAAAATGCTACTATAAATACTACCATTAAATAATGGTGCTAAACTGATTTGTAAGTACATTATATTTTTTCTATGCTGTAACTAGTGGTTTAGAATACATTTTTATCAACTGGAAAATTTGGTGAAAAACGATGTTATTATTCCGTTTCTCAGTTCGGATCTCATTCGCTTTTTTTTTTTTTTTTTTGCGCAACTTGATGTAAAACAGGAAGCGAGATATAACTGTTAGTAAAATAATTATGATGTTTTTATTTTAGTCACGAATAATGAATAAATATTTTTGTCGGGAAATTAAGTGAAATTTAAAAAAAATCAGTTTATGGGCAAGATTCTAGAACACAGGTCCTCGTTCTCATTTAGCTGTAATAAAGACAGAAAAAGACGTGCCCCAGCGGGATCTAACCCGCCTGCACACGCTAACGCACGTTCGTCAATACTATGTGGATTAAACATCAAACTTTGGTGTACAGAAAGGAATCAATCTAGCTACTAATCCATATAGGGGAACATGCGTTCTAGAACCTTCCCGTCTTCTGTAGATAGATTCTGTGTAAAAGATCCTAAATTGAAATAGTTATGCACAAAGGTATAACGTTTGGTCCTGGCAGTAGTTCTTGGTTACGCATAATTAGAACTAACTGGTACATAATATTTATGGTGATAAAAGCTAATAAATAAATGAGCAGTGTTTTGGTTTTCTGGACGGAAACCAAATTTTCCTGTTTTTTCAGGTTTCAAATCACTACCTGTAACACTTTTTTTTTTTTTTTGGCTTTGTACATTGTAGTTGCTCCCGCTTCAAAAGCGATGGGCCCCTCCAAGATAAAACTTCCGCCTATACCCCTGAATGCAGATGACTTGAGGAAGGCTCAGTATAAATATAGTGGGACATGTGGCATAAAAAAATCTTCCGTGAATAAAAGATGAACCAACTTGTGCTAGGTTGCTACTAAAAAGCACGAATTCTATTTAACCGATTCAGGGCAGAAGGGTAGAGGGATAGTCCACGCAGTAGGGAGGGGTGCATCCGTAGGGAACAGGCGCGTCAGCGATGGTAGGTATACAAATAAACGAGGATCGTGAACTTACATGTACAAGAGGGGGCGCGGTGGCTCAGTGGTAGATCGTTCACCTCCGGTGCTTGGGGTCCGTGGTTCGATCCCAGCTCGCGCCGTGTGGAATTTGTGGTGGACAAACACCGTGCTCGTGGGTTTTCTCGGGGTTCTCCCGTTTCCTCCCACTTTCTTCATTCCACCATTTCATTCATTTCTCATAATCACCGCCTCCTTTAGCCTAACCGGCATATGCGTAGGACGTTAAACTTAAAGATTTCATTTCATTTTTTACATGTACAAGAGGAATTTAAAACTCCAGTGGCCGCTCTTGAGCGAAATCGCATCGGAAGGAATTGCCATTTTATCACCACCGTCCAATAGAAGAAAACTTAATGTACCATACTAATCTTAGTATAATACATTAACAATGAATTATCTATCAACTTCCTTAGCTTATGCCAATGAAACGTTTATTTTTAATATTCTGACTTCCCTCGAGAACAACCAATGCTCAATTGTTTATTTTATTGTAGCTTATTTGAATTTAATGTTATTTATCGATAGAAAGTTCGATTTCTTTACCTCCTACTCAGAAGCCTAGGAAGGGTTTGTTTCTCTTTATACTAAGGACACATCAGTTTAGTTTTATTTGAAATTATTTCGACCCTGTGTGGTATCTTTGTACGTAATTTTCTCTCGTTACTCTTCTTGTTTTTTTCTTTCTTGTTAAAGGACATTGTTAAAATATCAAAAGGGGCTACCGTTGATCAGTAGTAGAGCGTTCACTTCTGGTGCATTGAGTCCCTGGTTCGGTCCCAACTCGCACCATCTGAACTTTGTGGTGGAGAAGCACCATGTGTGGGTTTTCTCGTGGTTCTCCCGTTTCCTCCCACTATTCTTCCCATCATTCCATTCATTTCTCATCATCATAGTGTCCTTTAGCCTAACTGGCATAACCATGCGATGTAAAACTTAATGATTTCATTTCATGTGTAATTTAATCGGTGAACTAGTGTTCAGCGGTATAACTCCTAATATTGCATAGTTTTACATTTTCGAATGCTACTACGGTACTGTTAAAATAACGTTATGTACATGGCCGTTAATGGCTCTAACATTGAGTAATAAACTTATATTAGAATTTAATAGAGTATCTGAAACTGATAATAAAGTATTTCTTGATTGGAGATGATGCTTTTTTGTCTGCCTGTTTGAATTTCTTGAATCCGTACTACACATGACAAGATTTTCAGGAACTTGATATTGGCTAGGCAACGAATATTGCACAACTTGCACATGCTGGCCACTATACTGTAGCCGCTGTATCCCTGGCTCTGACAGCTATGCGAAAAAGAAAGCGAGGGTTTATACTACACTGACCCTCCCCCCCCACAAGGCCCAATGAGTGACCGAGCTGTCACCGCGTTGACACGGAAAGCAGACGTTGTTGCCATTCTGTCTTCTTCCTTTCGTTTGTGCATAGTTGAGTGGAAAGTACTTTGAGGTTGTATTCGATTATTGCAACTTTGAGTTGTTTCCTTTCCTTTTTGGGTGTTTGGGTGTGCTCTTAAGAATATTGTTGTATTTAATTGGTGACAATGGTTAGTTCTTCAGAACCGAAGCCAAAGAAAATAGGAGTGTATAAAGGACAAAACCGAGAATTTATATGGAGACTTCGTGAATATTTCGAGAACTAGCGCGATAATGGAGGTCCTCTTCCTGTGACCAGTGTGGTGAACAGAGTTGCTGATGTCTTGCGTGTGGGAACATCCACTGTTTAGAACATAACAAACTAAAAATGTTCGGAAGAACTTAATTCTCCTTCTGCAGTTTTGGTTACTCCAGGCAAAAAAAAAAAAAAAAAAAAAAAAAAAGCTACTTTTGTATAGTTTTCTTACACGGAAAGTTTTAAAAATTCATGAAAATTCAGCATTTCTTAAGCAAACCGTTTCGATTAAATTCGCTTGCTTTTTCTGTTTATTCCTAGTGTACCTATATACGGTTAAACCCTCGACAAATTGGCAACATTGTTTTGTCCACGTGCAGAACTGTCGGAGCCAGAGACGTAGCGGCTCTAGTATACTAAGATACCGGTTTAATAGCCAAGAAAGGCAACCAGCGGCAGAGGGAATAGGATTCGAAAGTAGTGTATGTTGTAAAGGTACTTAGGATTAAAAAGTAGTGTATGTTCTAAAGGTAGACCCCCTACTTCTTTCGTTTCACAATTTAGTACAGGAAAATGAAGGTCGTACTTGAATAAGGAAAACATAGTCAAAAAAGCTAACATTTCCGTTTTCCTCCCAAAATCCGGCTCTATGAGTGATTAGAGTGCAAAATTAAAAAGATTGTATAATATTTTAAAAACTGTTTAGGCGCAGAACAGGGATATTGAAAGAAAAGATGTGGAAAAATGTTAGATTAGTAATACATAATACAAAATGTTTTATTACAAGGCTTCGGATAGTCATGCACTAAAAACCTCAAAATATGCATGCAAATATGTCCTCTTTTCTGTTGATATGCCGAAATGCAATCATAGATAGCACATAACTAGCTTACTTGTCTCTTCAAAACTGCTGGAGTGTTATCATCAATGGATAAAGGTGACCCCTGTTTCAACTGGATTCCATTGCAAGGAATTTGGTCAGTGACATTTCGTAGCAGATTTCTGATCACTCAACAAGATAGAAAATCTGTGCAAAAATAGAATTTCCGTCCTAGCAGGGGCAGTTTTATATAAAAAAAATCATCGATAAATGAGTTATATTTCCATGTTCACTTACAAATTATGGTCTTCTTTGCAGCAGATACCATTGAATGTGCATTAGAAGAAAAACAGATGCTGTAAAATATGCAGTGTCTCGTAAAATACGATAAATATGCATTTGCATAAGAAACATGGAAAATGCATAACTATTCAAACCCTATTTGTTACCTAGTTCACTGAAATTTAAATATTTTGCTACGAAAAACAATGGTTCATGAAATAAACTCCTTCATTTTTCTGATAGATTGAGATTGATTTCACACATAAATACAAAGTATTACGTCTCTTAGAGAAGTGGCCAAACGTGAACACAAAAGTGGAGGAAATTTTGGTAAAGAAACCTAGAAGTCTGCCAGAGACACTATAGTACTGAACAACAGTACTGAAAAGAGAAAATCTTAATTCAGGTTAGTGTTGATATGTTTTCCCGATAAGGAGAATGTGTTTGCCTTTGCTTCGTTTTCAGCAAATAAATGTAATATATTGTTGTAATAGAAGAATTGCAGGAATACAAATTGATTTATTTCAGTGTGTATGATACAATAGTGTTAATTACTATTATTAATATTATATTCTGTGCTGCGTCATTTGGGTAAGTCGAAGTGTAGAGAATATTCACTGGCTGTACAGAAGATTCCATTCCGGTATTTGTGCGGTGTGACTGAAATATTCCACGTTAATCTTTAGATATCCATATCATCACAGTAGTGCAAGAGGGATTTAAAACTCCAGTGGCGGCTCTTGAGGGAAGTAACATCGGAAAGAATTACCATTTTATCACTACCGTCTAATAGAAGAAAACTCAATGTACCTTACTAATCTTTGTATAATACGCTAACAATGAAAAGACGATCAACTTCCTTAGTTTATACCAATAAAACATTTATTTTTAACATTGTGACTTCCCTCGAGAACCACCATTGCTCAGTTGTTTCTTTTGTTGTGGCTTATTTGAATTTAATGTTATTTATCGATAGAAGGTTCGATTTCTTCATCTCCTACTCAAAAGCCTAGGACAAAGTTTGTTTCTCTTTATACTAAGCTGCAGTCTATCTTGAATGAAGTCACATCAGTTTAGTTTTATTTGAAATTATTTCCACCCTCTTTGGTATCTTAGTAAATAGCTTTCTGTCGCTGCTGCTCTTCTTGTTTTTCTCTTTCTTGTTATAAGACATTCTTAAAATATCAAAAAGGTTGATCAGTATTAGAGCGTTCATCTGTGATGCGTGGGGCCCTTGTTCCGATACCAGTACGCGCCTATTGAAAATTGTGGTGGACTAACACTGTGTGAAGAGGTTTTCTCGGGGTTATTCTATTTCCCTCCACTTTCTTCATTCCTCCTCTTCATTCATTTCCACAATCGATGTCTGCTTTAGCCTATACGCAGTTCCATGGAACGTAAAACTCAGATTTCATTTCTTTTGAAATATCAAAATAATTTAAAAAAAAACTACACTTTGCGCCATCAAGAGCAGTATCTCTATCCTTCGTGATTCTGGAACTCAATGAATAATTAACACTTCTGACCAGAGTATATACACTTATTTATTAAAACTAAAATACAATGTAACAGTTTCTATAATATAAATGTCTATGCTCTGAAGATCTCTTTCAGTTAGTGTTTGATGAAGACAACGTTAAGTTAATTTAGTTTTTAATAAATAAGTGTATATACACTGGTCAGAAATGTTTATTATTCCAAGAGCAGTATGTAATTTTTATTTAGAATGTATCTAATAGCGTGGATTAGCAAGTATGTACATTTTTGGTATAGAGTTTGCTATTTCCCACCATAGTTTCTCAAGGTAGTACCTTCAGCGGGAGAAGCTCAGTTACAGTAGTTCAAGGTAGCACTTTTCTCATGGTAACTCAACTGCTAAGAAAGTAAATACAAGACCTCAGGACATGTTTTAAAGGTCATTGACTTATTATTGATTACAAAACAGGTTACGAGTCAATCCTTTTTGGCTGAGCAGTGTGGAAACTGTCATAGTTCTAGTTTAAAATGGAAAATAACTGGGTCTTTTAGGGTCATAAGAGCATGCTTTGTCTTGGAAATGGAGCAGGCAATCGTGACATTGCTTCAGTGACTTGACCCAGGTGTTTTTTTTTTATGTAGTTACCATGCTTTGTACCCCTGGAATAATTGCCTTGACGAGCATGGTGACATATGTTCAAAATATATATTTACAGTGTCTTACTACTTGTGAATATGCCTTGGAAGTAAAGTTTATTCGTGGGAAGTCTTCGCTTTTTTTTTATTAGCATGATAACACATACTACCGAGTAATTTATGGTTTAAAATAGTGACACAGTGGCTGTAAATTTGATTATGTAACATAACAAGTATTTCCAAGGGGATGCCTTATACTAAAAGAGAACGATAATGAATGTTTCACAGTTTATTTTCTTAAGTTTGAAAGGGATGCTGAATGCTTATTCTTTTCTTCCAGATACAAGAAGCACAGTCCTTTTTACTTTATTGAGAAGACATTTTCCTGTAGTAACATCAACTGCGAAGAAGAAAGACACAGCTGGAACGTGGAGACCCACAAAATACGAAAGCGAACAAAGATTCTCCTTTTTTCACGTAAAGGTAAAAATAATATCATTTACTTTCATATATGAAATTACAAATTTGTATAATAAGCTAGTTTCCAGGCCTTGAAAAGTAAGAAGTGGGAGAAAGTATTTCAACCCTGCTTGATCTGAACAAAAAATTATAGGTTTAACACAGATAAAGGGAATTTGGATAAGGATGGGATGGTATCATCTAATTTTATCAATAAGAAATAGTCTAAGTAATGAGTTAATATTTTTATTTCAATAAATGTACATAGTTATATTACTGGCGTGTACAAACCAATTATTCCTCCTTATTTGATATAAAACTTGCAAAAAACTTTTATTTTACTGTTCAAAAAAAATGGACCATGTGGTTTTATATTCATAATAACGAGCCACAGAGCCCCGTTGAAGGAATCCTGATAGTGATTCCGAAATATCGGTGAAGTTATTAACACTAGGAGGCGAGTATTTTAATAACTAAAATATAGCATCCTTAACTGTACTTCCTTATTGTAACCGGAGGTGGGAGAAATTTACTACTTCCGGTTTTCATATTAATCTACGTAGAGCAAACACTGTTAGGTATGTCGAGAAGCAGCTTTACACAATCAATTTAGTATTGCAAGAATAAGAACCAATTTTTTATCTTGAAACCGTATTCAAACCGGAAGTTGCAAAGATCAACCACTTCCGGTTTTAACGTTGATCTCTATAGAATTGAAACTGTAATAGATGGCAGGAAGTGGTTTTCTGCAATAAATTTAGCGTCTCAATAGTATTTTCTATTTCTAATATATACGAAGAAAAGGAGAGGTAGAAATCTACAATAATTTTCGATTGTAATATTGAAAAAAATATTATGGCATACAAACCAAACTCCTTCACGTGGTGTACACGTGGCAGTACTACTTGTTTGTACATACAATATATCCCATCAATAGGTAATTTAAGAAATTATAAGACACTATTCATAAATTGTGTAGTTTGTCACGAATTATAAATAACAGTAAGAACAAATCTAATATTACTAATTACAATTGCACAGTTACTTTTTTAATTGCTAGTTTATATATACGGTGAGTCATTTATAATATTCAACCTTAAAACGGAAAACCAAAAGAGTGAGAGAAGCGAAACTGTGACAAAGCAACCAGAAGATAAGGGTACACACATATTAAGCATCAACACCCGGAGAACAGTCTTGCTACTGTAATATAAAGTTAGGTTTTTCAGAAAGCAAATTGCATACCATCTTATTACAAATTGCAAATCTACGTTTAAAGAGAAAACAAACAATACCACAATTGATGTTCAGTGGTGGAAACTAACAACTCTAGTTTCCCAAACATGAAAAGAAAAAAGGGGGCGCGGTTGCTCAGTGGTAGAGCGTTCACCTCCAGTGCTTAGGGTCCCTGGTCCGATCCCACCTCGCGCCGTGTGGACTTTGTGGTGGACAAACATCGTACTCATAGGTTTTCTCGGGGTTCTCCCGTTTCCTCCCACTTTTTTCATTCCACCATTTCATTTATTTCTCATCATCACCATCTCCTTTAGCCTAACCGGCATAATCGTGGGACGTAAAACTTTAAGATTTCATTTTCATGGAAAGAAGAAAGAACTTGGAAGGCTTCTACAATAGAAATGATACGAGGCAAGCTTATCGAATGTACCTTAGTGTCAAACAGTACACTCAATACTTGACATATTGATACGTACAAAATTGTAACAAATTAAAAATTGAACTTTTTCAAAATGCTCTTCTCGAAAATTATATCTCGAACGGTTTGAGATATCAAAGAACAGTAATGTTATTACGGTTTTAATGTTTTTCGAAAGCAATGTACGTAATTAAATGTGATAGTTACATATTAAACTTTCCAAAATAAAGCATTTGAAAAGTCAAATTTTCAGTTTGTTATAATTGTGTTCCTATCTCTTCGAAATACGTCAAATCTTCATGGTAGTATTTTACCAAAAGGTACATTCGATATGCCTTGTTCCGTCTGTCTTATTTGCGTTATTATTATTGTAAAAACCTTCAAATTTGGTTACTTTTTCATGTTTCCTATATTGTAGTATTGTTGGTTTGCAACATTGAACAATAAGTTTGGCATTGTTTGTTTTCTCTTTAAATGCAGATTTTAAATTTGTAATAACCTAATGTGGTGTTATTTAAAAAAAAAACTAATTTTATATGGGGTTGACATCACTGTTCACTGGATGTTGATGCCTAATACAGATTAATGTGTCACCCTCCCCCTAGTTGCATCCTACGAAGTTTCGCTCTTCTTCCTCTCTTTTGGTCTTCCCGTTGTAATCATTGGAGTTTATAAATGACGCACCATATATATATATATTGTACATTGTACAGCGTGTGAATGAACTAGACCACAAACTGTAACAAGTGATTCCTCACATTGAAATAAAAAAAATAAATGAATCTGCTGTTAAAAGTGCATAGTTTCGGAGTTAAGACTGCCGAAGAAGTGACCAGATTAACTTTAAAGGTCCATAGCTTCATTAGTATGTGCCCTATCCAAATATCCATTTTTGAGAATTCTCCAGTTGTTGCATAACGATTTTTAGACAGGCAGTTTGGGAGTATTCATAAAATTTTAACTAGTCCCAAACTGCTTCTCTAAAAATTGTCGCACAAGTACCGGAGGATTCTGAAACAGATATTCGGATCCAATAGAAATATGCTCCATAGGAGTGGAGCTGCGGAACTTTGAAGTTAATTTTTTCGCGTTTTCGGTAGCTTATAACTCCGAAACTATGCTCTTTCGACCACACTTACTTTCATGTGAAGAGTCGCCTGTTCATTAACACTTATATATATATATATATATATATATATATATATATATATATATATATATATATATATGGTGTCTCAAAAGTCCCCTGACATAGGGTAACACTGTTATTATCAGAGTTACAACAAAATGTAAGAGTAAAAACCATCTACAAATATGATGTTTTCACTCTAAAGTGAAGGATTTTTTTTTTTTTAATTGCACGAGCCGTTTGGGCTGTACACTCTTTATGCGCTCAATGTTAAACGAAAATGCAACGTTGGCATTAACCTAGACCCACAACATAAGTGAATGAATTTACTGTTTGAAAGGGGGGCTCTCCATCGACATGTTAGCGTAAAAGACAGTAACTTCATTCACTTATGTTGTGGGTCCAGGTAAATGGCAACGTTGCAGTTTCGTTTAACATTGGGTGCATAAAGAGTGTGCAGCCCAAACGGTTCGTCCCATTTAAAAAATCTTTTCACTGTAGATTGAAAATATCATATTTGGAGATAGTTTTCCCTCTTACGTTTTGTTAAAACTCTGATAATAACAGTGTTACCCTATGTCAGGGGACTTTCGAGACAGCCTATATATATATATATATATATATATATATATATATATATATATATATATATATATATGTGTGTGTGTGTGTGTGAGTTTATAGCTTTAAGATTCGTTTTGACTTCGTTTACAATTTATGGACAATTTCTTATTGAGTATATTTGGTTTCAGGCTATAGATGAGTTGCTGCCTGAGTGGAAGAACATAGAGAGAAGATGAAAATATTTGCAAAGAGTAAATGTAAAGGCTACAATTTTTGTAATACATTTTCCTTCAGAATATCCATCTATCCACAACCAAAAAGTTCCTTATGTAATCGACAATGTTCTGATCATGCACTCTTGTATATCTGGCCTGCTATTCAAGTTTGATTTTAAAAAGAATAAAACCTGCATAACGTCTTTTCCAACTGTTCTTTCATAAACTTCTACATCAAATCTTGGAAAGGCTGATCATTGGTTGATCCTTCATAAGTTTCTACATTAAAATTTGGAACAACGTGTACACCAATTCATAAGTCACAGCTGAAGCAACGGGTTTTGGAACATTTTCAACGAGGTTATGGTGAGAAACATTTGCAGTAAACACCTGTTAGACTGTTCGTGTTTCTGGAGATGTTTTCTAAGCGACTTAATATTTAGAAAATCGCGAAAGCAGTATTTTTCTCCGTCGATATTTGCTACAGGTTACAACTTGTGGAAAAAACGAAAGCGGAGAAGAAGATATTTAGGTGATTTAAAGCTAACTTGCACAAGAATGGTGGTATTGTTGATATAGGGATGGTGTTGTTACTAGTATAACTTTTTAAAGAAAAGAAGTATAACTTGTTAATCCTTATTAAAAAGATTACTTTGTTTCAAGACAAATATATTTTGGATATATAATGTATACATTATTTATATTAAGTTGTAATTTAATGTAAAATATATTGTGTTGGTTCTGAAAAAATAAATACAATTAAATGAATTCTGATAAAGTCTGCTTTGTGCGTTCATTAGCCATTACTTACTATTGAAAAAGTACAAGGAATTACGATAAATAACAAATTATTGTTTTGATGTACACTGAAGGCAAAGTTTCCTCATGACATTTTGTTTAATAGCTTATGATGGATCGTAGTAATTTTTATTCAAAGTATCTTAACAACTTCATATTTGCGTACTTTTATGTATGATATATATATATGAGACGTTTTTTTTTTAATTTTCGTTACTACGAGATTTTTGTTAACTTCTTCTGGGGGTTCCTGTTTGCTTAATCTGAGTTATCTTACAACATATTATGACAGGAATCCAACCTGGGTCTCTGACTTACCATGCAGAGTGCAAATTCCATCATATTCAAAGAGTGAAAAATATGAAATAACTGGTTCGAGACTCGAACCCAGGTCTCCGAGAACAACCAAGTCTCCCGGTCTAGTCGTATACTTTTGTTATCCCTCGAATGTACTTGAATTCGTACCTATAGAAGGATTAGTCTGTTCTAAAAGTTAGTTTTTCCATTATTATCTAAAAGCTCTATTATACTTATCTACAATCACTATAATAACACTCAATAATTTAAAGGGTTTGTTCTTTCAATGTAACGATACAGGAAAGGAAAAAGAATTATATCAGCATGTGGACATTTATATTTATACGAGAATAGATATCCCAGAAGTTTTCCAGTGTACAATCATGTACAAAACATCTTGAACATCCATTCCCTTTGTAACAACACCCTATATTATTAGTATTGGTATTGCACTAAACGAAGTCTATATTACTATAGTCCGCGTCACACGAATTGGCGTGTGGCATCAGCCAATAAGCTCGCAGTGTGCTTGGCTGATGCCACACGCCAGTTTGGATGAAGCGGACTATAGGTAGTATGGGTCTTTTAATGGGCTATTAACCAAAAATAAAAAGCATGAGTGCAAAAAAAAATGAAGATAAGAAGGTAAGTGAAACTGGACTATATAGCTTATATTGAAACGCTTTCTTTGAATTTCAATTAAGCACGTTTTGTGTTAATTTAATCATATACATTTTGGCAAGTTCTTATCGTCAGTAAGTGTTAAGTTCTCTCACAATGGTATTTTTTCACTTTTTTGGTAAGAAAGAAACACTGATTTTAAAATTTCAGTAAATAATTTCCGCGTTCGTGGCCCTCTGTTCACATTTACAGCAAAATATATCGTAGGTTAAGAATGAATTCTTTTAAATGCTGAGTCCATATTCTAAACGCTTTCTGAGTTCGAATTACTATAATAGCAGTTGCTCCCACTTTTAAATGTTTAAATTTTCAGTTTGTTGTTCAATTATATTATTGTACAATGATTTTCTTGTTTAAAAATCGCTGTTGCACTTTCAATTTTAATATTTGCTGGTAAGCCATCTAATTTTACATATAGTTTAGGAATGTATATACTATATACGAGGACGTAAACAGAAAGTCACGTATTGTGTGACGTCGAAGTTGTACACTTCAAGTGGTTAATTCAAGTTATAAATCCTTAGTTGTGGTTTTTGTTAATGAAATATAATAGTGTTTCTTCTTTCTAACGACTGAAAAATTTACCATTATGTGAATTCGTGAATATAAATATTCATTAAAGTCACTTCTTTGTTTAACGTCACACGATTATGCTTCCAGGCAAATGAAAACTATGATGATGATAATGAACGACATGGTGGAATGAATCAGGTTTGAGGAAATGGTGAAATCACGAGAAAGGACACGTACATAGTGTTTATCCAATAAAAGGCCACTTCATGTGAGCTGGGATCAAACCAGAAACCCCTCGCTCTAGAAGTGAGCGCTCTACCATTGAGCCACGGATGATGATAAAGAAATCATCGAAACGTATAGAAATAAATTAATAAAACGGTTGCTTAAGTGACGTTGGAAGGTTCATAAGATTATTAAATATGCATTCTATCAACTCATGTAGTCTGTACATTATTCTTACAGGTGCTGCTGTATAGTTTTACTACTGCTGTTCATTGTGCCAATTCCAGTGCTGTTATAGTGAGTGTTGCCGTACTGTGGACTTTACCCATATTGCACTGCATTGCTATTATGTAACACATTTAAGAAACGGATGACGACACATACCACCATGGATCGTTACCATTTTAGATACAATCTGCCTATATGCAATATTGGTGCCGTTGTAGTCTGAGAGCTGCTGCACAAGATTGCATCTAAAATGCTAACTATCATTAAACTAGTCTAATACTTGTGCATAGTTGTGTGTGTGTAAACATCCTTCCTTAAGACATGTTTCATAATAACAACCCCATGCAATATAAACCCGTCGAAAAAAAAACCTCCGGACCTCATGCAATTTTGGCTGAGAAAATTATCTGGCTTGGTAGACAGCGTTGTTTGGTTTTGTCTTTATTGCTGGGAAGCGATCCAACAGTAAATATCAGAACCCACATATGCCCATGCGTAAATATTTCCGTCTTCAAAATTAAACAACACTTCTACCAAATCAGATAATTTTCTTAGCCAAAATTGCATTAAGTTCGTAGGTTTTTTCGGCGCGTATAACACTCACAGTATGGCAGCACTCACTACACCCGTATTGCTAAGACAACATAACAGTATCGTTAGGGCAACTATACCAGTATTGTTAGGGCAACAATAATAGTATGGCCCTAACCATACCAGTATTGTTGCCTTAGCAATACTGGTATAGTTATTAACATGATATGCATAGTACGGACAACATAAAAATATAGCTGCGATAACAATACCACATTTCTTGGACAACAATATTTATGGTAAGTGCAGCACAACAATATAGTTTTACTAACAACGCAGATATTTATACTGACCATAAAGTATAGTCGTGAAAGCATCAGGACACGTCACACCAACTATTTTAGCACTTCGAGTATGGTTACAACAACTATACAAGTTGGTGTCACAACATATATTGTATGGTAGGGACAAACACAATACATTTTTGGATAGTTCCGATGACCATATCATATAGTATTTCCAACTATATAGCAGCTGTATAGTTGCAAGTACAATAATTGGCATAGTTGTTAATATCATAAATATGTCTAGGACAACCATAATTATTGTTGACCCAGCTAAATTTTTTTAACAATATAATATTGTACTCCCAGTCATAATTCTTGCTGGCGCTATATTAACAATACTGTATAGTTACATTCAACCATAATTATGGTTGAATATAACAATACCGTTTTTAGAGTGTGGTACTGCTACTAACATTTCTGAAACGAAGGGCGACGGTTCGAGCCTCCGTGAGGAAAGTTAAAGTTTCTCTTCCTATTTTTTAAATATATGAGAACTTTTTTATAAATATAAATTTCTACTGTGAAGTGATTGGAAACACATTATCCGACAAACTGTCACTTTGTAAATCCCTGTCCCATTTACTAGCCCGCCATGTCCATAATTAATATACGAAAACGCTAAAAGTGAGAATATGAACACAGTTGAATACCTAATACCACACGTCCAAAATGAAAATTATTCATATATATATTTCGGGGGGCTTTGCTAACGTTATTCTTGGAAATGTGAACATTCTACAAGATACTTCATTCACTTTACAATATTTTATTTGAATAAACATAAAAATTCGGTGGGGGATCAAGACCGGAAGACCCATAAGATACACCTATATATATATATATATATATATATATATATATATATATATATATATATATATATATATATATTTGTATTTTTTTGCATTACAAAAACTTAGGGTACCTCATAATCTGGATTCTTATAAAGCAATTTGAACAATTATTTAGAAAATATGTACTGCTTAAAATCGTATTAAATCGCAATGCCAGTAATCTGTAATATCTTATATTTTTATTTATTTACATTGAATGTGTACTTGTTTTATACTGTATAGCATGAATATTAGCTGCTACATAAGAAAATTATCTATAATTGAATTTAAGTAGGAAATCGATATAGTTATTATAAGAAGAAGCTTGTGAAAATGAAGTGTATAATAATGGTTGTATCTGAAATAGATGTTGCGTAATTGTGTAGTTGGTTACCCCGCCAGCTTTGGAATACTGGTTCTTCAAACTGTCCATCCTTAGGGATGCACAGAGTCGGGTCGAGACAGAATTTTCCTGACAAAATTCGAGTCGAGACACAGCTCTTCCAATAGAAAAATATACATTTTTCGAGTCGAGACATCACTTTTACAGCATATTGTCGAGACGAGACAGCCTCAAATCTTGTCTCGTGCGCACCCCTATCCATCCTACCTAGATAAAATCAATTTTGGATACGAATATTCAATTTCTTTTAACGATAATTGTAATCTACGATAGAGATTGAAGTAAGATATTGGCTTAAACTGCTTTATTACCCACTTAACCTTCGTATACTGCAATTATATCTAAGTTTGGCATAAATATTTATTATTATTAGAATGTAAACACTAAAGAATATATATTAACACACAATGAGGAAGAACTCAATGCTCGTAGTAATTAACAAATTGGTTGCATATTTATTTAAAACTAACTTTCGTGCAATCTAAATCATCATTATTAGAAAAAAATTAAGAGAACCGTTTTGTTAATTTGAACCTATTATAAGGGATTGAGGAATGTGCATGTAATCGAACAGAATATATGAAACTAAATGGAATGGCATGTAGAACTGAACTTGAATGAGGATAGGATGTGTAAATGAAAAATTAAAGAAAGCAACTGTTAACAGCAGTAGCTGCTATTTACAGCAGATGAGTGAAATCTACCCCCCCCCAAAAAAAACGTACAACATTTCTGAAACATAAAGGCGTCACATTTTCTTTGTTTCCTGACAAAATTGAAAAATGGATTTTGCATATTTTTCGTTTATACCCCTTCAATATAGTTAGCTAACAAACCAAGTACGATCAACTAACTAGACGTCACGTGAATGAAATTTATATAGGAAGTTTCGATACAGCGTTCACCGAAGTGACGCAGACGTGGTGTTGAAGTTTCTGGTAGGTCCTATTTCGTAAGGATTTTAGGTTAGTGAGATTTCTTTATATGTATCAGAAAGCTCTTTAACTCCATACTAAAGGCGTGTCGTATGATTTATTCAAATAGTCAGGTATTCGGACAACCGTGAGCCCAATTCGTTTTGCTTCACTGCTCACAAGTTGAACTTGAAGTAAATTCTTACTTTTCCATGAAAACATAAACATGTATGAATGCTCATTGTATTATGGGAGAAATGTATAATTGTGCAAGTAATAAAATTTTCATGGCCTTCTCCGATATTCGATCCCTCGTCCTTTGGCGCAGCAATTCAACACGTAGACCGCTAGACTAATTGTCATTGTGTAACAGGTCGCAGGAAAATCGGTTTCAACTGCACGAAGGAAATTGAGGGCATTGGTTATAAAGTTCTTAGTGCCACTTGCTGTATTTAGAAGATGAGGACAGCCTTAGGGAAATCACGTGTACTGATTGCAAGCACCTGGAAGATTTTGTCGTAGATTTTGACAGCTCTAAATCAATACATTCAGTGAGTGAATTAGGAGTGCAATGATACTGGTAGTCTATTTTACTTTGATTGGTGTTTTTATAAAGATGGAGAACAAAAAATTTTACCGTTCGAACATTTGAAAGAATACTTTTTTCTTAAGAGCTGAGGATGATAGTGGACAGAATTTAAAAGTAAACAGTCTGAACTGCACCGGCGGAAAATATTTATCAACAACTAGGGTGCCATAATTAACGATTTATAGTAAGGGGTTAATATGAAAAAACTGTGTTCTGATGAGCAGGCCTACTTTATTACTAGAAAATAGTTTGCTGATGGTATGTAATATTGGAGTTCTTTCAGATCAGTGTGCTTATCCTAGAGCCCCGTTCATTATAGAGTTTGAAATTAGCTTTAAAAAGCATGTATCGATTTTAGAGTTACTGGCAAGTTTTGATTCCTTCCCAGTTCATGTGTTCTCATTTTATTAGTTATAGTGTAATGTTTCTCTATATTCTGTATTTTTAATTTTGCATAACAACATTGTTATTATATAATTAGTTTAGCAGAATAATAATAAGCTGTTACCTTATGCTCAGCATAACGTAACATGGCCCGATGCTTTTGAGCACCTTGTATATTAGCAGGGAAATTTTAAAATTTATTTAGAATGTAAGAGAAGAATTTTATTTTATAGTAGAAAAATGGTAGGTCGAAAATTTTGTGTAGTTTTAGTAAAACAGATCGTTTCAATGGATGTTATATGAAGATTACATGATTATTAATTATATTTTATATATTTTACGTATTTATCCATGAATATATCATTATTTTAGACAAATAAGTGTAAATTCCAGCTTTTTCAATGGTTTTCAGTTTATTTCTATCCATATTTCGGCATAGGGAATCTTCACAAGAAAGCTAAAAATTTTATTTCGTAAAATCTTCTTCAAAATTCCAAATTAAGAAAGTCAGCCATAATTTCTTCTTGGTGCATCTCTTTGTTTCGAAGTAAATTTATTTGATTGGCTAATCCACAATCACAGCTGCGGCTGAGATTTCGGTTTTCTTTGATCTTCGCACAGAAGCCTATCATCCGATCGTTACGTCACGATTATCTTCCAATTAGGGATCATCTTCATGTAATTCTTGGTCTTACGGCGTCAGCCATTTCAGGAGTCAGACGTGTGGTGTACAGCGTCTGCAGAAATAGTGGAATAATTCGCGATTACGTTAAATTGTGATAAATTCTTCGTTTTGGCGAATATTAGAAATTGTCAGCAGAGACAAACGTACTGTGTTTGGTGTTTCAACGAAATTATTAATCCAGAAATATTCCAATTGTGAAGGGATTTCGTATTGCAAAAGGAATACTAGCATGGAAGGTGCTGGTGTTACGGAATGAGCTTCTTGGCAAATTTTGCGTTCTCGATCAGCCAGAGAACATAAGAGAAGCCAGAGGAGACGGTGATGGAGAAGAAACATTGAGTAGTGGTGCAGACATCGAGGAAGAAGAAGTCAAGCAACGCTCGATGGCTTTTTCTGGATAGGTGTTGCAGGAGTCGGTATCCTAAAACTGTTTTGAGACCACGATCTAAGAGTTTCCCAGGAAACTCAAGTGGAAAGTCGTCAGGAACCCTTTTTGGTTAAAATATCAGTTCTGTCTCTGTCTAAGAAGCGGATTCAAGTAAGTAAGAAATAGTGAAAGTGAAACTCACTCCAGGTATTTGGCTTCAAAATTTCCTTGTTTCGACAGACAAACATGTGTGATTATATTTTCTGGTGCATGTGTGAAATTCATAACATGAAGTGTTAAGTGCGTAAAGTTTCCCTCAGCGCCGCACACATACAGATTCGGGCAATGTGACATCGTGATTTTATTCGATGGGGGGGGGGGAAAGAAAGCTAGAATCTCAGCACAGAGCGATTGTTGTAATTTCAAGAAAATGTGTGTACCACACACACATTTTCCCCAGTGAAGAAAAGATGTTTTAGATTCCCCAAAAATCTTGAAAGTATTCATTTTTCGGTAACACTGATCGAAATTAAGTTTTATTTATTTTGGCATGTTTTCTTTGGTTTTGAAATAGAATGATTCTAAATGTTGATTTCGTAAATAAGTGTCAGATTCACGGCTGCAGTTAAGTACAAGGGTACATGAATTTTGCGTACCGGTAACTGAAAACTTTCGGCAATAGGCTAAACCTACGTAATATTTTAAATCTGATACCCATCAAGTTAGAAATAGCAGGTTTTTTTTATAATTACTAGTAAATACTTTTTCTTCTTTTTTTAAGAACCTCAATATATTCAGAGCGACACTAATCCAAATAACCACTGCGTCTTCGGTATTGATTGTGGTAGCGAAACAATAACAAAATATAAATGCAAAATAAGTATGGTGCTTTATGAAATATATGTGTGATTTTTTTTATATATATATGCTTGTTTAGGTTAAGTTAGTATAGTTAGAGTAGGGCTTTAGGTTTAAGTATGTCAATATGTACATGAATGTTTACCTGTGCTAGGTTGTCAAGTGGGTCCGAGCTGCAAAAGAGGTCGCGAAGAGCTTAAATCCTCTACGCCGGCCACAAATTCAGATGCACAGAGAGGTTTAAGCACCAAAGAATATTTAAACAAAAGTAAATTAGCTAACCACAACATGTAGGCAGTGAGGTATTATTTTGTGTATCGTATTTCTATTGTGTCCTTTTGTTTGTTTTTGCGTGTCAATACAATGTCAATGTTCTAGAAGGCAAGAATATTAAATGAATATTAAATGAATATTTTGGGAATATATGTACAAAGTAAACAATGTTTTTGGCTCTGAAAGATATAGAAATCGATCGTATTAATTTTCGTAGATGGGTATGTCAGTTTAATGTAAAGATTTGCTTCTGTTTTCAAATATTTTGTCCAACACTATATTCATGAATATTTTAAAGAATAAAACTTACTAGCCGTGAAACATCTTTCTTTTTCGAATACAAAATCTAATTAGCTTGTAAAATTAAGAAGTGCTAGAAATATGTAGTTGAAGTTTTGGTATGCATGCGAAGCATGATCAAAACAAAGAGCAGTACGTGCAGAATAAGTTTACTGGGGAAACGAAATAGCTGTGAAATTCAGGGAAGAGACTTTCCTTAGTGTGACCGAGTTGAGAACAACCGAATCTGTAGAAAATTTCTCATTTTATCAATTTCTATCAAAATCTCGGTTTGGATTTTTTTTTTTAATTACAAAATTCTGTTTCAAGATATTTTTTTTAAAGATTCAGATAGGGCTTTCACAGACAACATCAAGATCTTCATTGTACTCATTGCCAACTCCACTCGTGGGTCGATGTCCTGTGTCTGTAGTCGTGGTTCACAACCTATTCCCGGATGGGATGTGGATGATGAACTGCAGGCCTGGAGATCGGACTGTGAGTTGAGATGGAAGAGAGTTTGGAAGCTTTATATTTCGGGCCAAATTTGAGTTCTATTTTCCGTAGATGATTGGCTTGGTGAGTGTATCAGTGACTGTTGATGACGAGCCCATACGGGCCCAGTAGGTTCGGTGTCACTAGTCAGTGATACATTCAACATAGCATGCAATCTCAAGGAAAGGGAACATCATACAAAACACAATTAATTCAATTCATATTATTTTTTTTAAAGTTAAAATGGCGACCCTTATCCAGGATTTCTGTTGTTTCAATCCTACGCGAGCGCTAAGGAAAACAAACAATCACAGCAGAGTATTTGTAACGGGGATCATTATGACAATCGCTGCATTGAATGAATCATGGTTACTTCTGGATCTGTATGTGCGTGATGTTGTGGGAAACAAACTTCATGAAAGTGAAAATGTCTGTGGGTAGCAGATCGAGTAACGAATCTCGTCATCCGAGTGAATATATATGCTGCAGTGACGAAATTGCAGGGTTCAGCGTTTATTGTGACAGTTGTTTTAGATGGGTACATGCCCAATGTTATGGTTTGTCAGAGGAACAAGTGCAGGAATTAGACAAAAGTAGTGAGCCGTGGCTATGTAAGCCTTGCCTGGCGAAACAGGTGACAGTGTTGCCACTTCCGAAACCTCCGGAAACCGGGAGTGAGGAAGGTGAACGTGTAACGCGGGGTAGCCCGAACGATTCTGACAAGGAGGAAGGAAGTCGAGGAAACGTAGCTTCCGGGTCAAATGTGCAATTAACTGACTTTGCAGCCATGATGGAACGCTTCAGTCAGACTTTAACTGTAACGCTAAACGAAAAATTTGAAAAAGTGGACAATAAATTTCAGGATATTAGCAATAAATTTCAGGATGTTAATAGTAATTTCCAGGCGATGAGTAATCAGGTTGACCGTAAATTTCAGGATATGAATGAAAAATTCGATAATGTAAAATTTGAATTGTTGCAAACGATTAATGAAAAGGTAGCCCATGTAAACGAAGACGTAGAGGCTGTTAGGTCGGAAGTTCGCGATTTATATACCTCTGTTGGGAACTATCAGAATAAAATAGACGCGCGGGTAGATGCCGTTGAGGAAGGTCTCCGGTTATCGGTTGAGGCGCAGAATCGACGATGTGATGACTTGACTAAGGAGTTCTCACATCTCGAACTAAGTACCCAAAGGTCGTGTCAGGCACTTGAAGCCAGGATTCAGACGTTGGAGGAAAAACGAAACCAAAGAAAAGATAAACGGTGTGGTCGTAAACGAGCGCGAGACTTTGTTGTCGGTGATGGAATCGAGTCTGACGGGACCGAGTCAGACATCCAAGTGGATGTACCAGTCTCTTCAGTTGGGGAGACTCGTACCATTCCCACGGTGACTGTCTCTGTCTGTCAGCCGACCAACATTCACGGCACAAATGTCCTTCCCTTTGAATTATCTGCACGTACGTTGAACTTAAACGAGTCCCATGCGTCCGGTGTTGAGACAATAGGTTGTCAGGCGCTGACCAGGAGGTCGAATCCATTGTTAGTTTCACCTCAGGTGTCAGGATTTTCCAATACTAGTTGTCGTTTGAACCATGTGGTGTCCTCTAGTAATGTAGCAGACATGACTCCTTCGTGTGCTGGAGTTCAGGAGGGAATATGTGGTCACGCGGTGGTATCGATGCCAGACAACTTAACTTCTGGACAAAATTACCAACACTATTCTATTTTCGGTCAAAATCACTCGGGTGCAAAGAGCCCCGTCGTTGGCCACAATTCTCCCGTGAACCCCAGTAGAAGCGAGGAAGGCTTTGGTAAGCGAACTCTAAATTTAAGACTTTCTGAATTAAATCACTTACCTACATTTTCTGGTGAATACGGTTTGGCTAGAACATTTTTAGAAAATTTGGAACAAACTTTTAAGGTAATTTCGGCATCAGAACACGAACGTCTAACCTTGGTACCTTGTTGCTTAACAGCTGGGGCCAAGACATGGTTTCAGACTGTATGTCAAGACATTAATAGTTATGCGGATTTTGTGCGTCTGTTCCGGGAACACTATTTTTCGGCAAGGATGGAAAGGTTGCAAAAGAAGTTCATTCAAGGAATGAAGTATGATCGAGCGAAGTACAACCGATTGACGGACTTTGCATGGAAAATTGTAGCGGAATATTATGCGGTGGCACAACACCCGGATGAAACCGAACTTATTGAGATAGTCTTGGATTGTTTACCAGCTGGTGATGCCAAGTTGTTGAGGGCTGTTGAGCCGAAGAACATTCAACACCTTATGGTTAAAATAGCTGAGATAGAGGGACATCCGGAGCCGAGTGAACCGGTCACGGACAAGAAGTTTAGACGCTTTCAGGTGCGTCAGGCGAAAGTCGTCAAAAAGACCGAAAAGTCGGGGAAACAAGCCACCAAAGATACTTCGTCTCAGACGGAGGAAGACGAAGGCAAGAGAAAGGAAGGAAATTCCAATGGCAAAGGAGATGACCGATTTTCCGGAAGCAGGGGTCGAAGAAGGAACTTTCAGTCTCGAAGACCTTGGCCCAATCAAGGAAGACCGAATTGGGTAAGAGATGGTAATGGAAATCGGAATGCTCCGTATGGGTACAACCAACGCTACTATCCAGCAGCGATGAGTTACGGGTATCCGCGGGGTACATCTCAAACATGCGCGCCAAATGCGATGAACTCAGCAGGAGCGCAAGCCTATCCGGGATACGCGCCGAATTTACTTCCTGGAGGGGGAGTGGCGGCTCCCACGTCCACTTCTTCCCCAGGAGTGAACATGGCGATGTCCACTGGATGGCCTCCGCAATATACGACATTCGTACCTACGATGGCTCAGCCACCGGAAACGAACGGGAATAGTTTGGGAAATGCATACCGCAGCCCTCATTAGGGGAGAGTGTGGACTGCGATGTGGATTCCTCAACTCCTTAGAAAGAACAAGATCGGTTAGCGAGTAGTCAAAATTCCAATTTGGTAACAACCTCGTTCGATTTTGATACCAACCTTCCGAATTCAAAATTCAATGTTTTGGCAGCTTCCGAAATTCGGGGATTTTAGAAAACTACATGCCATCTGGAAGGATTCTCAATTGTAGTGAGAACCAGTCCAAATGGAGTAATTTTCTAAAAGCAGCCCAAGATTTGTGCAATCACTCTTGGTGTGATGCTCTCGGATGTACTCCAGCGGAGCGCTGAATTGTTTCCTATCGTATTCAGCATCCAAGAGCTTCAAAGAAAACTTCATTTGGCCCAAAGAGACGGTGCAAGTGAAGGAAGACAAGAAATTTGTAGTTTCTGTTCCGGCAGCAGAACCGAAGAAAGAGAGAAAGCTGCGGAAACAGCAAGACATCGTCACAGAAGGTTCTTTGGTGATGGTGAAAACTCACCATGTGTCGTCGATACCAAAAAAGGTATTCGCTAAGTTTATGCATACCTACGTCGGACCTTACAAAGTGGTATCTTTATCTCGAAATTCAGCGAGATTGCAAACTCTGAAGGGAGAAAACATAGGAGTTCAGAGTTTTGACAATCTGAAATTGTTTCGCTGTTCCGAAGAGAAGAGAAAGGAATTATTAGAAGGATGAAAAAAAAAGAGAAAACTTAGTCTATAGGTTAAGGTTAGGTTAGGATTGATTAGAATGTATAGTTGTAATTAGAATTGAGAAAAAAAAGGATGTTTTATCTTGTATAGTCTCCAGTAATTTAGTAGTAACAGAAAAAAAAGCAACTTAAGAAGAACTCATAAGTTCAGATTTTTTTTTCTCCGAAGCTCCCGGAGGATGTTACCTTATGCTCAGCATAACGTAACATGGCCCGATGCTTTTGAGCACCTTGTATATTGGCAGGGAAATTTTAAAATTTATTTAGAATGTAAGAGAAAAATTTTATTTTATAGTAGAAAAATGGTAGGTCGAAAATTTTGTGTAGTTTTAGTAAAACAGATCGTTTCAATGGATGTTATATGAAGATTACATGATTATTAATTATATTTTATATATTTTACGTATTTATCCATGAATATATCATTATTTTAGACAAATAAGTGTAAATTCCAGCTTTTTCAATGGTTTTCAGTTTATTTCTATTCATATTTCGGCATAGGGAATCTTCACAAGAAAGCTAAAAATTTTATTTCGTAAAATCTTCTTCAAAATTCCAAATTAAGAAAGTCAGCCATAATTTCTTCTTGGTGCATCTCTTTGTTTCGAAGTAAATTTATTTGATTGGCTAATCCACAATCACAGCTGCGGCTGAGATTTCGGTTTTCTTTGATCTTCGCACAGAAGCCTATCATCCGATCGTTACGTCACGATTATCTTCCAATTAGGGATCATCTTCATGTAATTCTTGGTCTTACGGCGTCAGCCATTTCAGGAGTCAGACGTGTGGTGTACAGCGTCTGCAGAAATAGTGGAATAATTCGCGATTACGTTAAATTGTGATAAATTCTTCGTTTTGGCGAATATTAGAAATTGTCAGCAGAGACAAACGTACTGTGTTTGGTGTTTCAACGAAATTATTAATCCAGAAATATTCCAATTGTGAAGGGATTTCGTATTGCAAAAGGAATACTAGCATGGAAGGTGCTGGTGTTACGGAATGAGCTTCTTGGCAAATTTTGCGTTCTCGATCAGCCAGAGAACATAAGAGAAGCCAGAGGAGACGGTGATGGAGAAGAAACATTGAGTAGTGGTGCAGACATCGAGGAAGAAGAAGTCAAGCAACGCTCGATGGCTTTTTCTGGATAGGTGTTGCAGGAGTCGGTATCCTAAAACTGTTTTGAGACCACGATCTAAGAGTTTCCCAGGAAACTCAAGTGGAAAGTCGTCAGGAACCCTTTTTGGTTAAAATATCAGTTCTGTCTCTGTCTAAGAAGCGGATTCAAGTAAGTAAGAAATAGTGAAAGTGAAACTCACTCCAGGTATTTGGCTTCAAAATTTCCTTGTTTCGACAGACAAACATGTGTGATTATATTTTCTGGTGCATGTGTGAAATTCATAACATGAAGTGTTAAGTGCGTAAAGTTTCCCTCAGCGCCGCACACATACAGATTCGGGCAATGTGACATCGTGATTTTATTCGATGGGGGGGGGGGAAAGAAAGCTAGAATCTCAGCACAGAGCGATTGTTGTAATTTCAAGAAAATGTGTGTACCACACACACATTTTCCCCAGTGAAGAAAAGATGTTTTAGATTCCCCAAAAATCTTGAAAGTATTCATTTTTCGGTAACACTGATAGAAATTAAGTTTTATTTATTTTGGCATGTTTTCTTTGGTTTTGAAATAGAATGATTCTAAATGTTGATTTCGTAAATAAGTGTCAGATTCACGGCTGCAGTTAAGTACAAGGGTACATGAATTTTGCGTACCGGTAACTGAAAACTTTCGGCAATAGGCTAAACCTACGTAATATTTTAAATCTGATACCCATCAAGTTAGAAATTGCAGGGTTTTTTTTATAATTACTAGTAAATACTTTTTCTTCTTTTTTTAAGAACCTCAATATATTCAGAGCGACACTAATCCAAATAACCACTGCGTCTTCGGTATTGATTGTGGTAGCGAAACAATAACAAAATATAAATGCAAAATAAGTATGGTGCTTTATGAAATATATGTGTGATTTTTTTTTTATATATATATGCTTGTTTAGGTTAAGTTAGTATAGTTAGAGTAGGGCTTTAGGTTTAAGTATGTCAATATGTACATGAATGTTTACCTGTGCTAGGTTAGTGTGCTAGGTCGCGAAGAGCTTAAATCATCTACGCCGGCCACAAATTCAGATGCACAGAGAGGTTTAAGCACCAAAGAATATTTAAACAAAAGTAAATTAGCTAACCACAACATGTAGGCAGTGAGGTATTATTTTGTGTATCGTATTTCTATTGTGTCCTTTTGTTTGTTTTTGCGTGTCAATACAATGTCAATGTTCTAGAAGGCAAGAATATTAAATGAATATTAAATGAATATTTTGGGAATATATGTACAAAGTAAACAATGTTTTTGGCTCTGAAAGATATAGAAATCGATCGTATTAATTTTCGTAGATGGGTATGTCAGTTTAATGTAAAGATTTGCTTCTGTTTTCAAATATTTTGTCCAACACTATATTCATGAATATTTTAAAGAATAAAACTTACTAGCCGTGAAACATCTTTCTTTTTCGAATACAAAATCTAATTAGCTTGTAATTTTAAGAAGTGCTAGAAATATGTAGTTGAAGTTTTGGTATGCATGCGAAGCATGATCAAAACAAAGAGCAGTACGTGCAGAATAAGTTTACTGGGGAAACGAAATAGCTGTGAAATTCAGGGAAGAGACTTTCCTTAGTGTGACCGAGTTGAGAACAACCGAATCTGTAGAAAATTTCTCATTTTATCAATTTCTATCAAAATCTCGGTTTGGATTTTTTTTTTAATTACAAAATTCTGTTTCAAGATATTTTTTTTAAAGATTCAGATAGGGCTTTCACAGACAACATCAAGATCTTCATTGTACTCATTGCCAACTCCACTCGTGGGTCGATGTCCTGTGTCTGTAGTCGTGGTTCACAACCTATTCCCGGATGGGATGTGGATGATGAACTGCAGGCCTGGAGATCGGACTGTGAGTTGAGATGGAAGAGAGTTTGGAAGCTTTATATTTCGGGCCAAATTTGAGTTCTATTTTCCGTAGATGATTGGCTTGGTGAGTGTATCAGTGACTGTTGATGACGAGCCCATACGGGCCCAGTAGGTTCGGTGTCACTAGTCAGTGATACATTCAACATAGCATGCAATCTCAAGGAAAGGGAACATCATACAAAACACAAATAGTCAATTCAATTACATTCATTTTAATAACAACATTTATTTTATTTATTTATTTATTTACTTTTTTTTTAAAGTTAAAAAGCAACCATTTTTTCTAACGCATAGGGATGAGCACGAGTCAAGTTAAAACTCTACTCGACTCGAATTCAAATTGAGTTTCGAGTCAAGTCAAAGGTAATAACCTCGAGTCGAGTTCCGAGCCGATTCAGTTTTTCGCGTCGAGTTTCGGGTTCAGTCAAGTTTGATAAATGGTTCGTTCGTTTTAACTCGTCTTGAAATCATGGCCTGATTACACTGGAAAACGAAAGCCATGAGAAATGAAAGCTAAACAGTAATATGGAATACTTTTAGTGTAGCTCACGAGATGGGACACTGCTCGCATCTCGTCTCGTCTCGATAGCGAAACCACAAGAGATTTTTCATAACAAGCTCAGCTCGGCTCGGCTCAACTGAGAAGATGGCTCGAGCCGGCTCACTTGGGGTGAACCATCAGCTCGAGCTGGCTTGGTAGGGATGAGCAATCTGCTCGGTTCGGCTCAACTGAGCCGAGGGCTCTAGCCGAGTCGTTGGGTGAGCTGTTGGCTCTGCTCACTTCTCGGTTCGGGTCGATAGTGAATGAGCTGTGAGCCGAGCTGGTCGAATCGTTGACAATTCTAAACCCGGACCGAGCAGTTTTGAAGACATTTGGCCAGGGTTGAATTCAGGGGGTAGCCTGGGGGAATCTCCCCCCGAAGAAAATGCATTCCCCCCCCGGAGAAACTCAAAGAATTTCAGTCACAAAATGTAGAAATTACTTCACATAATTATTTGCTTTCTTTCCGTGCACGTGCAGACGAAATCCAATCTCTCAATATACACATAAATGACGCAGACCCATTCTATATAAATATTAAACATGTAACATCTAAGATAGAATACCAAATAGCCAATAAAACTTGTATTTCTTAACGCTATGACCGAGTTTGGCAGAACATGAAATTGCCAACTGTTGAAGAAAGGTTTGTATTTTAGTAGGTACTATACTCTCGCCCTATATTGTATATTTGTAGGTAGCACTAGCACAGGTTGAGATAGGAAAGGAAAGATAGGGAAGATCTTTCGATCATTCCATATGATCTCTGATGTCAACAGACTTCAGCTCTTGAAAATGTACAGTTCTTGCATTATTTGAAATAGGGCACCTAAATCCCATTTCTCGCATCGGAAGTAACAGACGTAAATGTGTTTTACGATTGTTAAAGTAAACATACATTTCTTTAATTAAAAATAATTAAGTTAAAGGGAGAGATTCAGAGGACGTCATTTAGAGGGATCAGGGAGGAACAGTTATCCCTCCTGGATTAGAGACTTATATAGAATTTATCAATATGATACTAGTATATAAGTGAAAGATCGCTATTGAAGGTGATGAAGATCCTGCTCAGAGCCGTGCCATGGGGGAGGGGCAAGCGGGGCGACGGCCCCGGGCGCCGAAGTAAGGGGGTGCAAAATTCGGGAGGGAAAAAGAAAAGAAAAGAGGGAAAGAAAAACAGAGAAATAAAACACATGTGCACATATTATACAAAATAAAAGAAAAAAAGTAATGAAAAGTGCTCAAAATCAAGGAAAAGCAGGGTTTACTTTTTAAAATTTTCTCACCTTTGCGGCTGGTCTCTCGACCTCACTCATATATACGGGGGTGCCGTCGTATACTCTCGCGCCAAGCGCTGATTTTCCACGACACGGCACTAATTCTACTGAAGATTTCGTAAACTAAACTATTGATGTGTATGCAGCGAAGAAACCAAGGCTAATATGCTTGATTTAGAATCATAAGTGTGAGAAAGAATGATAACTTTTTGTTAATATATTTTTGTGTGTGTTTATTTTAGAACAAAAAATATTTGAGTTAATTTAAATCTTTTTAAAAACTTCTACATTAGTAACAAACAATAACTACTGAATATAGGAAATAATAACAAAAATAGCTACTGTAAATAGCAGTTAAAGTTTAGTCTAAAATATTTTTGTCAGTCTTTATTTAATGCTTTAGATGAAATCAAACGATTGTTTTTCTTTTTTAATTATAATTTCACATTGAATATTTATCAGCAATTAGTCTCAATATTAGGTAAGATGTGTATGTGAATGGAATTGTTAAATATGCTGCTGCTTTCTTGCAAAAATACAGAAAAACAACCCCCCCCCCGAGGAGTTGACATTCCCGCCCCGGGTGAAAATGTCTGAATTCAACACTGCCCTATAACTTTTAACAGTGTTTGGCTCGAGACCGAATACTAAACTTAGACCCTCAACCCAAATTCAGAAGCTAGTGAACAATGTCCTTGACTCCTAGACTTCACGACTACCGAGGTTCTCATTTAACTAGTTTCTTAGTTTTCAAATACAAACCGCCTATCTTTCATGTTTACATAGAGAGTTGTTATAATTAATAATAATAATAATAATAATAATAATAATAATAATAATAATAATAATAATAATAATAAAAAAGTTGTAGTAGTAGTAGTGTCATTGATAATAATTATACTGTGTATGTAATATACTTGAAGAATGTACTCGAAAATACACACCGGATTTGGCTCGACTCGACTCCAATTCGAATCGAATTGGAGGAAATTTTTCGAGCCTAGTTCTCGGTTCGAACTCAAAGATGTCTGTTTCTAGTCGAATCGAGTTTCAAAGAAAATTCGCTCGAACTCACTTGTGTCCATCCCTACGAGTAACAACACAGTATGGCATTTTAACATTGTTACATTATATGAAAATGTTCATATATCGGTAAAATGTTACCGAAGAGACCTCGTGATCGATGTCGAGGTATAGGTCGCGGTCGCACCCTCGGTAGTGGCACAAACACAGTGCTTAGATACTGGCGCTGTTCACTGAAACAAACACCCATGTGAATTTGAAACACATAGATTCTAATGGGTACGATCATGCCGAAGATGTACGCTACATCGCGATCTAGAGGTCGACCGCGAAGGTGAATTAGTGATCACGATGATAAACAACCGAGTATGTTTTCACATCGATATTCAGGGGAAGCATCGCTGTGCATTATGTTCTCTTTGGTTCTCCCTGAAGCGCTGCACGGAATAAAATCTTCATTTGTTGAAAATTTCGTCTGCAGAGGATTCTGTATGTCTATACTCGAGAGGTCTTGCTGCACTGTTAAATTTGATTATGAAAGACATATTAATAGAACATGTGAGGAATCCAGCAATATTGTATAAGAAACACAAACATCATAATAGACACGTTTTAAATAGAGAATGAAAGAAAATAGCAACTGAAATGTGACTGTCAGATAAGTTATTCATATTTATTTGAGAATTATACTGTAGGTTATTATTATATATAGCAGTGGCGGTTACAGGAAGGCGGTTTCTGGGCTGAAGTCCGTAAAGTGTGGAATTTCTTCCGAAAAAAAAATTACTGTTATTTATATCTATGTTTAAAAACTCCACTCCTCTCCCCCAATTCCGAGATTATTAAAAAAGGGTTTCTTCTAAATTCGTTACTGATATAAGGTAAAGAAATACCAGTAAAGACAGGGACATATCCATAGGGAGAAAATGTCGGATAATGGAATTGCAGTGACGAAACTTCATTTGCTGCAGTTAATACCGCCTCCAAACCGAAATCTGAAGATATACGGTACCTGTTTTTTTTTTTTTTTGTTTTTGTTTTACTGGGAAATGAATTCCCGCCTGAGTGCTGAATGAGGGCATTTCTTTACAGAAAATTGAAAAATGTAAAAGTCTTTGATTTATTGATGGAGATGGACAAGAGATGAGACTCAAATATTTTTGCGAAACAAGAGAGGAGACTTTAGCATTTCACATGTCTCGTCTCGCGTCCATCCCTATCTATAAACTGCTTCGTCCTTTCAATTTCAAAATGTTTTGAAGTGATTTTTATGCAATAATTTCAGATGTGTTACAGTAATGTTTCTCCTCAAACTGAGGACTTACAGCGGGGATGCGACCTCCTCGTTATGTCCGCCTTACATCCATCTAGACCACTGGTGTCCAATTATAATGAGCCTGAGGGCCATAACCGTCTTTACTAGTAAAGTGGAGGGCCGCAGCTAATAATAATAATAATAATAATAATAATAATAATAATAATAATAATAATAATAATAATAATATTATTATTATTATTATTATTATTATTATTATTATTATTATTATGGATATTAATAACGGTATTAAAAGTTTTAAACTAATAATAAACTAACTTGTAGAATATGCAGATGCAATTATAAAAACTTTGCTACAACAATATATACACAGACCGTAATTCGGTTAGCTCTGAAATACAAAGTAACAAAATAACGTATAAGATGAAGTCTACAGAGCAATTGTTACTGAAAGAGTGGCATACACTATTTCGAGAATCGAGATAAGACGAGAAATATTTACGATACTTTTCGCCTCGTCTGGATTCTCATCTCTAAAGCTAGACGATAATTTGAGTTAGCCTTGTCCCGTCTCGAATGTAAAATGTTAAGTCTTATCCAGATTTTGTTTGGTTTGTTTTAGAATCTAGATGAGAAATTCCTCATGCAGATTTCACATGCTTATTCCGCTAGGCCCTTTACTACAATGACGGTCTGATCAAATTATTTCAAACTATGTGGGAAATATTGTTTACAGCCAACTATCCAATAACTTTTCTACAAAGAAAACATGGACAAATAAATGACGTGAAAGTACTGTTTGCCTTCGCTCGTTTTATGTCATTTTCACTTTAATGGTGAGGTAACTGGACAGAAGGCCATTAATAGCTCACTCACAAGGAAAAGGCACATTTTGGTAAGTGAACTTCAGAACTATTTTTTGGAAGGCGGTAGTGCACATTTAAAGAGTTAATATTACAAACTGGCAGAGCGCAATGAGCAAAAATGACGTAGAAAAACCGTCTTAAAGTTTTCTACTCGACGCATATATCGTACGACAGGTCTAGCTCAGGAGAGTAATGCTCCCGGAAGTAAGAACGAAAAACGCAGTTCTGATTGGTTGGCGTTATCCATTTCTTGCCACATTGCATTCAAATAGCAAAAATCAAACCATATTTGCTGTCGGTCTTCGTGGCCGAGTGGGCTAGCGCAATAAGCTACTAATGAAAATGTCTTTTGGCGTGAGTTCAAACCCGGGCGGAGTAATTTTTTTACATTTTTTACATTTTTATAACACTTTTTAAATTAAAATAATATGAAAATAATAGTCAAAAAAGTGATTTACTTATTTTTGTGCAGATAAATAATAGTAGTAATAGGAACGGGTTAGAAGCCCCGCAGGGCTAGTTTTGTTCCCCTTGTACTCCATGATATAGGGCTCGTTTTGTTTCCCTTGCACTCCCTGATATAAATATTGTGACCAGCTTAAAACAATTGGCTAGTATAGCGCGTAAAACAGCTGGCTATAGTAACGCACGAAAAAACGTACACCTTGTCTCAAAAAGGTTGAGCGCATTCGTTATTGGTGTTTTGAGGCAAAAATTTTCTAAGTCCAACTTCGGGTATCTTCGGAAAAAAGTAAACCAGGTTCCAACCTCCAAGCCAGCCTTTGCAATCGGGAAAAACTTTGAAGATGTGTTTTTCTTCTTTTAAATATAATAAGACTTGTTACCAAGTGTAGAAAAAAAAGCAACATTGATTGAAATACTTAATGATACAATATTTCGAAACCTTGTATTAATGTCAGCACTGCTTGTTTGTCATTTAGCTCTCCATACGTAATTGAACATTTAGATAAGTTAAAGAATCTTTCCATATGTAAAAGAATGCTCAAAGTTAAGACATAGAACATAATTATCGCCTGAGTACTAAAATAAAAATCAAAGTAGAACAAAAACAGCGTTTGTAGTGGATATGAATGGCATAATTATCTTTAGAACCGTTATACATGTTTTGGTAGAAGCATGTTTACGAAAGTCCTTGGGTGAGCTCATTGGTAAGCTGTCGGATTTTAAATCATAAGGTTGCGAGTTCGATTCCTGTCACGGTCAATGTTTTTTAAAAAATTATATTTTCCGCAATGAATGAAAAATTATATAAAATAATTACATTAAAATACATCATTTATATATATATATATATATATATATATATATATATATATATATATATATATATATATAACATAATCATTGCAGAATGTAGTAATTATTATGTTTAAAATATAACACCTGAGATAGGTAGGTATTCACGGTAGGTCTGTATTATATATGAAAATGTTAAATACAAGTTAGGAAAATCGTTCAATAGCAATAAATAAATTATGTAGTGTACTTATTTGCAGCTATTTGTCATATAGTGGGTACTTCTCAATATTCATATTATGTTCAATGAATATCATTTATGCTCAATTAATATCATTTATATTCTTGAAAAATTATTCGATGCATAAAGAGAGGGTATAAACAGAGAATCCAAAGTCGCAACGCTCGCAAGAAATTCATGAACCCCAAAGGTCACGTGAGCAGACTGGAATTGTCCTTATGAAGCATGCCACAGCAGAAAGTCTTTACATAGATTTTCAATTCAATTCCCATTGGCGTAACTAGGATATTTTCCTAGGAGGGGGCATGGTCCATTTGTTCTGAAAAATTAGAAGAATCTTTTAGAAGACCTTGTTATGATGTTATATATGGTCTTTCTTACCCCGCACTCATTATCAACACAAAGTTATTTAGTTCTAACACAACACTGTCGTGTAACATTTCAGTGAAAATTTATTTTTCAGAAATTTGCTAAAAAATATTCCCTATATTCTGATGCTACTATATAACTACCTAAAATCTAATTATGGAAACTCATAATGTTCTATTACTGTTTTACTCGAGCAATTCTGAGCGAAAATACATTAGTCGTAAACGTTAACTGTCATGCTCTCAGTTTACTCTTACACAGGGGTAAAAGTGGGTCTGAAAAGATAGGGGAACGAATGACGTCACGCCGTCTCCCGTGCCTATTTTTGCCCATTGCATTCTTTAGGAATTGGAGGGGCACCGTATATAGTTTTGGAAGTGGGAGAACGGTGTCTTCCCGCGTTCCCCTTTACTTTTACCACTGCTCTTACATCTTATAGAAACACAAATAAATATACAAGCAGTGACATAATTTAAAGTTCTAACTTTTTAAAAATCAGTCATGGGCTAATGTTTATTCATTTATGTATTTACAGTAAAGTGTAAAATTGTTTCATTGTCGTTTACTAATGTTGCAGTTTAATTACATAAATCTTTGCGAACAAAGAAATACAATCAACTTTTATACACAAAACATTTTTAACTAAAAAACAGAAACAATGGTATACAAAACAGTGGTAGAAATATAGTTGGCAAACTTCTCGAACGACTTAAATATTTTTTTAAAAAAATACAATTAGAGTAAAGCAGATTAACAATACGGGAGAAGACATGTAGACGGACTTGAGGGACTCGTTTTCCTATAAAAGATGTTTCCCATTATCTTTTCAATTAAATATTAAATTACACACCTTACAATTTTCGGGAGGACGTATGATAAGTGGCCCTGATGGACAAGCAGATGTGATCGTAAAAATTAAAACAACAAACATTTAATGAAACAAAGATTCAACCAGCAGAATTGATTGATAATAATATTGATCACAATATTTTGAGAGAGAGGGAAAATATTCCAACACTTGTGATATTCCTGAATTACATTATGAGCTTTTAAGCATATTGTTGTAGTTACATCGTTAGCGTCAACCGTTGGGAAATATTACAGCCAGGGGACACCCACGAAGAGGTCCACCGGACCCGAACCCTAAAAAAAAATATATATATATATATATATTTAATGATTGTGTTTTGTCTGTACCAGGGAGCACTCATGGAAAGTCCACCCAATTTGGACCGCATGAAATCTTAGTGACTTGACATACATATGTGCACTTCCTTAATAAAACTATACTTGACTTAACAGTGAAATTATTATTGGTTTATTTCCGAAGAACAAAGAAAAATTTAAATATTTTTATATTGGGTAATCAGTAAGCGCAAGAATTTCTCTAGATTAAGGAAATTTCCCTCAAACTACGAACACTGCTTGTTATTGCTGCGATGCCCATGTAACTTTTACAGCAAGAAACTAAAATATCAGGTTATCAGGAACATATTTTTTTTTTCTTTAGCATAGCACAAATACACTCCCTTTTCGAAAGCAAAATCTAAAAATTGTTCATATGGTGCACAACTTACGCTACTTGGAAATTATTTATGGTTCACTCGGACGCAGAATAACGCCGTGTCTGTGTCTTGCAATATTGTACCCCTCCCAACTTTCGACACTCTGAACAAAAATTTTTGGGTGCGCATCTGATTACAGTTTATACCTTAAGAATGTAACTACAAACTTCAGTTCATAAATAATACTAATACTAAGAAGGAGGAGGAAAAGCAACAAACGATATTGAATAGTGAATTTTGAATGGGTATTATATGCGTAATTGCTTCAGTTTAGCAGTTCAAGAGTTCGGCTTCTTTTTTCTTTCCCTTCTGTTTTTAGTGTACCTTAATATTTTGCTCTGAGAATCGTAACTGTTCAAACATTACTACAGTATGCTATAAATAAAATAATAACAATAAGACTGATTTATCACACATATATAAACAAGAAAAAATACTACGTCAATAAGTGAATTACTTGAAAGAATACAAAAATAATTTACATTAATGAAGCTATCAAATAAAAAAAATCGCATACAGCGCAAGTCGAGAGGTCGCTATACTGCCCACTATCACATTGGTCCAGGTATTTTATTACATTCAGGCACAAGACCATAGATCCATATAAAAAAAAAGTCGATAGGCGGACGAATATAGACACTATTAAACATGTCGAATGCAAGCATAATTAAAGTTGTTATGCGTAAATTGAGGTAAATTAATAACATTATTTTCATCCAGTATAAAAATTCTGGGGAGGGCCAGCTTTGCTACTAGGGGGAGCCGGCACCCCCTGGACCCTCTCTAGTTCCGCCTATGTCAATTCCTGATATATGCTTTTGCAATGTGGAAGTGGTGATGCCTTGAGTCGCTCTCTCTCGCTCGCTCGCTCACTCTCTATTTATACAGAATATAAAAGTGGCTGTATGTGTGTGTTTCAACATAATTCTGATATATCTAGAGCAATTTTAACTACATTTCTTACAGTCTGGAAAAGAGTACTGTCGGGCTACATATCAAAATGCTAGAAACGAGTCGATATTAGTATCGAATCCATAGTTTCGTGGTCGCTTAGGTGAATAGTTCTACTTTGAACTCAAGTCCAATTAAGCTCCCATTAGCACCCAGGGTGGTTACGTAGCGACATAAAAATATCGACATCAACCGATATTAGAATCGAATCATAAGTTTTCAGCGCCGCTAACAGTGCCGCATTTCCCATTAGTCCACATTAGTCCACATTTCACATTAGTCCCATTGCCTAGAGGGCAACATATTTGTAGCGTGCGAAGTTTAAAACTTGAATAATGTCTTAATTTTTTCCTTATGAAAAAGTTAAAAATCAAGAGCAAATATACTATTTCATGAACAATCCTCTTTTACTATTGTAATATGTTTAATAATAGCGTTAGAAATCCAAAAAATAATTCAGAACATGTTTCACATTTGTTATTTTTTGTTACGTAGTTGTAGCTGTAGCATCTAGTGAGTGGTATTTAACTGTAATAAATTCACTAATTAAGCATATTCGAATTAAGTTTTATTTTTAAGTTAGGGATTAAGGGGCGGAGAAATATGTAGTTATTGGGAACGACGAGAGCAAAAGTGTGTATGTTTACCGAGCTTATGTGCAGAGATCGGAAGATGCAGAAGATGAGGGGCAAGATTAATGAACTTGAACAGAGTTGAAAAAGAAAAGAAAGAAATCAAATGATGAAATGATTTACTGTAGCCCTGAAGTAGAGATCATCTTTTGTTGTAGTTATGTAGACCTTGAATTCTTTTGCTGTTTTATTTCGATAATCCCCGGGAGAATATTGGGATGAGACTGTGCTTTTGACAATTTGTTTTTGGCAATACCGGGAGAGTGTTAGGTTATATTAGTTAGCCGGACATGGTGTTGATTTTGAATAATCGGACAAAGTGTTGGAAAATAGAAACAACAAATGAAGGATGTTACTATGTAGAAATAAATAATGTGTAATCGTGTTGATGTAGAAATGGAGCCATAAGTGGCTGAAGTCTTTTGTATGTTAAGGAAAGTTAGATCCAGTGTGGCAATTGATATTTTAGGGTTTATGTGCCAAGCGTGGCTGTTGATAATAAGGTTGAAGATCCGAGAGTGGACACTGTTATGTTAGGTTGATGAGCCAAGAGTGGCTTTTCATATTTTAGTGGCTTATGGTAATGCCAAGTGGGATCATAGTTATTGTTATAGTTTTTGGGATTCAGAAAGGCTCCTGTTTAATTAAGTGTATTGGTGTAAGTCAATTAAAGGTTGACAGTGAAAAGAAAGTGGTATAATACATTTATAAACTCTAGTAGATTTGAGAAGTTAATTAAAGTAATACTTTGCTTCACTGAAGGTAGCAAAAACCAATAAACAAACCTAACAATTATAATACATATCCTTAGGGGGGAGTAGAAGTCCGACTTTTTGCGAAAAATTGAGTATCTCACAAGCCGTTGAACTAAGAGCTAAAATTCAGCATATAACTCTTTATTAAAAATAAACAGAATATGTCCTGACATTTTTAATTTTTTTATGAGCGGGGGCTGCATTTTCTATATATTGGAAATTGGTACTGGATTGATTTGTAAAAATAATCGAAAACTATTGATATTAGTTAAGAAACAAATTGAGTAATAAAAACTACAGTTCTTCGAATTTTATACCCACTGTTTTCTATTTATAATTGCAGAAGCTAGTGTTTAATATGTAGCGTTCAGAACATCAGGCAATCAAGCCATAAAGTTGAGAGAAAATGACCATAAAATTTGTATTCTAAACTTAATTACATAGGCATTTTCAATTAGTACGGCATGGTTAATTATATAGAAAATTAGTTTTTCTTTCTGTTTTACGTTCGTCTACTTTTCCTTGATTTGAGACTTTAAATTTCATCCTATTTTCTACTGAAATGTGTCTGTAAGGCAACTTAATTCGGAAGATGAGAAACACTTTACCCTTGTATATCTTAAAGGTCAGGTTCACCAGTATTGTAACAGGGAGTGTTTGAGCCATTGAAGGTTGAAATTCAAACTCCGATAAGTGATAATTTCACAGTCTTGTTTTATTACAAGTGTAACCTCTTTAGTCAATGGAGAGGAGGACGTGGATCATGGGTCAGAGTTGATGACGGTGGGTTTTGGTGGGTCGGAGTTGGTCGCAATGGTTCAGAGTGGTTTATAGTTGGTTGTGGGTCAGAGTGGATCACGATGGATGATGGGTTAGAGTGGGCCAATGGGTCATTTGTGTGTTGGGTGATAGTGGGTCATGGTGGGTCGTGGATTAAATTTTCATTGATCCACACCATCTCTGGTTAAAATTGTACTAAAGAGAAGAGGCACCGAAGATACATGTCGGATATTATGCTCAAATTTTGCACATAGATAGTACCCCACCAGAAAGCAATAAATCTGAAATGGTTCACGGTACCACTTCCTAGAACTCGAGATGTAGGGGTTTGTCTGATTGGCTAAATTTAGACCTCAATGATTTATCCTTCAACAAGCAAGCTTTTTATGATCATTTCCGTGGGAAAGTCAGAAAAACACGTGCCTAGCAATCGTAATATGAATAGTTCGCATCCACCACGGGGTATTTGTTTAGTGTTTTTTTGACTCACCTAAATATGAACAAATCACACATATAGGCAATTTAACATATTTTGGGAGAGTAATTTTGTGGTTCGTTGGCGCTTCATCGCGTCTCTACCAATGGTAGTAAAATTTTCAAAATGGAACTGGGGCCACCGCGGATCGTCGCTGCGGGACCACCAATTTTTGGCGAGATCAATAGTTGACCATCTGTAGTCCACCGACGCTTACAGCTTAGAGTAATGAACGATGTCTTTGCTTTGTAGACTTCATGACTACCGACATTATTATTATTATTATTTGTAGTAATAGTAGTATAATTGATATTAGAATAATTATATTGTCTATGTATTGTCTCGGTAGGACTACGCACAGGATTTGGCTCGTTTTGGTTCGACTCGACTCTAATCCGAGTCGAGTTGCAGGAAATTTTTCGCGCCGAGTCCTAAAGTAGACCTTAAAGATGTCTGTTTCTAGTCGAGTCGAGTTTCAAAGAAAAGTCGCTCGTGCCCATCCCTACTAATGAGAGCTTAATCGGAGTTAAGCGAAATCGAAAGTCACACTATCTCTCTAGGCGACCCCGAAACTATGAATTCGACACTAATATCGATCATTTTCTAGCAATATTTTATATGTATCCCCCTCCTATTCGCCATAGGTAACCCAACAGCACTCTTTTTCAGACTATAAGAAATGTGGTTAAAATTACTCTACGCCAGTGATTCTCAATATAATTTCTATCACGATCCCCTTTTATCACATCCTCTTGCCAGCGACCCTTTTATAATTTGTTTTATAAGAAGCTTGTATGGGATTTTTAACATACCTATTTCTAATAATAGTAGAATCAATTTCTTGCTTATAGTGAACAGTACCGTGGCATGGAAAATTAGCGCCCGGGACGAGAGTATACGCTGTTTCCGTACATATGAGTGATGTCGACAGACTAACTGCGAATCGCCACCATGGTTGGCACGAAGCTCAATAAAATTTTCAAAAGTAAACCCTGCCTTTCCTTGATTTTGAGCACATTTTATTGTTTTTCCTTCTATTTTATACATGTGCACAGCACCTTCCTAACATGAGTAACACACTTCCTCCGAAATTTGTGCCCCCTCTTTTCGGCGCCCGACACTGACAGTGGATTCAGTAACTGTGATATCTATATTCCCAACGACGAAGGTGCTGGTTCAAGATGGATGTTAAACTCCTTCATTGAAGACGTCATTAACGTATCTGATTCCACAACTTCTTGACCAAATAATAGAATGATCATGCGACAAGTCTTTGCAACTGGTTTTCTGTAACGAAGACTTGGACAAGTTCTGCCTGATGAGGAGAAAAGAATATCCTGATCTGGTATCTGCTGCTGGTATCTGCATACAGCTCTGCGAAGGCTTCATCATGCTGGGTTACGTGGCCGTGTTGCTGCCGTGAAAGAAAACTCTCAGACGACCACAAAATTTACCGTCTCGCGTTTGCACAGGCGAATGTGGGTCGCAATTGGGAAAACGTAGTTTTCTCAGATGAATCCATATTCACAACATCAAATGAGGGACGCCGTTTTGTGTATCGTCCGAGACGCACCCGATATGACCCTGGATATGTGGCTGCTTGCAATCGCACTGGCCATGTATCTATTTCATGTTGGGAATGGATTTTCAGTCGTGGAGCAGGACAGCTTCACAGAATTGAAGGACATTTGGACAGTGCTCAGTACTCAGACATTATGAGTAATATCATGGTGCCATCTGTACGAGTATTACAGCCTGATGGTGTAATTCAGTTCCAGCACAACCAGTCGCCAATACATACTTCCCGTGTGGTTCAGGAATGGTTCGCAGGGCAGCCTGAGATTGATTTAATTGACTGGTCGCCTCGTGGAGCAGACCTCAATCCCATGGAAAATATGTGGGCAGAAGTGAAGCGCACTCTAAGGGACAGTTGGCCTGAGGCAGATCCACCAAGAACTCAGGATGACCTGTGGCATCTTGTTTCCGGAGCATGGCTGGAGGTAGGGGAAGGAGATAGATTTGTCACCCATTTAATAGATTCCATGCCCAGAAGAATGAAGCGTGTAATAAATTGAGAAGGGTCTTGGACACAATATTAATGTGACCGCCTTAACTCCCGAAAACAGCTTTTTTCAAAAACGCTTCTGAAAATATTTCTAGAAGTAAACCACTCCTTGTATACGAATTCAGTGCAATTCTACTAACAAAAAAAAGATAAATCGCTGCAGGCTTTGAACTCGAGACCTCTTCATTGCCAAGCCCGTACTCTACCAGTGAGCTAACATGAACTCGCAACCCAAACACGACTTTCAATTTCTGGTATTCGATGACAATGATGCTCATATACTTTGCAAATGTTGTATTCAACTTGGGATATTCCGCAACACACACACACATAAACAAAGCGTGCGCGCGCGAGAGAGAGATGAATATACAAAAGCATATTCAACGTATTCGAATGAGACTCTAAGTA
The DNA here is from genome assembly GCF_964235325.1 of Thermobia domestica. Lineage (NCBI taxonomy): Eukaryota > Metazoa > Arthropoda > Insecta > Zygentoma > Lepismatidae > Thermobia > Thermobia domestica. The sequence continues at coordinate 145,366,564 of NC_137458.1, read as the reverse complement.
ACGACATTCCGTTCTAAAGATAATTTGTGTTTCTTCCCGTGGCGTTAAGGGGATCGGGAAAAATTAGTGTGTCTTGAAGCAGGATCCGACTTTGGATACTGTGTTTATACACTTTCTATATCCGTAGGAATATACTGTATTTCACGAATGTAAATGACATGCTGTAATGAGAATATTGAGAAGTTACATCTGTATGACAAATAGCTGCAAATAAATACACTACCTAATTTATTTATTGCTATTGAACGATTTTCCTAACTTGTATTTAACATTCTCATATATAATACCGACCTACTGTGAAAATTATCTCAGATTTTATATTTGAAACACAATAATTACTACATTCTGCAATGATTATGTTATATATATACAACTGATATATTTTAATGTAATTATTTTATATAATTTTTCATGCATTGCGGAAAATATAATTTTAAAAAAAGGCATTGACCTAGATAAGATTTGAACCCATAACCTTATGATTTAAGGTCCGACAACTTACCAGTGAGCTAACACAAGGACTTCTGCTAAGATACTTTTAGCGATGTATAAATATTCTCAAGATAATTATGACATTCATATCCACTACAAACACTGTTTCTGTTCTACTTTGACTTTTATTTTAGTACTCAGGGGATAATTATATTCTATGTATTAACTTTGAGCATTCTTTTACATATGGAAAGATTCGTTTACGTATCTAAATGTTCCGTCACGTATGGAGAGCTAAATGACAAACAAGCAGTGCTGACATTAATACAAGGTTTCGAAATATTGTATCATTAAGTATTTCAATCAATGTTGCTTTTTTTTCTACAGTTGGTAACAAGTCTTATTATATTTAAAAGAAGAAAAACACATCTTCAAACTTTTTTCCGATTGCAAAGGCTGGCTTGGAGGTTGGAACCTGGTTTACTTTTTTCCGAAGATACCCGAAGTTGGACTTAGAAAATTTTTGCCTCAAAACACCAATAAAGAATGCGCTCAACCTTTTTTAGACAAGGTGTACTTCCGGGAGTATTACTCTCCCGAGCGAGTCGTCGTACGACGCGCAAACTTGTCAAACCACGGCGTGGCAGAGTGAGAAAAATCAGCGACTCAGGTGCAAAGGGTTACGGGTTTCATTCTCGCTCGAGTCAAGCTTTTTTTTTTGCTTCAACCAATAAAGTAGGTATTTGTAACTATAAGTAAAATATTAATTCACCATATGTTTATAATGCATAAATCAATAGAAATTTTCAATTACTTGTAAATTCTTTTGATGTTCCATTTTAACTAGAAACAAAATTTAATCTCTTCCGTGAATATTATTGTTACTGCAGTCGTTGTGTAAAAAATGTTCTTGAAGCTTCGTGTCTACATCTGTTGACAGTGTGTAGGGATGCACGCGAGACGAGACAAGACGAGAAATTGAAAAGTCTCGTCTCGTCTCGCAAATGTGAAGTCTCGTCTCGCGTCTCGCATAAAATTTTGTGTCTCATCTCGCGTCTCGCGCGAGACTTTCTCGCATGGTCTCGCAATCTCGCATATATTCTGGGTCAAAATTTTGCAATCTGATATTCTATTTCTGTTAATGAATGATCATGTGATATTCTGTCCGAAGGCAGGTATTTGACCTAAAAGTCCCTTGGCAAGTTGAGTCCATGGTGGTTTGCCATTGCTTTCCATGTTATGAATGTTCATAACATCCTAAGGAGACGGAACCTAGAGTTCAACATGGTATCCGAACTTGTGTCCCCTCCGCTCCAAATTAAAAGAAAAGTTGTGCTGGAATTTGATCGCTGGACCATTAATTTTCGTCAAATTAATAGCATAATTTACAGCAAAACCAGCATAAATTGTTGCTGGGTCCAACATTGTTTTCCAGCTTAGAGGTCTCCAGCAATATTTTCCAGTATGCCATGCGGGCGCATTTTTGCCCCGAAACAAAGTCACCAATGTAATTAGGATAGAAAGAATATAACATTTCCGTATATGTTTTTCTGAACTCATTGAACCAAACCCGGATCCTTTTACTATATATATATGTAAATTTCTTCGTCTTTATTTAACCGGATTTCAAACTTGTCTTTGCCTGCTTCTAGTCCGAGGAATGCTTTAATGTCGCAATATCCAAAATTGACATGGATTGTTTCCTTAGAATATGTCTGAACTTTCTTTTCGGAAAGTTTAAACTCTCTAGCATTAAATTTGTGAAAGTAGCAGAGAAAATATAAAAATACGTTACTTGTGTCCAGTAGCATAGGGAAGGGGGGCAAAGAGGCCGCCCCCAAAGAGGTTCGACAATGTTCTTTGGTACTATGATGTTTGTAATTTTTTATATATTTTTATGTTTATATTTTTTTGTTTGTAATTTCTCTATATGTACCTATAACAGCACTTGCCCCCCCAAACACACATTCTGGCTACGCTACTGAGGAGAACAGTGCTGCCATCTATTGTCGCCTATCTCCCTTTACACCAACCACCAAGGAATAACAGTACTTGTGTCAACGGACTTGTAGATAACGCAATATGTTAACAATTGCGAGAATCAAAATATCCAGCAAACTATACTTGATACGAAAAAAGCTTTCTGGATCAATTTCCAGATCATACAGTTGAACTAACTGCAGTGTTGCCAGAATATCAAAACCTGAAAAGTTTTGATTAACCCGACAGCACTGGTGTCAAGCCACAAAGACCAAGACCACGTATCCTTTGATCTTGAGCTAAGTAAAATGCTGACCTTACAAGAACGCGGTTTCGTCTAACTTTCTACTTCAACACCTCAGTTGTAGACCGCATTCTATCGCTTGCTGATAGGCATTTTATCCGGAGGCATCTAACTAAAAATATGTTATTTCTGCGAGCCGGGCCGGGGATAAACTTTGACGAGAAGGGATTTCAACGTCATCCCCCAACACTAATCGCTAGTAGTAATGTGAAAAAGACAGAAACAACAGAAATATCACATTTCGCAGCAATAGGGAGTCTTGTTCCATTTTCAGACCAAAAACAGAAGTTCCTGTATTCGTGCGCGCCCGCGTGTGTGTGTTTGTGTCGCAAAATAAAGTCCTAAATCGATGCTGTAATAAATTTCCAATTTACAAAGCTTTTTATGATGTTTGGAAACTAAAGAAGGCTTTAATTATGAAAATCAACCTTGCATAATAATAAATCTCATAAAATGTCTATTGCCTCAATCACTTTTTTCCCTGGAGGCATTAACGCAAAACTCAATAAATGTAAAATCACTAAATATACAATTAAAAGTAATTCATAAATGTTGCGAGACTGAGAGAAGTCTCGCGAGACTTCTCGTGCGAGACTTAACCGAGTCTCGTCTCGCATGGTTTAGTCTCGTCTCGCATAAAATTTTCACTCTCGTCTAGTGTCTCGCGTGCATCTCTAACAGTGTGAAAATTACAAGCGGTATGAGGGGAAATCTGCGTTGGTTATAGCAACACCCAGTATTAGCAAAGGGAATTTCCCCCCTCAACTTCTTTGTAAATCGCACACTGTCAACAGATGTAGACACGAAGCGTCAAGAACATTTATTACACAACGACTTTCGTCACGGGCGCAGATCATGGGGGGCGGACCCCCAAGCTCATGTGGGCCCCATGTATTTTTATGAATATGTATTTTTATATGTATTTTTTTATTGTTACATGTATTGTTGTATGTATTTTTTATAAATGCCCCCTCCCAAATTTACAGAGAAATCGGCGCCGTTGACTGTCGTAACCATAATACAATCGTGATATCGGTATATTTACGGAATAGATTAAATTTTCTTGCTAATTTACATGGAACATCGAAAGATTTTACAAGTGATTTTAAAATGTCTATTGTTTTATTCACTATAAACATATGGTGGCTTAATATTTTATTTATAGTTACAAACGGTTACTTTATTGGTTGAAGTAAAAAACAAACAATGATTGACTCCAACGGGAATGGAACCCGGGTCGCTTTGTATACAAGTTGCACACTTTACCCACTCTGCCACCCCGTCCGTTGATATACTAGCACGTCGAACAGTATATATGGCGAGTAGAAAACTTTTGAAGACTTTTTTTTTTCCCTTATTTTTGCCCATTGAATTCTCCCAGTTTGTAATATTAACTCATTAAATGTGCATTACCTTCTCTCCCTGTTCCAAATAGAAAGATTGAATTTGGATATTTTCTGCAAGACTATTGTCGAGATATAGAATTTCATATCCAGTATTTCTGTTTACTTGGTAATGGAATTAATAGAGTTGGAAGTAATTGTTTTGTGTAAGTATAATTGTGCAGAACAGACATAGATAAATGTTTTGTGCTGCTATATATAAATGTATGAAAATTGTTAGGAAAATTTATGGCGGGGTTGAAAATATTCTTCCCAGGCTGGAACAACAGTAATTAAGTTAGTGTCAGGGAAAGAAATTTGCTTAGCTTTCCCCCTTAGAAATAAACGTTTCGTAAGTAACAAACGTTCTACGTCTGACTTATGACTGCCTACCTTTCTGTGTGGCTCCGTGGATGAGTGAGTAGAGTCGTTGCTTATTAATAATGAGGTTGGTGGTTCAAGTCCTGCCCAGCCCAGTCATTTTTTTTTCATTGTTTGTTTCCCATATCTGATGTTGTTTCTCCCCTCTGTAATCATCTGATACTCTCAACTGAGTTCTCCACTTGAATTCAACAATTGGTAGTGGGATGCTCTCAGGTTCGGGTGAGCTTTTACAGGTCTACTTACAAAATCAAAATTTTCGACAAAATATGGATGCTATCCGATCATTTTGTCTCAAATTCTAAATTTGCGCATGTGACTGTATCTCTCTTTCTTCATATTTGCATCTCTCGTTTTCCAAGGTCATCAGCTATGACATAAGATGGCTTGGGAGCAAAGATTGAAAAGTGCTATACCATAAAAGTGCTATACCAATGGGCTCACTCTCACTAAGCATTTGATTAAATGTATGTGTTTTCACACTGATGGAGGGGGGGGGGTATCCGCTCTTCCTACCCTCCTGAAGTGACAGGATATTTATTCAGACTCTGCAAAGTCATTTCAGATCAAACGACAGAAAGAGTGTTCATTCCAACAGCAACAGGATTGGACTTCAATTTTTTGTTTCAACTTATCTCCACAAATAGAACAAATATCAAGTAATATGTTTGCCACAAGAATTAGATTCATTTCATTTGGAGAAATGATGCTGTAGACGATAGTGGGAATTTCGCCCAAGTGTACGGGAATTTTCAGTGCCTTTCGTTTATGCCACCCGCCTTCCTTTACAGCTAATTTGGTTGCATACTCCCCGGCATATGCTTCGGACTCAACTGGTGGAGCACTTTAGCCGTAAACCTCCATATGGCTGTACCATTTAGAAGTGTCTTTCGCTGTACATTGACTTCGACTTAATATAAATGAACCAATGTCTGTAGTTTTAAAGTTTCTATAACTTTCAGTTACGTCGCTTTTGAAACTTCCTTAAAATTTTAATCAGAAGTACTCCAGCGGTGAATGAGTTATTACACTGAATACACTGAAAAAAGTGACTTGGCCAGATACCAAATTCGTTTGGTCAGGGCATTTGGTCATTTTGTTTAGTTTAACCAAAATTCGATAATTTATACCAACCGTGTTTGGTCATTATCACTATATTTTTGTCAGAACATTTAATTAATTAATTTTGTTTTCCTGACCAAAATATTTAGTTATAGGTTCACGTGTACTTACAACGGTACGTTGTATATTAATATTGTAAATATGTATTTATTTATATTTTGTATATCTCTGGTTGTCTTGCCAACGGCGTGCCAAAACCTTATTATTAGGCTTCGGATTTTTAGGTCCCAAAAAATTCAAATTAGGATTTTAAAAAGTGCATTTTAGGATTTTATAGGTTTTTAAAAACACCGTTTAGGATTTTTAGCGTTATATTAGTGAAAACGAAATATTACTACACTTTAAACACTTTGTTAGCTATTTCATACTTAAATGGTAACCTTAATTTAGTAAGCTTTATGCTAACCAGTCTTCTGCGTAATAAAAATAATAAAACCCTTCTTACCTTGGACGTTTCTTGATAGCTGAAATATAGTTTAACATATGTATGGCCTGTCGTACTATAGTAGTAGTAGTAGTAGTAGTTTTTTCTTTTTTGTCAGTTTTCTTATATTTGAAATTTTATACAACACCACAAGTATCACTTCACTTTTCTAACGATACACTGAGGAAATACGAATGTTCAAATATTGTTTTTCCGGCACTTTTCATGTTTTCTATAGCGCAAAAAGTGGTCACTTCACTCTCTGTAATGGCACTGAACATCAAAATATTTGGCAAGATTTTCTGTTGTGAACTTTTTCCTGTCGTCTGACAAAATTCTCTTGAATGCAGAAAAACTGCGTTCCACATCACACGATGTAAGGCGCATATTTCATACTGGCTAATTCCTCGGGATTCCATAGCAAATTTTCTTGGACATTGTCTCCACGAAGAATTCGGCCCACTAGTTGTATCTGTGTGAAATCAGGACTGCGTTTCAAAACCGCCTCCAACTTGACCGCAATTTTTGTTCCAACTTCCCCAGGTACTTTTTCCTCTTTCACTTCTTGAAGAATTTGAAGAGCTTCTGTTAGTGGAAGAGACTTCTTCTCCAATTCAGTGATGGCTTGAGGCAGATGAGAAAAATTGGCTTTAATGTAACTTAGTTGTTGTACAGACTGTGTTAGTTGTTGAAACTGTGATTTCAGTTTTTTTTTCAGACGTGATTGAAGCGGCTTCAATCTCGTCGAGCGAATCGATGACTTGAACAATGCTTTCAAAATTATCTGCATAGTACAGTGCTGCTGAGAGCCACGTTCCCCAACGGGCTGTGGTGGCAGTGGTGTGTTTGGAAGCATATCCTTGAAGATAGCCACTCTGTTAGGAGCTTTCAAGAAAACCTTCTTTACAGATGAAATTATATCGTTGACGATTGGGTGTAATTCTCGAATGATTTCTGCTACACGATGAAGTCCGTGTGCTAAACAGGTGACGTGCAACATGCGAGGACGGAAAGCCTTCAAGCATTCACCCATTTTCAACATACACGCTGCACTCAAGCGTGTATGTAACCAACAATCTCAGTCTATCTTTTTCTTCATTTGGGCAAAGCAATTGTAAAGCTTCCTTAACAGCGATGGCCAACGTCGAATCGTTTGTTTTGGGCAGTTCTTTACATAGAATAACATGAGGGAGTCCCGGCTCTTCACAGTCAAGTTTTCCCACGATTACACTTGCAATGTATCTGCCGCAGCTATCCGTTGTTTCATCCACACTTAGCCATGTGAGGTTGTCACCAATGTCCTCTTGAATTTCTTCAATTGTCTTTTCATACAGCAAAGGCAAATAATTTTTTCGAAGAGTTGATTCATCGGGAACTTTCTGCATGCAAAAATCTTCCAGAAACTTTTTAAAAATTGGATTTTGAAGCGATGAAAACGGAATGTTGACTGAAGTGAGAGCTTTACAAAGTTCTAATTTAAAATTAGGTTCGTCTTCTTCGGACTTGAAACCGAGGAACGGTTGCTTGTTTCTCTGTTCTCTCTCCTTTCTACATTTGCTTTATGAGTGGCTGATTTCTGATGTTGTTGTACGTGAGATCGCTTGTCCGCAGGCACCCGAAAGACATTAAACAGGTACTCTGCTGTTGTATAAAAATAAAAAGTGAGGAAACATCTTAAATATTGTTATCAGAAAAACATATTACAGGTGAAATGATTAAGAAAAAGGGACAAATATGTTTCGATGGACATTTTACATATCTTGTATTATGGGTTCTCATTTCTTTTAAAGACTTTAGTTTAAAAAAAAAATCATTTTCATACAGACCTTATTTCTCTTTCTGTCTGTTGAAACAATCCCATGAGAGGACAAGAATACGAGGAAAACTGTACAAAAATGTACAAAAACAAAAATAATCTACAGTGATACGTAAAATTATGATGAAAAAAAAGACGAGTTTTTAAACTTTTTAGTGAGAGGGTGGGGAAGGATACAAATGATTCGTTGAACACGTTTTGAATGTCTCCTTTATTTTTTCTGAGCAACCAATGAAAATAAATTAAAATTATTTTACGCTATTTTCACTTCCTGCTCTTTTTTTTAGTAAAATATTTCCGTTAATTGCCGTTTTAAGTTTTAAACTAAGGGAATAAATTCCCTTTAAGTGGCTGCTTAACGCACAAAACCGTAGTTAAACGAATAAACAATAAAACTGCCAGCAACCCAGAATTTAATGTTAGAAGATTAAGAGGCTCTGTAGTCTATTGGTTAGAGCGTTGGACTCTTATTCGCGTGGTTCCGGGTTCGATTTCCGTCCAGAGCATCCAGTTTCGGAGTCCAGCCAGCGTCGTGGAGCAAAGAAATATAGACAATACGCTTGTTGGCGGGCAGTGCTTTGTAACAACTGCTCCGTTACAGAGGCGGATGCGTAGTTCCACCATTTGCTAACCGATGTCACTGAGGTAGCAAGGTCTGTGACTTCAGTGGTTAAACAATTTTAAAAATGCTAGATTACTAAAGGGGTTGCATATCTCGAGCTGAATCGTGATTGAATAAATTTCATGCAGCAAATATAAACACAAAGAAAAGTAAAAGGATAGATGGAGATAAATTTTACATTTGGCAGTACCAATCCTACACATTTACGCAAGGAAAACTTTAAACCAGGACTTAAAGCACACAAACGACTATTTAGATTTTAAACTGAGGACAACATCTGTTATCCCTCAAGAGTCAATTACAACCTATTGTAAATTTTTGTTGTAGTAAGGTGACACCAAAATAAGTTTACAACCAGCCCATGATTTGAGTTGAATTGTGGTCAGCACATCGTTAGTCTAACGTTGCTGGTTTTCTTGACCGGAGTTTGCTATTTTTAATTCAAGTATCTGCACAATCGCAATCGCTTCATGATGATTGGCCCAAACCAAAAAAATGAATGTCTAGACTGGGAATTGAATTAAATGCATTCTAAATTTAAACCGAAAATTCAGTACACATTTCAATAATTACAAGGCTTTGAGACAACGCAGGCTAATGCTCTTTAATGTTCATGCTTTTAGGGGGCATGGTCCCGATTTCGACCCTCAATAAATGCACAATTTGAGGTAGCTATCGTGAAGCAACTAAAGACAATAAACTTGCTTGAAAATTGAAATAAGAAAAAAAAGAACAACGAAATTTGGACTGAGCCAGCAACAATAACAATAATTAATGGCGATGTGCCGTTTACCCACCATTTCCACAAAATTCCGTGCGCATAATTTTGTAGGAAGAAAGAATATGCTTAGATCAACTAAAATTAGGTGGTTAGTCGAATAACATCACATGAAGGGGGGGGAGCCATAACTCACTTGGTAGAGTGCTGCATTCACATTCGGGATGTACTCCGTTTGATCTCGTCCACAGTCACCACACAAATACTGGAATGGTACCTTTAAGTAGGCCTATTTAAACTCAAGAGAAGGTACCATTCCTTCATTTGCCTGGTATGACTGGGGGGAAAGGAAAACATAGATAGGATGGTCGGTGACGGAAACGCACGACTTCCCGAATGCCAAACCAACACTCTATCAACAAAAATAACTCGCCAAGGCCCATTTTTCTTAAATCTCTTTCCTTTGTTGTTTAAAATTCTCATTGTAAAATGGGCTTCCTAGCTATGAATAATCCTAATTGTTTAAAACAATGAAAAAATAAAATTCTTAAAATAATAATTTATTAAACTCACCTGCTTGTCACATGCTTGACAAAAGATGACTTTGCCATCAGTTGTGAAGTTGCTGTCCGATATTATCCATTCTCGAATTAGAGCACTTTTGGATGATTTTTGTTTCGGCATGATCTTTCCTTTTCAATTCCAATCTTTAATGTTAAGAGAACTCGTACAAATTTGATATGATCCAAATGCAATCCCAATAAACACACTTCCTTCTTCTTTCTTACGAGGTTAGAACACTGACACAATGTCCATTGCTGACAGGGAGAAGAGGTCAACGTCATCAGCTTGAACTTTCTATCGAATGACCGCGCACCTGTTGTTGCTAAAAATAAATTTGCTGCCCCGCTTATTCACAATCGCAGGCGCAAATTACAAAGAAACATGCTGTGTGAAGGAAATCTTGTTATTGCATTGTTGAAAACTGGTTGACTACGTGTTTGAAAGTATTTTTCAAGTTAAAAATAACTATAAAGAATCATTTAGGACGATATAGGTTCTAAAAGCTAATTTAGGATTTTTTAGGTCCTAACTCCCCAATTAGGACATTTTAGGTCCTATAAAACTAATATAGTTCTACTTATAGCAACTTGAAATGAAAAGGAAACACGAATTTTTTGCATTCACTGTACAGGAATAAAATAAGTTCGAACCTAAGAATCCGGAGCCTACTTATTATACTTTACTGTTAGATGATGTGTATTGCTTATTTTAGTGGCCGTAAATTTGGGGTAACAAATAAACGTCTATACAGATGAACCGGACCAGATCCAGTGACGACGCTACAGTAAGGTACAGAATTGTAGAGGGAGGGGTTGGGGCAAATAATATTTCGGCACTGGAAACTTCCGAAAAGGGGTAAATAAAGTGACACTAACGCAGGAAGTTCGTAAAATGATTGGGTGCATTCACAGTTTACAGATGCATAAAATTTAAAATTTACAGAAGAAACATTAAATATAATTTTGAAAGTACATTTCAATAGAAATCCAAATAATTATGTGAACCCTTACCTGTGAGGTCGACATTTCTTGAGAAACACGTTAATATAAGTTACATTACTCAAACACGTAAATTGTATTAAAAAAACAACATATAGCATACAGGGTAGCAAAATATTTATCATCAGGGTTGAAAACTCTTGCACACAAGGTAAGTGAACAATTATGTTTTACTTCACATTATTTCGCACACTGTCCTTAGAACCGGCTTCGGCGGTTATTTAGGCAGTAGTGAGTGCCTTTGCGACGTTACTATCCCTCTGTCACCTGACTAATACAATGAATACTCCAAAATTAACCCAGTGGGTGCGCTGTTTACGGGTACAATGAACGTAAACGTCATGTAGGTTGGTTACAGGGTGCACAATCTGCTTTAGTTCATAAATTTAAATGTACACATCTAAAAGGGCATAGTGCAATTTCTGCCATTGAGAATCATTTGCAAAAGCTGTAAAAGATCATTCCGTGCTAAAAGAAGTAAATGTTTCATAAATTTGAGTAGGCACCCGTAAAATACGAATGCAAGAAATAATTATAGTAATTCGTATATAATTAACATGTTTTTTTACATGTAATTAATGGTGGACCAAGAGTCAGCCGTATCTCGAATATTACGTAGATTAATAATTGGATGTTCAAATATTCTTCCAATTCTTCCAGCATCAAACAATAACGTTGTTAAAGATTGGAGGAAGGCACATAACAAGTTTCATTAAAATGGAATATGATTTTCAAGAGTTATGGTGAAACAGGCAGACAAATGGATAGAGACACACATGTTGGTTGAGTTAAATGGTAGGCACTTGCTACGTTCGTTTTAATTACGTAAATATTTAGTTTCGGAAAAATAAAGAACAACTTTACTTTGATGTAGAATCATATCTCATAACATTAAAGGATAACTCATTTATTATTAGGCCTAGTTAAAAATTTTTTAACTTTCTAAGTAAACCTCGTACAAAGGCAGCCCTGAGAAACTTCTCTTCGCAAACAGACAAAAGTGTATATGTATGTGTGCGTCTTTGCGACGCAGACAATCCTTTCGCTTCTACAAATATGGTTATAAAATTTACTCCCTCTGCATTCTTAACCACAGTCCTTCATGGCTATTTTTAACTATTACGTTATCCATTGCGTGGCGTTGGTGGTTGAGAGCATCGGAGTGAGGAGGGACTGGCAACAGTGAATTCAGTCTGTGATGGACGACGGTGAAAGAAGTTTGTTAAGACAATGCTAATGTGTCGATGAAGGAAATTCTCAAATAATTATTTTAAATAAACAAACTGTGAAACCAAAGTAAAATTCATCAAGTACAATGAAGGTCTCCAAAAGTGCAATGTTTTTTTTTTTTTTTTTTTTTACCTGAAAACAGAGGCTGGACACGGACAATTGGAGAGATAAGTATAGCAAAAGTAGGGTCTTTCCCTCTAAGAAGATACGCGAACGGTAATCGCGAGTTTTATAGGGCCTTAGTTAAGATAAAATCGTACGATTAGAATACAAACAATTACCGTTTACAAACAATCATATATATAATTTTTTAGATATGTATGATATCTTTGTGTTTCTTTGATTTCCTGTATGCACGAAAATGAAGCGTTTTAAGTTTAGTAACTCCAAGTTCCGTTCATAAGTGTAACCCACCCAACCAGGTACATTCTAGGAACGTGCCATTTAAGTTCCATATGTACCGTTTACGTACCTGGTACTTGAAACATGTACATTTCATATGCATAGCACGTGTCGCTAGGTACGTGCCTTTCGAGGAATTTCTGACACTTGAAAGGTACTTTTACATGCTTCACTGGAATGTGAGGAATGTGAATGGCACATACCCCATGTACCATGGCATGGTTGTGCGTTTGCTTCGTATTGCGACTAGGGTTGCCAATTTAGCCACTTTGTGACGAGATCTGGCCATTTTGAGAACGTCGTTAGTCACATAATTTCCAAAGAGCCAATAGTGGCTTTTTAGCCATATGCTTTTCACTTCTATAGCCACTTTCTGAGTTTAGCCACATTGTAATATATTGTGTGTGTCATTTTGCAATTTTCTGACGTTTGATGCGTTCTCTAGGTTGTAACATTCTAAACCCCACTGGCAGAATTGTCCTCATAAAATTAGCATTGATGGTTATATTGTGACGTTACACAGCAGAGAATTAGTTCAAAACCTGTACGTTAAAACTAGACGTTAAATAAAATTTTCGGGAAGACGTAAGTTTAAGTATAAACTAACTCCTTAAAGAAATTCAGCCTGATAATATAGACATCCTTCAGGAAATGGTTATCCTTCCTTTTCCATTATTATTTGGCTATGAAACAAATGCCGGAGACATATACAACCGCTATATACAACAGTGTGGTGTTGGAATGTGTAATGATTAGGATGTGATGTTTTATTTTATTTTTTTGAAAGTTCAACACTTCCAATGTACCCGTAAAAATGTACTAAAGAAATAGTGCCCATGTTTTTTAAATATTCAATTAGAACTGGACAATCTACATGAAATTTGCAATCGATCAGTGAAAACGTCATCTTTCTAGAGCCTGTAGTTTCTGAGATCTCATTGTCGAGAAACATATATGTGTATTTTAAAAGAGCTCCAAAGATGGCAGCACAATTCATTTGCATGTATGTCGGAGAAGGCTTACTAAAGGCAAAGGCCTTTGAACAATAATTTAAAAGGATAAACTTTGTGAAAAATATTTATTTCAGTAATTTATTTAAACTACACTCTTTTAACAATATTTGTCTTTGTTATAAACGTGAAATCACAAATAACCGTAAATCAAACGTTTGAATGCTAAGATTATAGGTTAGAGCTCGGTCGCTCGTAAACAGCATCACTTCCCAGAGCTCTGTTTAGCATTGCTCTGAAGCGCCACTAGAGCTTAGTGACGATTTTTGTTATATCCTATCCTCACTCCTGGTCACTGAAGCTTGATTCCTGTGTGTATCGGTTGAGAGACTTATCTAGCCCAACTCATCAGATACCTACGCAGGTTGATAGCATCTTTGGCCCACCTAGACCACTATCCAAACGGGTGGTCTTCTTCAAACCTGTAACCTTGTAGACGACTTTCGCTATGGCTTCTGGACAACTCTCTGGTCATACCGGTCTACCTTCTGTTGTTGCTCAGGGTCCATCTCTGACGGCGGCAAAAATCGACAAACGGAAAGCCCGCCAAGAGTCAGAACCGAGTAGTCCAACGGCTCACTCTACAACCGCTGCTAGTTTTGCTGCTGCGCTTCAGATGACACCACCAACCAAACGTCATCATACTTTAAGTGAGTCCTCAGCAACATCTAGTAACATGGAGACCGAGACCGCTGATAAAGTGCCACCATCTAAACCAGTTGTTCACTCTTTTCTACTTACGAATTACGACGCGAAGTACCATGATCTAAAGCAAATCTACCTACGTCTGCTTAAGTATGTTCCACGCTCAGACGTTAAACAGCTCATACCTACCAAGAATGGTATTATTATTCGCTCGACCGATCCAAACATGGCCTCTACACTCCGAAACACCTACTCTTTCGAGATCTTCGGCGCCTCTGCTAACATTCAGAAGCTTACATCGAATCAGGCAAAGCAGCCTCCACCTCCTCGCAAGTCTCCAGCTCTGTCTGTTGTCATCCGTGGAGTCGATCCACAATATACAGATGCCGAGATAGCTGACGAACTAAAACTTGATGGCCATTCAATCATTAAATGCATTCGCATTAAGAACACATCCGGATCAACTTACATGGTCCGTGTTCTCACTAATAGTCAAGAGACAGTAGACGACCTTCTTCATAATGGTGCATTTATTTTCTTAAAAAGACATCGAGTAGAACCTTCTCGCTCACCTCCTCCCCTTCCTGTGCGCTGTGAGCGCTGCCAGGCCTATAATTCGCACCATACTAACGATTGCAGGAACCCCTTCAAATGCGGATATTGTGCTGGCCCCCATTCAACTAAGTCTTGCACTAATTTACAGAATGCACCTCAATGTTCAACCTGCCCAGAACAGCATCCCACATACAGTTACAAATGTAAGGCTAAACCCGCGGCAGACTTACTCAAACCTGAACTCACTGTTCCAATCCGGATACATAATACTGATTCTACCACACCACCTCCCAGCTCAGCCCACCAACCGATTACCATCGATCAATTTCTTTCATTTCTTACAGTCACCTTACAGAATATTCATCCTTTCCTCCGTCAGCACATTCTCCAACAAGTACAACTCGCCGCTAAAACCATTCTGCATGTTAATTTCACTGGCACCTATTCCAACAACTATGCTCACTTTTGTTCTACTATTCATGAATCTGCAGTGTAATCTCTCTTACCATCTACCATCATTTCTCTTCACTATGGCCGTTCACTTTTTATTTCTGAACATTCGCTTCCTCCATAAACATAAGCCTTTGTTCGAACAGCTGCTCCTTGAGGAACACATCCATTGTTTTATGCTTAATGAGACCTTCCTCACGCCGAAACTTCCCTGTAAAGTTCTATCCTATCATCTTCTTCGCCATGATAATGCAGTCCCAGCTCGCCGTGCCAATGGCGGTGTGGCTATTGGTTTTCCCCCATCTATTTCTCATCGCTTACATACTACTGGTGACCGAACGCTGCCTGAACATATCATCTCCACTTTATATTTCAAACAATGCTATATCACTGTTGCTACCATCTATATCCGACCCGGCCAACCTATTCCTTTAAGTTTTTTTCAATATATATCAGACCGCTTTCGCAGTTACATTATCATGGCCGACATTAACTACCACAGCCGTTCTGATCACCAAAAGCGCACTTTTCTTCATTATATTCAGACCCACACGACAGGATTCTTTCACACTCTCCCTAAGCCGACACGACCATCCTCCAATACAACCCCAGATATAGTCATAACTTCGCCCAATCTTCTTACTAAGCTTACCCTGACTGTACTTGATCCTTTGGGGAGCGATCATGTCCCTGTCAAACTTACTCTTCAACTTAAAGAACCTCCTCAATTACCTCAACCAGCTTCTCCCCGCTCAGTAGCACGTTTCGATCGTGCAAATTGGCCACAATATAGAGAATTTCTTTCCAATAGGCTTGAATCTGTACCAGCTCCTACCACAGAAACAGAACTCTATCATACCCTGCATACCATCACCGACAGTATACACCAGGCATCCTCTAAATTTATTCCTCAGACCCCAATTACTTCCTATAGACCAAAGCTGCCTCCACAATATCTACCTTTAATACGCCGCTCCCGCCAGTTCTACCGAGATTTCACTCACACAGGAAACCTGGAATCGCTTCGGCAACATCGCCAATACCAACGGGCAGTCCATAATTACATCATTGCATACAAGACCAGAAACTGGATAAAAGCTTGCAATAATCTATCTGATACAGCACACCCCACACAATACTGGAAAAGATTTCATCAGCTCACCGGCAAAAACACCCGCACATCTTATCCACTAATTGTTAACGATACGCCCTTACTCACTGACGAAGACAAAGCCAATGCTTTTGCTACCCAACTCCAAGACGTCTTCACGCCCCTTGGACCTACTCTCTCACTCCGTCCTCATCCTACAGCTCGACTAAATCTTGACTCGCCCTCACTTCAACCAAATGTTCAACATGTTCTGCCAGACGATTCGCCGTTGACAGTTCCTATCACCGTCACAGAAATTACCACTATCGTTGCCCGTAAACGTAATACAGCTCCCGGACTGGACTCAATCACATATCGCCATATCAAAGAGGGACCGTATATTCTCCACTATCTTTTATCTCTCATTTTCACATTTATTCTTCGCACTGGGTTTATCCCTAACGATTGGAAAACATCCAAAACCTTAATGTTCCTGAAACCGAACAAACCAGCACCATCTGTGTCCTCCTATCGACCTATTCAACTCACCCTTGTTTTCAGTAAGATGCTTGAACGAATTCTAGTCTCACGCCTCCACATACATCTCGCCGATCACAACCTCATTCCCATACATCAAGCAGGATTCCGACCGAATTATAGCATTAATGATCAACTCCTACGTCTTACCACATTCATCACTGCTCAGTTTAACCAATCCAAGCCTTCCTGTCTCGTCCTTTTCGATTTAGAAAAGGCTTTTGATAAAGTATGGCATCTAGGCCTTCTATACAAACTATTTTCCTTCAGACTTCCATTCTGCTATATTCGCTTCGTGTACCATTTTCTCTCTAGCCGTCTCACTTATGTTTCCATTAATAATACTCTCTCTCACCCTGTATTTATCCACTCTGGTGTTCCCCAAGGCTCTGCTCTCTCGCCGCTGCTTTACTTACTGTATGTTGCAGACTTTCCTGCCCTTCCTCCACATGTCAGTATATTTCAGTATGCAGACGATACGGCTTTCTTGGCGATAGGTAATACTATTCAAGATATTAACCGCATCCTTCAAGCGGCCATAAATGATTTCCTTCAATGGTGTGAAACGTGGCGTCTCAAACTTAATGCAAGCAAGACCCAAGCAATAGTCTTTCTGCCACCAGGCAAACGCAGTCGTGTACATCGAAATCCATCCAACCTCCACGTCACGATTGACGGTACACCCCTTGCCGCTAGTCCCACGGTGACGTATCTTGGTATTACCTTCGACTCTCATCTCAAATGGTCTGCACATCTCAAAGGTATCATTCTCAAAGCTACCAACCGCCTGAACCTCCTCCGTCGCCTCACTGGGACAACCTGGGGTTTGAAATCTCGCATTCTTCTAAACACATACAAAACTTTTCTCCGGCCCGTTTTAACCTATGGTTTTACAGCTTGGCTCTCCGCACCTGAGTCTTATTACCGCCGACTCCAGATTCTTGAGCGTCACGCCCTACGCCTTGCGTTTCGCATTAAATTACCAAGTCCCACCAGAGACTTATACGACAGAACGCCCTTTCGCCACATACTTTATCATCTCGAAGATCTCCGGCTCAGGTACGTTGCGAAGCGATTCCAGAACCACCATTCACTACTCTTTGATGCAATGCACCACGAAGCCACTCTTCGTAAGCCATCTGTTACTCTCCGACATTCTCCACTCTCCCTGCTCTTTACTTTGTATCATCATGTTCTTCCGCCAAATAGTCCCGATCTACTACTTCTAGAAGATTTTATCGTTCCTACTCCACCCCCATACATCACTCCATCATATGTTGCACTGTGACCTTCCAATACTAATAGGGCTCCCCCTCGTCTTCATTGCGTCCAGAGTAGCCCCTGGACAGAAGATAACCTACATTCGTCTCTCTAATCCTGTTTATGTTGTGTTGTGTTGTCTAGTGCACCTCATGGTTTCATCCTGCATCACTGTCTTGTTATCACTAATGTCATAATGAATTAAAAGACAGTATTCTCAACCTTTCCTGATGATTATGGTTAACGGCCATAATGACCTGTACTGAAATACACCTAATAATAATAAAGATTATATAGAATCTCCTTGCCCCTCGAAAATACCCCCAAATCAAAAATGAATAGTAACTTCACATCCCAAATAAAGGGCGTAACCCTTTGGGTGGATGCTAGCTACGGCTAGCAAAAAAAAAAAAAATCGCTCGTAAATGTTACTGTAGTATTTTAATAGATAGTTAAATTACCACACAGATGCCGGAGAAGGGCATATATTTTCAGAGTTAGTTGCTTGGCTTTTTTTAAAAGTACAAGCTTCTAAATTCGAACGTAAAAATGAAGCGTTAAGGTTGTAGTACTCGCACCCCCAGTTGCATAGCACTGCCCTAAGGAACATTACTGACATGCCTAGTACATTCCTGGCACATGCCAATGCCAAGTAAATGTGTCAAGTACATACACGGTACGTGATATACACATAATAGATACATTCCTCGGTATGTGTCATGCACGTACTTTTGGGCGGAAGTAACCTTATTCCTTACATGTGTATTTCACATGATTGCTCTATTCACGTACCTATCATGTACATTCCAATGTACCTCGAGGAACGTTCTTTACACATGATCAGTATGTACTTGTGTTGGGTGGGAATTAAATACGTAGTGTTAACGTTGTAAATACAGCTTAATATGGTGTCCTTACACTAGGTTACACAAGCACATTCTGGTCTCCGAATTCTGGGTTAAGTAGGTTGGAAGTGATGGTTGTGACAGGTTAACTTTGTGGGTGCCACTAGGTGTATCTGTGCGCGGGCCCGGTATGCAATAAAGACGGTACTATTGCATGGTGGATCCAGCGGGGTGTAGCTGGGGAACCCGCAAAGTAAACAATAGTGCAAGGCTATTATGACGCTAATGTTCCTAACCACTGAAGTCAAAATAAGTACCGAAACAAAAGCCCTGTATTATCACTCACCCACCCGCCTACATTTTAATAGTAAAGTAGCGGAATGCATCAGTGTGTAATAATCAAAATACCGCCACAACTCGTTTCCTTAGATTATTATCTTACCATAAATAAGTAGGGAGAAAATCAAACAGGATGAAATGAGATCTAAAACTGTAATATATAATTATATAACTATTTCATCAATGAAAAGATTGCCAAAATCTATGTCCTTCACGAAATTGGAACATAGAACACCCAACTGATAAGTAAGAACGATATTCCCTACGCCAAATATTAACGTACTTACTTTTCCGATAAACTTTAAATATTTAAGTGATTTTTGTACTTCTATTGTGTGGAACTTAGAGTAATTATAAGTTTTTCTGATTTACCCGTTTGTTACATTATATGTGTTAGTATGTGTTGCGTAAACTGTATTTTCAAACAGCGTTCACCTCTGGTGCATGGGGTCCCGGGTTCGATTCCAGCCCTCGCCAAGTGAACTTTGTGGTGGACAAACACCGTGTGCGTGCGTTTCCTCGAGGTTCTCCCGTTTCCTCCCATTTTCTTCATTCCACCATTTTCATTCATTACTCACCATCACCGTCTCCTTTAGCCTCACCGGCATAAGCGTGGGACGTAAAACTGAAAGATTTCTTTTCCTTTTTTTGCACTTTCAAATGTATCATATTTTGTTATTTAACAACTAAAATTTCTAATAAGACAAATAAAATGATTTTCTCATGCCTTCCACTGCGATAAGAGGCAAAAAATAATGTCCTGCGAAAAGAGCATTTTTTTTTTATTGTGATAGAAGATACTTGGATAGACTCAATTGGCTTAATAGAACAACCTCAGTTGACATCTGTTGGTACGAAACCGGTAGAGACGAGTACATTGTCTCTACTTGAGAACAAGAGGTACTAGATGGTAGCACGAGCCACTCCATTGTGCTGCCCATTCAAGTTAATGAGTTAAAACTTACATTTTAAATCTCATACTTTGATTTATGAAGTTCGTGGAAGACAATTATATTAACAGAATAAGCATTTATTTATTTGGAATATATCTCCTATGTATATGAGAAGAAAGTGGTAGTAAAATTAAATTTCAATTTTATGTCCCACTGTATGCCTTGTAGGTGAAACGATACGGATAATTAATGAAAGTGAATAATTGTAATGGAAATTGATGGAATGAGAATGTGGGAGGAAACCGGAGAACACAAAAAACATGGACAGGAGTTGCCCAGTTCAAACCCATTTAGAATAGGATTGAACCAGAGACCCTTCATACCTGAGATAAGTGCTCTATCATTCAGCTATCGGAACCCCATATCAAAATCTAGATTTTTCTCTAGAATACATTAGTTTCAAATTAATATTACATATATGCTCATCGCTGGTTAGTTTATCAACATGAGTGTGTATTCCCAGTGGGGATATTCGGTCGAAAAAGTGTAAAACCTTTTTAGGCTAGCCATTCTAAGTGAGGTTTTCTTTGGTTTTACTCATTCACACCAGGCAAGTGCCGGAATGGTATTTAACATGCAGGTCCCAGGCCGCTTCTTTCCTTCCACAATCCTTTATTTTTTTTTCCTTTCCTCTGATAGTGTGATCGCCGAGGGACGTCATCCCTCATACGTGACTGATTAACATGGCCGTACATGCCGAAAGCCCAGATATCTATTTCCTAATCTTAATCCTAACGAGTGTGTGTCCGTCAATGCAAATTATTAGGCCTATATACTACTAATATTAAATTGGAACATGCTTTTACGAACAAAAATATTAAACACAATTTTGTTCAATATTCAATATATGTTTTATTCTTTATGTAGTAAACACTACAACAATCCGAAAATTATGCTTCATAAATCAACTCAGGTAGTCAACCTCGTACGCTGTTGATCTTCTTCGGGTGTATGATGTCTGATCAAAATCAAAAGCTTCGTCAATATCTTGCACTGGCACTAATTGAAATATGTCTACATACACTTTTCCTCCTGGACGTTTTGATTCTTCAATCCAAATTGCTTTAATGAGTTCCTTGTATCTTGAACCACGTGGCTGCCCAGGCCTAATTTCTGCGTCGTGCTTTAGGAAATCTTTTATCTTACCCTTACTCTGATACAAAAAAAGAAAGAAAAAGGTCAGATTATTAATCATAATAAAAGTGAGTTTCGAAATTGGAAAGTTCGATAGGCAATACTTAAGTGGTTATGTTACTCTAATGAGGGCTGCTACACGTCCAAATTTTGACGGAACAGTCCTGAGTTTGGGGAAAATGTCCCGCATCCTGACGTGGCTCCGTCAGGATTTTAGAGCTCCCTCGTGGCTAAGCGGTTGAATACAAGCCTTTGGCATAGGAGATCCGCCGGGAACTCCTGAGGTTCGAATCCTGCGCTAAACTGTACGTCCATGTCTCATATAGCCTCGCTGCTGAACACGATGCGAAACTCAAAAACGAATCAAATCGTCGGAATTTAAAATGTCCCGACTTTCATATTTATTGATGTCGTTTGTAATTATTATTGGAACTTAAGTTCCACTTTATTATATAGTTTTCAAAAGAATATAACACTTCACAACCATAGTAGGCAGGTAGCAATATCCCTCGTCCTGGAAACAGAAAGTCTAAGCTAACTTTGTAATTGGTGAAGATGGACTTCTCAAGGCACGAACAAGTATAATAACCAGAAACATGCACTTAAATAGGAGCAACAGCAAAAGTAGATTTGGGAAGCAACTGACGCAATAATAAAAAATGGAATTTAATCAGAAAAGCAAAAAGGCTAATACTCCCTGCAAAAGATACTTAGTTGAGTTTTCTTCTACATGTAACAAGCAGCGCTTTCGGAAGTAAACTCTTCCTTCTTCGCAAAGCAAAAACAGCAACGGAACGAAACATCAAAGAATAATATTACACCCATAAAGAAAGACCAATACTTAATTTAGATAGACAAGAAATAAATATTATTTGGAGTAATCTTTTCACTGCATACTTTCGCCATCTGAAAAATAAGAAAAGAAAACAGTGAACAGCAGTATGCATTGACAGTGAGTGCCATTCCCATTTGTTTCATTTTTTGACGGAAGATTTGTTTTTACATTTCTTAACTTTTTTTACTCTTCTAAATTTTCCTTTATGTTTTAAATTCTTTTTGAATTTTATACAAGCCGAAGAAGGAAGAGGTTACTTTCGAAAGCGCTACTTGTTACATTTACTTGTTACATGTAAACTCAACTATATATATTTTGCGGTGAGTATTAACTTTTTGCTTTTCTCATTAAATATCGTCACCGCTCGCAATACTTTGGTAACTAGTGCGATTATTCCTAAAACAAGAATTACATTAAAGTATTAAATTAACTGCTCCTAATATTTACTTAGCTTGTATTTAGATACGCAAGATATAAGCCAATACATAAGCCCCACAGTATGAAAGTTGCCATAATTTTGAATTTTATAGAGATGATAAAACTTAAATTGTCTTAGTTTTCTTTTATCAATTAGATAAATATGATTCGCTCTTCACTATGATTCAGAGAGAGAGAGAGAAATGCTCTAAAAATTTCAACTGAAATATAGAAAGACCTAGAAGACGAAATAGGCATGTAAAGTTTACTCTTTAGTAAAACCATAATAAGTGGCAACAGCGGGAGAAGGACACTTATAATAAAGAGTCTTCACTATAAAAGCACTAATATTAAATTATTGCGGAAAAAGGAACCCTGGTTCCTTCTCCCTGACACTTCCCGAATAGCTGCATGAAGCGTCCCGACAGTTTGCTTGGAATTCTTACAAAAGTAACAGTAATCAAATTCTATTGATTGAGTAAGTAATTAGTGATTGGTTGAGTTTTAATGGGGACGTCAGTGTCGAGACTATTTGTCCCCGTCACCGTCAAGCAAACTCTCGTAAATAAAATTCATAAAAGAAACATATTGAAGTATAACAAAAAAATGCTATAAAAAGAAGTAAAATATAAAAGAAGAAATAAATAATAAATACATAAAATAACAATAAATAGTGAAAAAACATTATAAAGACAGAATAAAAGTTAAAAGTGCAGGAACAATTAGCACACGAGCAAACTACTTCAAAAAATCTCAAAAGAACGAGAGCAGTGTTACAAGCATGCACAAAAGGGAGGAACGCTCAACAATAGCAATATCATTGCTCATGCCCGATCATGTGTAATTGACAGACCGTGACGCTCTTTGACTTCGGAGTATTCATTAATTCGACAATAATGTGCCGAATACGCAGTGGGACAATACATTCCTCACAACACGGACGATTCAAACTACACAATTAATAACTATGCGTCAGATGAGAGTGTCCGATATGTAAACGCGTTAGAAGCACTTCATGTCGACGATGAGAGCGAACGGATTTATGCTATTCTTCAAGGCGTGGCTTAACTACGTTAATTTTATTTTCATTTACCTGCTCCAAATCTGCTTGCCAATGAGAGGTTATATGGAAATAGTTATAGAGATCAGAGCGAGGACGACTATGAAGCAATGCAACTCCGGCCATGGT
This sequence comes from Thermobia domestica, assembly GCF_964235325.1. Taxonomy (NCBI): domain Eukaryota; kingdom Metazoa; phylum Arthropoda; class Insecta; order Zygentoma; family Lepismatidae; genus Thermobia; species Thermobia domestica. The sequence continues at coordinate 145,342,930 of NC_137458.1, read as the reverse complement.
GATGTGCCTGGTAGCTGTGTCAGCACGTTCGTATCCCCGAATGCCGACAAAACCCAGCACCCTGCAGATAACGCCAATACCACCCTCTTCCTGTAGTTAATGACATCTAACAAGAATATCTTGAACGAGGACGTGCTTAATGAAGACATTATGTACTCTCATAATTACACTTTTAGAATCGGTGGAAACCAGCAAACAACGTAATGAAAGCATAAGCGCATGGTTGAGGTCAAGTTTAATTGCTGTTTGTTGTACAGTATGTACTGATGCAAACTGAATTCTGAGCTGCCCCCGTTGGTGACAAAGGTACATGCAACAGAATTCTTATCCTTAGAACCATCCATATAAAACAAATTAAAATCGTGGTAAACCTCTAATAATGGGGCCAACTCCTGTTAGTATACCTGGGAAGTCGTGTTCTGTTTCAAACAAAGACAAGCATAACTCGAATCTTGGTGTGCAAAGCACCCATAGAAGTACAGTACAAAATCGAAGCAACCAAGGCCATACAAATTCGATTCGGAGAGAAATCCCTAAAAGCACGAATGTACGATGTGTATGCAGCACAAGGACGTGCAATATATCGGTCGTAAATCCGCCCACCATGGAGACGAGATCTACAGGAGTTGTCAGAAATACTACATGCGCAGAATAATTGAGTCTCTCATGATGAAACATTGACGATGGTAGGTTGCCGTCCACACAAAGACTGCCAACAGAACTAATACGGAAGGCGCCAGTAGCTGGTCAAATACCAAAGTGATGGACTGTGTCAACTTGTCTCGGCAGAGAGGAGCGAGCAGACACATAAGCAGCACAGCCATAGTCTAACTTGGGCCGGATTATACTATGGTATAAGCGGAGTAGAACAGTACGATCAGCACCCCACGTACGGCAGAAGAGAATATGAAGAAGATTCAGAGCGCGCAGACAAGAGTACTTAAGGGAACGTATGTTTGCTGCCCACGCCAATCAATGGTGAAAGATCAGACTCAGAAAACAGACCGTATGAAGAAAATATAAACGAGTGCCATCTATATACAAGTCCGGGTAAATAAGGGATGTTCGTTGGCTTCAGAAGTAGACAGAGTGAGATCTCTAAGTTAACGAGCGAAATTTTGCCTTGTATGGTCAGCGAATAAGACGATATAGACTCAGTTGAAGTTATGAAGTAATAGCGCGAAGGTGGCGGGAGCGACAATAAATAATTGGATCATCAAAATAAAGCAGACTACGGTCAGAAGACTGGAAGTGCGAGAGAACACTGCTCACGGCGATATCAAACAACGTGATACTAAGTACACAGCCTTATGTAACACCATTATCTTGGATTAAGCGCTCTGAAAGACTAAATACTACACGCTCGAAAATGTCGCTTATGACGAAAAATCACAATGAAGTGAGCCATATACCTACGAAGGCCGCAGTTATATAATTGTTCAATATACCGCAATGTCAAGTGGTGTTATATGCCTTCTCTAATTAAAAAAATTATGTTCTCACACACAGAATATGATGTTGCCACAAGATGTTCTCCGTTGAGAAAGGCTTCACGAATCTGTCACTCGAGATGAAAGAGATTGTCAGTGGTGCTTCGGAAAGATCTAAATTCACTCTGATAGCTGTTCAAGAGCGAATTACTTTCCAAATACCACAAGAGGCGCAAACAAGGTTGAAACAGCTTACAGACGCAACTTTTAAGAGTAATATGTCTGTAGCTCATGGAACTAGTTGCGACTTTCCCTAATTCAAGATGGGAAGAACTAGAGCCTCACGTCAACCGGGTGGGGACAAATCCTCTAACCAGATGCGATTATATAATTGCAATTATTGGAGTTGAGTATCCCGGAAGAGGTTGCGCAGAATTTTATAGGAGATGCGGGCAGGTCCTGGGGCCATTGGACATGCCCCGACAGCAGAGAGGCAGATGCGACAGAACCGCACCATTTATAGAGAGCAGAATGAAGCTCAAAAAGTGTGAAATGGGCACTATAATGTTCGGTATTGGTGTTGCGGAAGTTTAACCGGTTCTGCTCTAACCTTGCCCGAAAAGGAGCAAAGGCTGCTGCGTAGTGTGCAGACTCAGAGATGGATGCAAAATGGTGGCCGAAAGTGGTAGCTATCACTGAAGGGTTAGTCTCCAACAACCTACTCACAAATAAACAGGTACAGTAACAGAACAATTATTACCAGACAGAGATCAAACCAGACGCCACATTTGTAGACATGGACGTTCCACCACTGAATGACGAAACAGAATTCTTATAGCTTTGGTGCTTCGATAGGTTTACAAGGCATTGAGAGGGAGCACGAGGACACGAAATTGGTGACGATTTTCGTCAGTTGGAAGCAATTAAAAGTATCAAGAGCCGAGCAGCAGGCCATGGTAGCCTCACGGATTTCCACAGGCCATGATAGAACTGATCGGCAGGGACCGTCGCCACTGCATCCTGGAATTCAACAACAAGCAACATTAAGAAGAGTCTGCTTAGAATCCTCTGCTACAGGAGCTGCAGGAGATCATAGCAGCATTGGAACTCACTGAGTGTACGAAAGTTAAGGCAGTCAGCACTGTTCAGATTTAAGCGTCGGAGAGGAAATGAGGAAATACAGGGAGACCTTCGATGAATAACGAAAAGTAATTATTATCAGAAAGATCCAGATGCAATCTCCACGTGTATGAGTTCGGCAGACCAGCACTGCATACGGAGAGATGGATACATACCATGGGCAGTGGAGAAAGTAGTCCGACTTCCATCACTGAGGATGAGCAACCCAAATTCTTCAAAAAAGTCCGTTACTTAATGTCCATGATAGGGTGTGCGGACATAGCCCCACTGACGTTGATAGGCATTAAGATCTCCAACAAGCAAGAATGGTGGTTGAAGCTGATGATAGAGCCGAAGCAGATTGGCGTTCGTAAAGTCTTCAGATTGAGGAAAGTATAAGGAACAAAAGGCAAGCGGGCAAGGAAAAAACTTGCACAGCAACAGCTTGAAGTAGGGAAACTATATGAATCTGTCAAGAATTAAGAGAATCGGAGGCTTAATACATTTATAAACACTATACCCTGAAATAAGAGAAGACTAGGTAGGCCTGAAATGAGCTTCTTGTAAACAGAATAATGAGTACTCGGAGAGAAGTTGGTCTATTCCTCAAGGTAATGTTTTAAGTGAACCTTTCCACGTGGCCTATAAAGGAGCCAGCAAGAGAAGGTCTGAGAGCTCGCAGTGACGTTGCCACTACTCACATGTCAAGGCATTTTTCAGTGCATCTATAGTGGTAATTTAATTACTGGTGTAAGACAGAGCGACTGTGACTGGTAATACTAGTACCGCTGCATTGTCCCTCCACATTTGATAAGAAATGTCAGAAACCATCTCTTGTTGGCCCTGCTATAGTACAGTACACTCAGTGTCCATTAGTTCATCTTCAACAATGTCGGATTTTAAAGAAATTACATGTGGCTTATGAACATGTGTTTTCGGACAAGGAACTGTCTCAATGAGCCGGGATATATGCTGGCTAACCCTTAGGGCGGCGACAAAAAATGGGCGGCGATGGGCTTGTTTTCACCGAGGACCACCACTAATAGAAACACGTGGGATTTTATGGGGTTCAGTAGCCGATGCGAATGAGGTTGGAACGGAATCCAGAGAGATCTGGGTGGAAACGTCGTACGTTTGGGTTGCCGCAGATTTAAAAGAAGTAGCTGCAATAGTAGCAAATGACATAGAAAGCAAAGAAGGGATGTTTTCTTTTAAGCGATGCTTAGCATCAAGAATAGAGATCTTCTCAACAACCATTAGCTCTAGAATACGTTTCTCGCGTTGAAAGGCTAGAAAGACCCAAGACCAAGCAGAATGCTCGCCCTTGCATTTGACTCAAAAGGGGTTTGTTTGTTATACAGAATCCCACACAACGACTCCCCTGCTACCCTGGCTACAATTCACACAAAGAGCTGCATTCGCATTCCACGATGTGCTGATGTGCCCGTAGTGACATTTGAAACAATACAGGTAAGTGGGAATATAGGGACGGAAATCAAGTATATAATAACCAGCCTTCTCGTAGTTCGGAAGTGCAGGGAAACTAAAAGTAAGAATTAGTAACTTGCAAGGAGACTTACAGAAGTGTCACTCACTGATTTGAACGAAACTTTGAACACTTGTAGAACATCAAAAAATAATTGACAAGTATTTTTTGTTTCGGCAATGGTGAAGATTTATAGGTGAAAACCACCCTTTGAACATTAGGGATGCTCTCTAAGCATAGACTGAAAACAACCATTTAATTTAGAAGGAAACATACCGCCAGTTGGGTTAGGACAGCTGATTCAGAATCTGACGTCAAAATTACAAAATTCAAAATGGTGGGTCCAATATAGTGATTACAATTACAAAATGTCTTCTGGTTTACAATTACCTGCAGTTAGCCCAGAACAATTATAGTTGGCAGAAGTTTTTAAAACCCCTTTGTCTACTAATTTTAATGGGATGCTTGATTAAAGTGAGTCTCTGCACCTCTCATTATAGTGTTACAGAGACACAAACAGTAGAAAATGTAGCACAGTCAATAAATTATATGACTCACAGCTACACCATACAGCCTTTAATGTCTGAAAATGGTATTCTGTTATCACCGCTATATAATCCAAAACAACGTCTTTTAATCTGAAAATGTCCTTGTGAAAGCATCAAATTCGGAATAATTAACATCAGATCTTGTGAGATCATTTTTTCAAGAGGTTTTTCTTCCAACGTCTAATGTAAAGTCCATTTTGTTATTAGATTCGTGGAGTGATCATAATGAATCTTCTTTCAACCTATTTTACGAACAAAAGAATACCTCAAAATAGAAACCATTCTGCACTAAAAACTAGTAGAATCCAACCTGCCGTGGAAGTGTTTGTCTTTAGGCCATGGAAAAACTTCTTGTTACATTTTACTGATATTGTCCTCTACAACTAAACATAAATTTACATCTTCTGAATAATATAATTTAGATCCAAATCACTGATTCATATTCAGTTTTCTTCTCCCAGAATTACAAATCTTATTAGATACACATGATACAGAAACAATTATTTGGAAGAAGATAGTGCTGCATTTCGCGGTTTGTAACGGTTATTGCTGTAATAAGGTGAGCTTGGTGTAAACAATGTTTATGCAACACACTGTTTATCAATAAATGAATTATCAATAAATTCATAATTATAACAATTCAGGATATGTGAAGTTTTGACAATGAGAGGCGACGGGGTTCACTATACATAAGCACCCCGAATAGGGAAAGGTGTAGAGACTCACTTTAATCAAGCATTCCTTTAAAATAAAGGGGTTTCAAATCAATAGAAAGAGATTTCAAATCGGTCTGCAACTTTCTCGTAGTAATCGCTGCCAACTATAATTGTTCTTGGCTAAATGCAGAGAATTTCAAACCAGAAGACATTTTGCAATTGTAATCACTATATTGGATTTGCCATTTTGAATTTTGTAACTTTGACGTCGGATTCTGGATCAGCTGTCCTGAAACCCTCTTGGTAGTATGTTTTCTTCTATATTAAATGATTGTTTTCTGTCTATGCATGGAGACCACTTCTAACGTTCAAAGGGTGGTTTCCAACTTAAATCTTTACCATTGCCGAAACAAAAGATACGTGTTGATTATTTTTCGATGTTCTACAAGTATGCAAAGTTTCATTCAAATCGGTGAGTGACACTTCCGTAAGTCTCCTTTTTAGTAGGAAAGTTCATGTGGCTTCTTGCTTTTGATGAGACTTACATATATAGCATCTTGGTCAGCAAATTCAAATTCTATTTCCTCCTTGGTAGCAGTTAGAAGGACACAACACGCCATCACACAGCGAGAGATGTTCAGTAGACGATGAGGTTTTACCAATACGCTCCTAGTCCAATGTTAGTCAGTTTAAGAGCTTCGCAGTTTTCTTCTCGACGACTGTTTTTAATAATAAAGTGCCATTCCGTAATTTCTTGATATGTTTAATCTGTCCGTCGTTATTAGTAATAGCTTTATTACAGAGGAAATGGGACAAGGCGTTAGTAGTACTCGGACGATTTGCTTCAACATTGATACTATTAACATCTTTATCTTTAATTACAAAATATCGAACTACAAGCATCACGATACTTGTCTTTTCCACACCATCTATAACTTGAGAATATGTCTAATTTTTGTTTAGTTTGGGCATCTTGAGCCTAGACCCGAGTTTATATTTTAATGCCCATAAGAAGTTGGTATTAGATATACATTTATAAAGAGAAAATGTGCATTAACGACACAACTTCACGCCGGAGCGCATGAGAGAACTTATGTTACTCTCCTGGCTACCCCATAACAACATCCTCGTCATAGAATTTTCGTGGGGCCGACGCTGTCAAGGGAAATGGGAGTGAAAAAAAAAACATTTCTGTGGACAGATACGCATGACTTCGGAAAAAGAAGAATTTGAAGTAAAAGAAACAACCTATCGAATAACAACAAAAAGGGACTCCACCAGCGCACAAGAGAACAAAATATGCAGATCTTTCATCTTTTTGTGTTTTTATTTTTTAATAGTTCTTTTTAATTTGTTTATATTTTCAAAGACTTGGATACCGGATATGACAAACACTGGACGCATACAACAGCAGGCTGGGACGGATGCGCGTCCACCCCAGATGGAGAAAGACGTCCAAGGACCATCCACGTCCCAAGACTCCCACATTTAGGACACGAATCCATCTCATCCCGCTGGATGCTCGTGCCCTTCACTCCTTCGCCCCATGGCTCCAGGTCCATACGTCTTCTGAAATACAAATCCGTCTATCAGAAACTGGCCATAGCCTGATGTCAGCATAGCAAGGTTGACATCAAGAATTCTATTGTCTAATATTTCATTTCACAGCAATGCATGCAAATTTCAGCATAGGTATCTCTATCTAGAAAGTCACTTGTTTTGGACTTTATGTTGAGCCGAAGATTTGGTAGGTTTTGTATATGCGTAAAAAGTTTTTTTTTTTTTTTTTTTTTTTTTTTTTTTAAAGGGAGCACAAGGGACTGAGTTGTCACTTGCTGTCTTTCTCCTTTGAGCGCGATTTGTTTCTTCATCAAAATGATTGAATCTTGTTATCTATCCACAGCATTATACGTACTTGAGAGGTCCTTATGTTTGAGTAAATAGCTACAGTATAAATATTTCAGTTTATCTTTTTGCATGTTTCTGTGATTGTAGAAAATCTGAGTTAGAAACAATAGTTGTTTGGTCATCACCTGACTCACATCCTGCATTCACATCTACTTGGGCGTTGTTCTGACGAGAGTAGCATTACATCAGCCTCTTGATCACTGGCGCAAATCCAGGGGGATCAGGGGGATATATGCCCTCCAATCTTAGACCTGCCAGGACTGTCAGCCCCACTAATCTGATTTGAAATGTGTTTTCTGGGCAGAAAACTGATGATTTGTGTTTGATAGCTACAAAGGAAAGTGAGATGAAATTGATGTGCCCCAGAATAAGCCTCAAATCTCCCCGCCTTCTAATGTTGAAGACAACTCTATTCCCTGATCCTCCACAGCATTGTTTTTCAACTTCATAAATATTTTGAACATCACTTAAAAAAGAAAAAAATATGGAAACGGTCTTACTCTCCCAATGTTGAAGACATCTTTGCGCCACTGCTCTTGCTCTTTCGAAATTGACTAGCCTATGTATATTAATACTATTAATGATTACTTTCATTATAAAAGTATTAGACCAACTATTCACAGAAACGTGGAGGATTACAGGTAAAATTATAGGGTACGTAACAAAATGCTTCAAGTTATTTGTTTTTATTATTATTTTATTCCTGTAATAGTGTCTAATAGGTGTTTTAGGTATGTTAGTTTTTAAGGTTTGCATTTTAGAGCTGCCATTCTTAAAACATCTAAATAAATAACACACGCAGTTTGAAACAAGTCAAATATTTTTCTATGCCTTGGAAGTTGTCACTTGCTGTCTTTATCCTTTGAGCGCGATTTGTTTCTTCATCAAAATGATTGAATCTTGTTACCGGTATTTGTTTGAATAGATATCTGAACATAACTTGAGGAAAAAGCGACATTCCGAACTCTGTACCTGAAGACCACAAATTATTCACTGATATTTTTGACTGTGCACAGATCGAATGCAAAAAGTAAAGCTATTCAAGCACTTATTGGTTTAACAGGATTGAATTCTATAGTTTTATTTTTATGGCATTTGCTAGAACCTGTTATACATCAAGAAATGTTCGTTTCTGTGCAAATTATATCAACAGTATGGTCACAAATGAACAAATAGATTTAGCTAAACTTTGTATCAATATTTTTACTGCATGCAGTCAAACACAAGACGTAGTTTATATATTAAATATATATATATATATATATATATATATATATATATATATATATATATATATATATATTTCACTGTTCTTATTTAATTTCTTATCTGATAACACTGATTAAGGACATAATTGGCATCATCAGTGTGATAGCCGTCGTAATATTCTTTAATGCATCGTTTAATTGTCTCGGTATCATTTTTCTGCGATAATGTTTCATAACATAGTGCAATCTCCACTGCACTTCAAAGAATGAAATAAAACCAAGCGCCTCATTAAGCACCACAACAATAGCAGCACAACGTAAGAAAAATTATGGATGTAACATTTCAACACTAAAAGAAACATACTAATAGTATTTGATTCAGCAGGAATGTAAGAACATCTTACAGTATTATTCATATTTAAATATGTTGTATGAAACTAAATATACCTCCTTGTTATTACCTAACTAGGATAGCAGGGTTATTTTTGATGGGGGTGTTAGTATTGTCTTTACCTCAGTTACTAGGCGAACGCGGTGAGACAGGGAAGTGGAGTCTGCAACTGTTGCAGTGAATGCAATGGCTTTTCAAAGTTGCAATTTAGATGTTCAAGTACACTAATTTGATTGCGTTTATTTTTCAAAGAAAACACCACCATAAATTACACATTATTAATTGTATTATCTGTAGGGATGGTTCACCATTCCTGCAGTAATGGAGACGTATTATCGGTCCCATATGTACGGAAGTTACGAATGCATGAACAGCATAGCACAATTGACAATTCAATAAACTTCTACCGTGTATTAAGCAAATTGTATAAAAATTTGGTGCTTTTTATTCGATTTCATTACAAAATAGGAACAACCTGTAAAAGGAAAGAATGGCAATGCCAATAACTAATAGATTAGTTTTGATAGGTACCTTTCCGAATTGACTTGTGCTATATCTTGTATGATTAAGTTTAAATCAAGACAACATTAAGGTTCAAAAAACTTTACGATGCTTGCGTTTCTTTTACGACTAAATATATGTTTATTGGTTAACATAAATCCTTTTCTTGTGTTTCAGTCAGGAGAGAATTCAGATACGTTTTCACTCGAGAAATATGATTGTTATCTCCGCTGGTCTAATAGCTAGTACGTGGTCTCTTGAAGTATGCGTTCCTGGGTTCGATTCCCGGTGAGAGAGCGCAAAGTATTTTTTAATCCAAGGATTACATTGATCAGCCGTCTCCTTTAATCTAAAGGACTGGGCATAATCATGGGGGCTTGAACCAAAGAAAATCTTATATTTTCAAGGAATCTGAACTCTTAGGGCGAAAAGGAGGTAAAGAAGAAGTTTTTCCTTATTTTTAAAAGGATTATGAGATTGAATAACTTGCCTTTCCAGACTGACTTTTAAAATTTGATTACAGTACATCTTTCTTTAAGTATTATTATTGAAATCGAAGTCTTTTGATATATTTTGGATGAATGTATTTGATAAAACAAGAGCAGATTGGGAGAGGTAAGTGTAAGTATGATTGCTTTAGCATACAACAAACTTACAACTTGTATGTGTGAGGACAGAAATTTTCCGTGGGTAGGATTGCCATAATTTTTTGATCCTAAATACAAACAAACCTTAAACTGACGACCCATCGAAGATACAGTGCTCAAACTCAGAACAAGTATTTTAAAATTTCTTACCTAAAAACCACCTTTTCAGTTATCACACAATTGTTTACTGTATTGGTTAAAACGCTATTGAAAACAAACATCTTTAATATTTTTTTCATAAACACAAATATAATAAATCATGCCATTAAATTAGGTATATTAAATATAACCAAAAGAACCCTGGAATGGAAAAGTGAGACATTTTTAAGAAACATAACCTATTTTACTAATAGTAACTCAAATAAAACTCTATGATGAAAACACAATTCTTTTCACCCACGATTTTAGCGATTCCCGATTCGGAAATTTTCCGGCAGCTCCCAAAACTGTAAAATATGGACATTTTCCTATTTCATGCTTTGTATCCTCGTCGCCAAAAGTGCCTTTACATCGCCGTGACGGGTATGTGACCGCGCAGTGCTCCAAGGAAGGGATGGTTGCACAAGAAATTTTGATTAATTTTGAAGAGTTTTTATTTTGACTACGGAAATAACGTAGGTGTAGGGAGTAAAGACATAGATTTGAAGCATGAGTACACTGTCATCTCCGAAAAGATTCGTATTCTCAGTTTTTCATTTTATTCTCCTATATGTTAAGTTAATAACTGCTGAGAACTGCTACTAGCGCTTTTCACTTTTCAGGAATTTAACACGACATGTTCGCAGGACACTTTTCTAAGTCCTAAATGTATGCACGAATTATTTCATTCGTCTCACTGTCCTTATTTCAGAATGGAAACTGAATATGCTGAACGTGAATATGTTTCGCTGTCGTCAAGCAAGGGTCGTAATAAATGTAAATAAGGTTCTTATTATTAAATAAAACATAGAAGTTTCTATTCCACGTATAGCACAATATAATACAGTAATTAACGAACATGATAATCACTAACGCCCGCAGGATTTTTTCGAACGGGGAGGGGGGGCAAAAGACCGATATAGTTTTTCGATTTATTGCCCTATATATATTAAGTCATAGTTTATCATTGATAGCGTATATCCTCTTACTTTTCAAAATCGCCACTGTAACCTATTAGTCAGAACATACATCTCCAGATATAATGTAGAGGGAAGAGAAGGAAGGAGATATGGAAAGTGCCGTAACTAATTTTAATGCGCCCTGGATAATCCATTACTCATACCCGCCCCCTGTCCCACGCATTTCAACTGCTGCGTTATATATATATGGTTTCATGTCAGAGCAAGGTCAAAGTATAAGAGCAAGGTCAAAAGTGCCCGAGTCGAAAATGCACCGCGTGAAAATGTTCCCCTCGTCAAAAGGCCCCGGGTCAAAAGATCTTCGCGGGAAGAGGGCCCTATGTCAAAAAACCCGGGTCAAACAGGACCCCGCCTCAAAAGGACACGGGTCAAAAGATCCTCGCGAGTAAAGAAGCCGAGTCAAAAGGGCCTTATGTCAAAAAAGCCGGGTCAAAAAGGACCCCGCTTCAAAAGGGCACAGGTCAAGACGGTCCCGCGTCAAAACGACCCGAATCAAAATGGCCCAGAGTCAAAAAGGCCCCGCGTCAAAGGGGTCGGCAAATACAATTCCACGGCTAATAAACCTGAGATCAGGAGTGAAAATCAGGAGAAAGATACATATGACCAGTGGCGTAACTAATTTTATTGTGCCCTGATCGTTCATAATCTATTTACTCATACCTTCCCCCTGCCGCCCGCATTTCAGCTGGTGAATATATATATGTCAGAAGGTCACGGACAAAATGACGAGAACAGAAATGCCCGAAGCAAAAGGGTCCCAGTCGAAAGGGCCCTGGAACAAAAAGATCCGAATTAAAACAGGCCCGGTGTCAAAAGGGCCAGAATCAAAAGGACGTCGCGACAAAAAGGCCCTATCAAAAATGTCCGGGTCAAAAGAGACCTCACCTCAAAAAGGACATGGTGAAAACGGTCCCGTGTCAAAAGGGTTACAGGCGAAAGGGCACCGCGAGAGAAAACCCGAGTCAAAAAGGCCTCCGTTAAAAGGGGACGAGTCAAAAGACCCCTGCGTCAAAAAGGCCCGACTCAAAAGGCTCCGCGTCAAAAGAACCCGGAAAATATAATTTCACGGCGAAAAAGTCTGAGTAAATAGATGATACGACCAGTGGTGTAACTAATTTTCCTGCGCCCTGATCATTGATCATCTACTTAATCATACCTGCCCCCTGCCCTGCCCCACGCAGAGTTGATGTATATATATATATATATATATATATATATATATATATATATATATATATATATATATATATATATATATATATGTAGTTCTGTCAGAAGGGCACGAACACAAAGGCGAAGACAGAAATGCCCAAGTAAAATGAACCGCGGTCAAAATGGATCGGCGACAAAAGGGTCCAAGTCAAAAGTGCCCCGCTGTCAAAAGTGCCCAAGTCAAAAGGTCGTCGCGACAAAAGTACCTGAGACAAAGGGCTCTATCTAAAAAATTGCCGGGTGAAAAACGACACCGCCTCAAAAGGGCTCGGGTCAAGACGGTTCCGTGTCAAAAGTTTCCGAGTCGAAAGGGCCGCGCTACAAAATGCCCCGAGTCAAAAGAGGCCCCGCGTTAAAAGAGGTCGTGTCAAAGAAGCCCCGCGTCAAAAAGACCCGTGTCAAAAAGGCCCCACGATAAAAGGCACGGTAAATACAATTTCACGGCTAAAATGCATGACATCGGGAGTGGAAATCAGAAGAAAGAAAGATAATGACCAGTTGCGTAAGTAATTTTACTGCGCCCTGGATCTTTGATCATCTACTTACTCATAACTTCTCCCTGCCCAACGCATTTCAGCTGGTGAATATATATTCAATGTCAGAAGGGCGAGGACCGAAATGCCCGAGTCAAAAGGGCCCCGGTCGAAAGGCCCCATGACAAAACTGCCCTACTCAGAAACGGTCCCGCGTCTAAAGGGCTCTTGCCAAAAAGGCTCGGCGACCAAATAGCCCGAGTCAAAAGGGTCCAAGTCAAAACGGCCCCGGGTAGAAAGAGCCCGGGTAACTAGTCGGCGACAAATGAGCCCGCGTCAAAAGGGCGCTGTTTTAAAAGTGCCCTGGTCAAAAGGTCCGAAGTGAAAATGGCCCCGCGCCAATAGGGTTGGAGTCGAAAGTGCCACGCGTAAATTAGTCTCGAGTGAAAAAGGACCCGCGTCAAAAGGGCCCGGTTCCACGGCTAGAAAGCCTGAGATCAAAGCACGAGTGGAAATCAGGATGCACAAGTGTATATTGTCCCTTTGGTAAGTTGAAGGTTTGTGCAAAAGAAGGAAAAATATCTGTAGCTATTGGTAACAAATAGGAAATTTGAATGGTGGTATAAGTTTTGTTTGGTTGTTGATTGTTTTGCAACAAATGCTATTGCTTAAGTCATTCTCCATTAAAGTAAGGTTGCACTCCCGTCTTTCGGAGTTTGTATTCTCGTTACATAGCCTAATCAAACTTTATATATTATTAAATTTCCCCTTAGTTCTAAAATTCGATTTCTAGCCCTGGATCAAGGTATAGTATGAAAAATATTCTGTGGAAAAGATTAGTTTAATTTTGCAGTGAGAAGACACATGTGCAGCTGTATACATGGTTAGTCAAAAGTATTGGGACAGAACAATAATAACGACGTGCGTGGATGGAGGCAAAAAATGTTACAATTGGCATTATTGCATTGATTTGGAGTGGGGTCACCTTCGAACCCATCTTGAATTCCACCACATTGCATATCACACAATATTATTAAATGTAAAACGTTATGATTTTAGAGTAACTTAGACCTTAATATTCCTACAAATGAGAATGTGAACTCGTTTGTGACACATCATCTGTTTGAGATAGAGTATGCTCTGTTTCACAGGGTGTCCTATGTTTAAAAGTGAATTATAGACATTCAGTAAAGCGACTTCAGCACCATCCCTATTTATCGTATGATCATGCTTCATACCTCGTTTTATCACAATAGAGCAACCTTTCAAATAATAAACTCCCCATCAAAAAATTGTGACAGCTAACGCCGTGCAATTAGGCCACCCATACACCTTCTTATCCCATAATCGTGTCAGCGAAAGAAACCCCTACCTCTCATCCTTCCTTCACTCCCATACTAAAATTAGCTAACAGCATGAGCGCAATTCTTATTTCAAACTACACATGTATTACTTTGAATAAAATGCAATAAAACCGAGACGAAACAAGATTCATAGGTTGATGTAGGGAGAAAGTGAAACACACAGTGAAAAATTGAAACCAATGAATGTCACTTACACAGAGATTCCGAAATGAGGCAGAGAGAGAGAGAGAGAGAGAGAGAGAGAGAAGAGGAAAGGAGGGAGAAGAAGAAAAAGTAACGGGAGAACAGATAAAACTGTGGAATTCAAACGTAGTAAGAATATAACCTAACATTATAAAGTTCTGTTTCCAGAAATCCAACAGTAATATAGAAATAACGTTTACTTTTACATAGTTTTTCAGAACTATTCGAATATATAGACGATGCTTTAAACATTTATTATGTTACTTTCATAATGCATAGTATACTCAATTTCAAGTAGAACTGTAGATCTCCGAGACACATCTAGGATAATGTCAAAAGTTTAACACAAAATGCTTCGGTTTCGCGTGGTTTGATTGCAAATTTGGTAATGTTCGTTGGACGTAATGATCGAAGATACATTCTAATATAACCAGTAGATAGCGTTGGTCATATCCTCCATTTCAGACTACTAATGCAAACTGAACAAAAAACGAAGCGAAAAAAAAGAGAAAGAAAGAAAAAAGAGAAAATTGAAGAGTGCTATTTTATTGCTAAATATCTATCAGATATAACCTATATTAAAAGTCCAAACTATATTGTAATGGAAAGCTACAAATGTTGGAAAGGAAAAGTTTGTTTCCCATGTTGTAGCATCTTTCAAATTTCAACGTGAATAAAACACATTGAATTATAGGATGGGAACAAATATTGTGTCAAACAAGTATAAATAAAATTTTGTTTTCAAATAACCAAAGAGATACCATTTTCTAGTCTTTTCCAAAGAGTTATCTGTACCGAACATCCGGCATTGATTTCATCTCTTCCGAATATAACGTAATTTGCACAGAGAGAAAGAACAAGCTAAGAGCATAATCGTGTTAGACGTATGGTGTTGCTTAGGTTATAGACCACCACTGGATCGAGGAATTTAAATCCGTAGTGACCCGGTAATTCGACTGAGACTCGGTAACCCAGAGGATAAAAAAGAGATTTTACTTATTTCCTTGCGTTTAAACAGTATTGCTGTAAGAGATGACTAGAACTGTTGATGTTATCCCCAGAGCACGAAAAACATGACGCCGAAGTTAACAGCTAATTAGATTCTCCGGACCAGGTATATCGGGCTTCTGCTCCGTTTTAACTTTGGAATATGAAGTACATGTATGTGTGAGAGGGAGAGAGGGAGAGAAGTGAAAGATGCAAAGACAGGATAGGGAAACGTCAAGAGAGAGAGGGACGGGACGAATATAAATATGAAGCATACTTACTATTGCAGTGTATGATATAGAACGCACACACTATTTACTCGAACTATCGCCAGTGATGCCTTGTAAGTTCTCTATCAGAAGATGAATCTTTGTTTGCAGCCATTATTTTATGTGGAAAAATCATACTACCTGATGAGGAATCGAACTAAGATTTTCATTTGGAAGTCTGACATGTTACCGCTATACCACCGGTTGCTATAGCCAAACTTTGTTTAACAAATGGTGTAGTGTTTCTTTCTGAGAACAAAAACACGAAAAGTCTATACTGCAGATAAATGATGTATTTAGAATGTCCTGGTAATTCCTTTGCTCTTTCCCATCCAACATTCGTAAATCGTCTCTATCATGATACAGGCGTTTGCTTCCACATTCTTACGCAGTGCTCTTATGATAAGTCGATTCTTCAAAATCACTATGTTACGAGGCCCATCCGGAAATTGGTACCCGTTTGTGCAATAAAGACACAGTAGTACATATTAACAAATATACACATTTTTATTGGAAGGAGCATACTTTACACTACTTCTCCACATAATCATCAAGCAAATTTAGGCATTTGTCATACGTGTGACGAGTTTTTGTATTCCAGCGTCATAATCCTCCGCCACCAGCGTATTGAGATACGTAGTCACGCCTTGTTTAAGTTCTTTATCGCTGTCAAATCTTTTTCCCGCCAGAAAGTCGAGACACATTAGGAAAATGTTCACAGAGTTCATCAATTGTGACGCGCCGATCGTTCCTCACGCATTCGTCTGCTAACCTCAGCAGTTCGTTTGTTATGACAGATGGTCTCCCTGAACGCTCCTCGTCGTGTGTACTCCCCCTCGCCAGGTTGAAGTTGCAACACCAGCGCCGAATAGACGACTCGTCCATCACATCGTCTCCATACACCTCCTTTAATTGGCGATGAATTTCACAAGGTCGAACGTTTCGTACATTAACAAATTTAATCACGGCCCATACTTCACAACTGGCGGGGATCTCAATTCGTTTAATCATTATAAACGAGCACAGACACAACACAGGCACTGTTAGCGTCACGCAACCTTGCACAGAGCAGGCAGACAAGCCACTGATGCGGTCTGACCTTGCCCAGCGGCTCCCCGCATCGTCAGCGCTTCAAGCGGCGCAAACGGATATCACTTTCAGGATGGCCCTCGTAGATAGCAATATTATTCATAACGCCATTGCGTTACCCCTACACTATCATGCCATCTAAAATTTCAAGCCAAATATTACTTTCTTTAGCCCTGATCTTTGGAACGAATCGGCTTCTTCCTGTAACATTATTTGCAACAAAGTGCACAACGAAATTGATCTGTTTGACGGCCTAGAGAGAAATAAGTGCCCACTGATAAAAAAAAAACACTTACAATCGAGGAAAGAATGTGGAAATAAAACTTATTTTGCAGTAATTTCTCCGTGCTACTTCAAAAGTACGCAAATAATAATAATAATAATAATAATAATAATAATAATAATAATAATAATAATAATAATAATAACCTATATTATAAAATTGAAAGTAACTATGTTTGTGGCTCCTAATTTCTTGAATCACCAGACTGATCTCTGTAAACCTTTCAACATATATAAGGTTCGGATCTGGGACTACTTTTGTCATTTCAGTTTGACGGTGCAACGTAGGGGCCGGTGAGAGTGAGATACATGTAAAAAAAAACTGAAAATAAAAGTGGATGTCTTTGTGACTTCATCACTCTTGAACCACCCGACCGATCTCAATTAAATTTTCAACACAGGTCAGGTTCGGGCCTAAGATGGCATTTATCTATTTACTTTGACGATATAGCTTAGGGTTGAGGAGAGGGAGAAGTTAAAAAGTGTAAATAAAAGTTGATAACTCGCGAAACAAAGGATCCATCACGATCAAATTTGTAACATAGGTGAGGTTCGGGCCTGAGATGTTTTTTTTCATTTCACTTTCTCGGGAGAACTTGGAGAGGGAAGTGGGAGTGGAATATATATAAATAAATTAATTAATTAAATTAATAAAACTTAATGACTCCTGAACCACCAAACCAATCTTGATCAAATTTTCAACCTAGATGAAGTTCGAATCTGAGATGGTTTCTGTCATATCACTTGGACGCTGGAACTTAAGAGATGGAGAGGGGGAGCGACATTTAACAAAGAACGAAAAATTACTGCTATAAGTGGCGAATCTGTAATTTTTGGAGTCGCTGAGATTAACAGTGACACATCTGATGCTGTTTAAATCCAAATTCAGTCCCTCTACTGAGAGGAGGGGGAGACATATAAAAATGATCGAAATAACCAATATCAGTGTCGAATTCACAGTTTTCCGGCTGGCTGAGATCAACAATGACACTCATACGGCCCACAACATAGGGTGAGGGGGATATATAAAACTAATCGAAAATGACCGATATTAAAGAGGGCTTTAGTAATACTAAACAGTGACTGAGTAACCGACCATATTACTATTTTTTCTCAATTTAACCCAATGAAGCGGGTAATTGATGCTAATAATAATAATAATAATAATAATAATAATAATAATAATAATAATAATAATAATAATAATAATAGGCTACTATACTGTGAATGTATACATTATTATTATTATTATTATTATTATTATTATTATTATTATTATTATTATTATTATTATTATTATTATTATTATTATTATTCACGTAGTTTTGAACTTGCACGACGAAATTACTGGAAAATATGTTTTATTTCTGTAATTTTTACTGGATAGTATGCATTTCCTTTATTAGCGGGCACTAATTTCTCTCTAGGCCGTCGAATAAATCAATTTCGTTGTGCACTTTGATTCGTTATAAAGATCACAGCTAAAGGAATATTTGGCTTCTAATTTCAGGTGGCATGATAGCGTTGGGGTAACGCAGTGGCCTTATGAATAATACAGCTATCTAACATACGTTCAAATCTTATTCACGTCAAAGTTAATATTTTTACAATGTGATTGTGAAGAATCGACTTATCATACTGGACAAGCATTACGTAAGAATACGAAAGCAAACAATTGTATCATGATAGAGACTATTTACGAAGATTGTTTGGGAAAGGGCAAGGGAATTACCAGGACATTTTAAATACATCATTGACCTGCAGTATAGACTTTTCGTGTTTTCGTTCTCAGAAAGAAATACTGTTTGGCTAACAAACCATTTGTTAAACAGTTCGGCTAAAGCAATCGGTGGTGTAGTGGTAACGTGTCAGACTTCCAAATGGAAAATCTTGGTTTAATTCCCCATCAGGTAGTATGATTTTTCGCATAAAATAATGGCTGCAAACAGAAATTCATCTTCTGATGGAGAACTTACAAGGCATCACTGGCGATAGTTCGAGTAAATAGTGTGCGCGTTCTATATCATACACTGCAATAGTAAGTATGCTTCATATTTATATTTGTCCCGTCCCTCTCTCTCGTTCTTGACGTTTCCCTATCCTGTCTTTGCATCTTTCACTTCTCTCCCTCTCACACATACATGCACTTCATATTCCAAAGTTAAAACGGAGCAGAAGCCCGATATACCTGATCCGGAGAATCTAATTAGCTGTTAACTTCGGCGTCATGTTTTTCGTGCTCTGGGGATAACATCAACAGTTCTAGTCATCTCTTACAGGAATACTGTTTAAACGTAAGGAAATAAGTAAAATCTCTTTTTTATCCTCTGGGTTACCGAGTCTCAGTCGAATTTCCGGGTCACTACGGATTCAAATTCTTCGATCCAGTGGTGGTCTATAACGTAACCAACATCATGCGACTGACACGATGATGTTCTTAGCTTGTTCTTTCTCTCTGTGCAAATTACATTATATTCGGAAGAGATGAAATCAATGCCGGATGTTCGGAACAGATAACTTTTCGGAAAGGACTATAAAATGGTACCTCTTTGGTTATTTGAAAACAAAATTTTATTTATACTTGTTCGACACAATATTTGTTCCCATCCTATAATTCAATGTGTTTTATTCACGTTGAAATTTGAAAGATCCTACATCTATGAGAAACATAAACTTTTCCTTTCCAACATTTGTACCTTTCCATTACGATATAGTTTGGACTTTTAATATAGGTTATATCTGATAGATATTTAGCAATAAAATAGCACTCTTCAATTTTCTCTTTTTTCTTTCTTTCTCTTTTTTTCGTTTCGTTTTTTGTTCAGTTTGCATTAGTAGTCTGAAATGGAGGATATGACCAACGCTATCTACTGGGTATATTAGAATGTATTTTGGATCATTACGTCCAACGAACACTACCGAATTTGCAATCAAACCACGCGGAAACAAAGCGTGTGTGTTAAACCTTTGACATTATCCTAGATGTGTCTCGGAGATCTACAGTTCTACTTGAAATTCAGTATGCTATCCATTAAGAAAGTAACATATTAAATGTTTAAAGCATCGTCTATATATTCGAATAGTTCTGAAAAACTATGTAAAACAAACGTTATTTCTATATTACTGTTGGATTTCTGGAAACAGAACTTTATAATGTTAGGTTATTTTCTTACTACGTTTGAATTCCACAGTTTTATCTGTTCTCCCGTTACTTTTTCTTCTTCTCCTCTCCTTTCCTCTTCTCTCTCTCTCTCTCTCTCTTTGCCTCGTTTCTGACTCTCTGTGTAATAGACATTCATTGGTTTCAATTTTTCACTGTAGGTGTTTCAGTTTGTCCCTACATCAATCTATGAATCTTGTTTCTTCTCGGTTTTGTTATTTCATTTTATCTATACTAATACATGTGTAGTTTGAAATAAGAATTGCACTCATGCTGTCAGCTAATTTTAGTATGGGAGAGAAGAAAGGAGGTGAGAGAGGGGTCTCTTTACCTGACACGACTATGGGGCAAGAAGATGTATGTTTGGTGGCCTAACTGCACGGCGTTAGCTGTCGCAATGTTTTTGAATCGGAGTGTACAATTTACATTTCCCTATTGTGTCCCTGAAGTGAGAAATTTTGAGAGAAAACAGAATTTTTCTCTGATTTTTAAAATTTTTTTTAGTCCCTTTGGACCCCCGCGTAAACGCAGACATCTTAAAATCAATTGAAAAATACTATATGTGTGTACAAAATTTCAAGTTTCTATATTGAATAGTAAGAGCAGGAAAAGTATTTAATTTATCAATAATCCCCACAGTGCCCCAGACTACCGCAAAAGACTCTGATGGCAGGTAAAAAATTTCCTGAGACATCCGTGTTTATTCTAGGATCATGGTTCGCCATCATTCTCTTAAGAATAGAACTACCTTTCAAACGGTACCATTAACATGTCTCTATCATGAATCTAAGGCGGCAAAATCGCGAAGAAAGAGATTTTTCGTCAAAATATCCTTTTAAAATTTTGCCCCTCTGGACCCCCCTGTTTTAACGCAGAGATCTGAAAGAAATCTAATAAATACTATTCGGTGGAGTGAATATTTGTCCAAATTTCAGTCTTCTAGGTGCAAAACTAAGCCTGCTTAAATATATATATATATATATATATATATAATATATCCATAATACCCCAGATTCCCGTATAAAACAGGATCTTGTGTCGAAATTTCCTTGAGAGATCCCTATTTATCCTAGGATTGTGGGTCGTGTATAATTCTCTTCAGAATAGAACTGCCTTTCAAACGATACCATTCACATGTCTCCATCGTGTATCTAAGGCGTGAAAATCGCGAAAAAAAGAGTTTTTTTGGTTAAAAATATTTTTTTACTTTTGCCCCTATGGACCCCCAGTGTTAACGCAGAGATCATCTGAAAAAATCTGATAAATACTATTCGGTGGACTGAATGTTTGTGCAAAATTTCAATCTTCTAGGTGCAAAAGTAAATCCGTCAAAAAAATAAATATCGGCCTAATAACAAAATATGTTTTAAAGTTTTGACGTCATCACCTCCTATGTCTCGACGCAGAAAGGCGTGAAACCATACATAACGTGTTCTACAATGCCTCTAGACTTGGAAAAACAGAAAACCCAAAGTAAAAAGCTTTATTTGTTCTTTTTAAATCGAATAATGAAGACACTACTTTAGTAGCTAAAAAGTATTAAGAATCCACAAGAACTGTCACATGTTGAAACCCTCATATCGACTTATGAATGGATTTCAGGTGCTGTACTCAACAAACGAAATTCAAGCCTGATGTGCATAACAGCTGACCGACTCATAGCAGACATGTAGACTACAACTTTCGTGCCACAACATGTACTGTGCTAGTGGTTGTCCTTATTCATCAAAGTAAGGCCGAGTGGGCTAGCGCCATATGATAGTAATGAAAATTCTTTTGGCGTGAGTCCAAACCCGGCTCGAGGAAAGTTTCTTTTACATTTTTTAAATATTTTATAACACTTTTTAAATTAAAATAATATCAAAATAATACTCAAAAAAGTGATTTACTTACTTTTGTGCAGATAAGTAGTAGTAGTAGTAGGAACGGGTTAGAAGCCCCGCAGGGCTCGTTTTGTTCCCCTTGTACTCCATGATATAAATTTTGTAACCAACTTAAAACAACTAGCCAGGATAGCGCTTAAAACAGCTGGCTAGAGTAGCACGCGAAAAAAACGTACTTCCGGGAGCATTACTCTCCCGAACGGGTCGTGTGCCAAACACTGCTCATGGAGTCCCTTTCCAGCACAGTAAAAGGGCGAAAAAAAGAAAAGAAAGGAAAAAAGAAAGAATACGAAAACGGTTCCTTATGCAAAGAGCGTTTGAAAACATTTCAAAAGGTACGCTATGACAATTATCAGTTAATTGGCAACAACCGATATCGCGGACAGATCCATGGATTTTTAAAGGGCGAGCAGGTCTGAAAAGTAAATTTGAGACATTTCTTGATATGTGGTTGGCTAATCAAAAATGTGAACTGGAGTGCTTCATAATACGTATTTATCGCCCTTCTGGAGGCAGCATTGAGGAAAGCCATGTTGTTCAACACGAGAGAATCCAGGATTACCATAAAAACTTTTTATTACCATCTTTTTATTATTGCATTATTTTATTTTATTATTATCATTATTTTTCTTAAATTAGATTATGTAGAATAAACTATTTTTAATTTAATTTCCTATTAATATTAATTTATATTAATTCTTTACTAATATCGTTATTTTTATACTGCATAAGTACTATCGTGGGGTCAGATTTAACCCCATTAGCCTATTTGTTTTGAAATTAAAATATGTTAATACGTATTACCATTGGCAGTTGATTGTGGACCGTTTACTAGTGCTATACTTTAACGGATTTAACTAGTTTTTGGGACAAAAGATATTTTTAAAATATTTTTTGACTAATGGTCTTTTGGTAATAGATTATTACAAAGCGAAACAACATACTTAAATGAAATAAAGTTTTTTTGTTATCCGAAAATAACAAAGTATGAAAATAAACTTATTTTCATGTAAAGAAAGCATGCAATTATTATAGTGTGTCCAGTAAGAGAACGTCTCTGACAGTTCGCAGTGACATTGCCACTACTCGCGTGTCAAGGTTTTTTCGGTGCAATTGTAGTGGCAATTTAATTTTTCACCAATTTTGCTTATTTTGGGAGTTATTATAATAAAAACAATTTTTATAGCAGAACTTTTATTACAAAATGCTTTTATTCTGAATGTATTTTTAGTGTTTTTCGCCAATAAATAGAAATATCTGTATGGTAATAATATTTTAACCGCATAAGATTGCTTAATTAAGAGTCCTAATTCTTCAAAACTGCATACTGTCGTTTCTCAAGAAGATCACACCTATCCTTTTCGGTCAGATGATGACAATGAGAAAATACTGACAAGGAAGATGAAGGTGGAACAGGATCTAAAGAACTAACATCGATCTCTTTTTTCAGGGATCCAGGATGTTTCGTGCATTTGAAGCTCGCCAGTTTCGACGATGCAAAGTTCCTTTCCTCGTCGACCACAGATTCAAAGTGGCTGCACATGTGAAGAAGCAGGGACATCTCGTTTGTGAACAAGCTTTCGAGCATCTTTTTTGGACTTCGGACTTCAGTTTACCTCTTTTCATATTCTTCTTGTCCTAAATCAATGCGAGAATGCGAATAAACTCAATTTCTTCAGAAATATTCAAATTCAAAAACAAACAAAAAAAATTAGTACGAGATAATATCCGACGAATTAGGTTTTTTAATATCTTATTTTGATCTACAAATCCTGGATCGTTCCATTGTGGAAAATATAATTTCACGAAAAAGAATTTCTTCTGTTTCCCATGCAAAACCCCTTAGAAGACTAGAGTGGGGAATGAATCAAATCAAAGGTTTCAGATAACATTCTCAGAAATAGCAATACGAGTGGGAACATGAGGGCATTTTCAGGCGGTGGTTACGATCACTAACAACTAACTCCGGTAAAGCGTGTTGCCTAAATCCAATGCTGCGATAGCCGCAAAACGGAGTTTTATTGTATTGTAATACATGCAGGATTCGCCACCATTTACGCTGGTGTCTAGTGCGTCTTCGAACCTCTTCTGTATGATTCAATTTATATAGGCTATAGTTTGCAATGTTCCAAAACAATAGAAATATTTATTTATCTATATCGATATATATATAAATGAAAGTGACTATGTTTGTAACTTAATAACTCTTAACCGCCCTACCGATCTCGTTCAAATTTTCAACATAGATGAAGTTCTGACCTGGGATGTTTTTTTATCATTTCACTTTCAACGTGCAACTTGGGGAAGGGGGGGGATGTATAAAAATGATTGAAAATGAACGATGTTAGTGTCAAATGCATAGTTTTCGGGGTCGCTGAGATAAACAGTGACACTTTCGATGCAGTTTAAATCCAAATTCACCCCGCAACTTGGGTAAAGAGGAGGATAGCATATACAAAATGTTCGAAAATGACCGATATTAGAGTCGAGACCATGGTGTGTGGGGTCGCTGAGATGAACAGTAACACTTTCGATGCCGTTTAAATTAAAATTTGGCCATGCAACTTGGGGAAGGGGAGATATACAAAAATGATCGAATATGACCGATATTTGTGTCAAATCCTTAGTTTTTGGAGTACGTAAGTTGATCGTGACAGTTTTGGTGCCCTTTATATCCAAAATGAAACGTATTCTCCCCGTATGAAACACGGGTATTCTAGCTAATTTATAAAAAAGAAAAAACAATAAAATTATTTGTTTAAAAGATTGCATATAAATCTGAGAATAAAAATAAAAAATACAGCAGAAAAAACTGTTATGTAACGAAGACCTAAAGCCCCTCCTCCCCCTTGTCACGCTTCGTAACGCAAGGCCGAACCCCCTTCCCTCCTTGCCGCGTTATGTAATATGTGGACGACCCCTAAATGTGTGTTAATCACATATCCATTAGACACAGAACAAATATAGACACTTTAGTTGTTCTACTGACAGTCAGTACAAATAATGATATTTCTTGATTGACCCTTGTGCACATTTCGGTTGCACATAGAACAAATCCAAGAACGTTTTTGTCATCAATTCGAGGACAAATAGCACATCTCTTCCTTTTAGCTGGAGAATCTGTTTGTGGACGGTCTTCATTGATGTTCCCATCAGTTAGTCGTAACAATGACTGCCGAAGCCTACGAGAAAGTGTCCCGCATTCGCCCCTTACTTTTAGGTGATCTTGAATGAGAGTCATCGCAATTCTCATCATGAAGTCTCGTCTCTGAAGTCTTCTTTGTACGTTGGAAAGATGGTAAAAAAACAAGGCTATTTAAGCATGCAACGTCCAATATTCTATAGAAAATTGCAAGAAACCACCTGCAAAATCTGCCAGTTCCGAGTTCTGCACACATCTCTCTAATACTCCCCAAGAAAACCACAGAAAAAATGTAATGCAGGAAACGCATAGCGCAAGTACTATCCTGGGGAAAATTTCGACCTCAGAGGTCCGAAACCATCGAAACAACAAAGCGCATGGACACGAACAACAAGTCGCTAGGAGATTTCAAGATCAACTGAAAAAATGCAACCGTTAAGTTTTACGACCCACGATTATGCCGGCTAGGCTAAAGGAGGCGGCGATAATGAGAAATGAATGAAATGGTGGAATGAAAAAAGTGGGACGAAACTGGAGAACCCCAAGAAAACCCACGCACACGGTGTTTATCCAGCACAAGGTTCACTTTGCGCGGGCTGGAATCAAACCCAGGACCCCATGCATCAGAGGTGAATACTCTACCACTGAGTCACCGCGGCCCCCTATCAAGGTCAACTGAGAATAGACGACTGAAGCCTCAGTGAAACAATATATATATATATATATATATATATATATATATATATATATATATATTGTCCACAGCTAGAAATGTGTTTGCTGAGGTCAAATTTAATCCCACACGCTATCAATCATAAACTATGACTTAATATATATAGGGCAATAAATCGAAAAACTCTATATCGGCATTTGCCCTCCCCTCCTTTCGAAGAAATCCTGTGGGCGTTAGTGATTATCATGTTGGTTAATTACTGTATAATATTGTGCTATACGTGGAATAGATACTTCTGTATTTTATTTAATAATAAGAACCTTAATTACATTTATTACGGCCATTGCTTGACGACAGCGAAACATATTCACGTTCAGCATTTTCAGTTTCCATTCTGAAATAAGGACAATGAGACGAATGTAATAATTCACGCATACATTTAGGACTTAGAAAAGTGTCCTGCGAACATGTCGTGTTAAATTCCTGAAGAGTGAAAAGCGCTAGTAGCAATTGTTAGCAGTTATTAACTTACCATATAAGACAATAAAATTTTAAAAAACTGAGAATACGAATCTTTTCAGAGATGACAGTGCAATGATGCTTCAAATCTGTGCTTTTACTCCCTATATCTAAGTTATTTCCCTAGTCAAAATAAAAACTCTTCAAAATTAATTACAAATTCTTGTGCAACTATCAGACATTAATATGTGAGGATAATGTATTTGAACACCTTTCATTTAGCATATTTTACACTACGATATAGCAGGCGTTTCCAGGTCATTTCTCAAATACCTACGCAGTTAACAGTAGTGAACTAAATTGCATCAATTGCTTTACTAAATCAGTAACTATTTCTTAACCTATAAAACATTCACTGAAAAGTATTTTAAATTCGGATACATTGATATAGGAACTAACTGAAGCATTCTTAACAGTGACGATAGCACTTTTAATTAATTAAGTGGGAGTAAGCGGAAGAACAGAAAAAACGAGACACAGCAAAATTTTGTATTTGAAAAAGGTTATTTTATATTACTTTATTACTTTACCTATTTAACAATACAATTTGTCTACAGAGGGCAGGCGTCGTCACATGAGACGGACGCTCGTCCTCCTATTCCCCTATGGTGTTGTCACTGATTGTTAACTTTCACATAATTCGGGGTATCACAAATGTGTTAGGATATGAAAAGTGGAAGGGCATCGCAAACGAAACGTGTGTATGCAACTTCTACTATGAGAACTTATAAGAGTAAGACGAAAAAAGGACAGATAACATACTGTATATAATAAAATTAGTAGTTCATATGATAGAAAGTTCAATAGTGAAATAGAAAGTGAGAGTTTTGAATATATATCCTAACATAATACATATTTATTTTTCCATATCTTATGAGAAGTTAAACACCAAAATTCTCTTGCATACTCCACAGTGTAAAGACAAAAAAGTGTTATTATAATGTGACAACTTTATATGTATAATTGCATGTTATGTAATAATTACGAACATTCATATATTATGGATTCTGTCAAAGTATTTCAATGCGAAGGTTTTCTCTTTCTTTTCAGTTCTACACTCAATTCGATTATGATGTTTTGGTACTGTTCGCGCTAATTGTGAGTGTTGGTTACATCATGTAATTTTTATTGACTTAAGCCACAATCTTACTAAAGTTCGCGATAATCACTGGTGTACATGGGCGGCGATTAGGGGGGGCAAAGGGGGGCAGTTGCCCCCGCACTTTTTTTAAGTAACCAATTAATGTATATAGTTTCATTTGGAAATGTAACGATTTTGTATGTGTTACTGATTAATAGGAAAAAATGCTGCCATATAATATTTGCTGTTGCGTGAATACGTATTGGTTGTCTTCCCGTGGAGTAAAGAAAGCTACAGTAATTGCGTTTTAATCGCCACAGAAAATAACCCCAAAAAATAACCTATTGGAGCACAATTTCAGCATACTTTCATTTCTTCTTACAAGGGCTCGATATGTTAGTGAGCCGCTTTGAAGCTAATCGAAAGAACATTATGCAAAAAAGTAGGGCCTATTTCACAAGTTATTCTTTAATTGCACAAAAATTGACAGTTCCTAAAATGTCTTTTCTTCTTTCTAAAGTAAGGAATATCGATTAAAAAGAGCGTGATAAGAAACAACTTCTACTTTTCCATTGTTTTGTAGTGTAATATACGAGTGAAGTGTGTGTTTAAGGATGTACGAGTGTACCAGTATATACAATAAAATTTAGTAAATTGAACATAATTCTAGGTTTTAAGTTTATTTTGTATAACTGAAGTGTGGATTGTAAGTATTGTTGTGTTTTGATGTGTTCCAAGAAAGTGAAATCTGCACCTAATGGCAACGAACATATTTCAAGAAGTTGCAAAAGCAAATATTTCTTTAAATGTCGTAGCATATGCTTGTAGTATTTACTGTCTTTCATTTTCTAAGAGTAATAACATACATTTAATAGCATGTGTGGAATTAAATATTAAGTTTTTCATTAATCCTCAGTTTCAATATAACTTTTGCAAAACAAGCATCATTATTCATTACTATGATTAATATTATCCTTTCTATTTATTTGTTTTGCAAATTTATTAAATAATCTGATCACACAATTTTCCAGACAGAATTTTAAGATGTTCATGAGCAAGGAATCAAACCTCTTCTTACACTTTCGTTGTTTAAGAGTACAAAGGGCTAGTATCTACTTGCGTTGTTCTTCTCAATTTACTTAATAAACTATTATATACGATATACGGTATTTTAACTGAAAATATAGTATCCTATTAGTTATACAACCTTTCGTGAAACAAAATGTTAGAAACAACCAGGAAAACTAACATTTATATACAAATATTCAGATCATGTCTTGCCCCCTCACTTTTAACGTCCAACCGCCGCCACTGCTGGTGTATATATATATATATATATATATATATATATATATATATATATATATATATATATATATATATATATATATATATATATATATATATATATATATATATATATATATATATATGTGTGTGTGTGTGTGTGTGTTATTACTTTAGCCCTAACTGTTGGTCTAATGACTAGTGCACGAACCTTTTCTGTTTGAGAGCTCGGGTTCGAATTCCACTTTAAACTGTAGATCTATCATCTATGTCTCATATAATCTCGGTTCTCAAGAAGAAAGCTAAAATTCACGTTTTGTTTGATTTAGCTTCGTCTCTCAACAGATTTGTAGTACTCTCTTCAATTACCATCAAGCAACATAAAAGTTAGATTATTTCTTCTGAATCGAGACCAAAAACTACTTTACGAGACAAGAGGAGACGGGAAGAACTTTTAAGATAATCGAGACGAAAGAGAAATAATTATTCGAAAACCGAGACGAGACGAGAATTCTATAAAAATTGACGAAACGAGAAAATCTTATTTGGGAAACACTACTAATTTATATTTTGGATGGAATTATGGTCCTCTCATCATATGTACTACTGAGCCATCAATCTTCTCCCTCCTTAGTGACACGGAAGACTTGATTTAATTACCGGTACGTTTGCGTAGGTACAGAGCGTTTGCGTACCATACGCTTGTTCACGAGACGAGACGAGAAATAAAGTTTTCTCCTGTCGTCTCTTAAATTAAGTGTTGGATTCTTGTCTCGTTTTGATTCTCGTTTGTGTCTCGTGAGAGGTCCACTAAGAGTGTAATATATTAATATTTAAATCATATTTATTATTGAAGCATATTATATAATAACTTACATATCCTAAGATGTTGATAAATACTCTTCATTGTCCGTGCTCGTGGTTTTTCTCGGGGTTTTCCTGTTTCCACCCTTTCTTCATTCCACCATTTCATTCATTTCTCATTATCACCGTCTCCTTTAGCCTAACCGGCATAAGCGTGGGACGTAAAACTGAAAGATTTCATTTTACTCTTCATTGTGTTCGTATAACCACTGTAACAATTTATGAACTTTTACTATGAATCATGTAATACTAAAACACTGGTATCTAAGACTTCAGTGAATTGTTGTCCATGAGACTTGATAAATATCTTGTCTCGAAAATGAGACAAGAATTGTCGTTTCTCGTCTCGTCTCTAACTTGGACATACACCTCTTGTCTTAACCCTTATTAGAACATACATTTCTCGTCTCGTTTCCGAGACGACACGAGAAATTTCTGTATCCTGCACATTACTTTCTTGCTTCTCCAAATACTAAATTTCTCACTCACCTTTCATACCATTTGCTTTCATTTGGTTGATTCATCAAGAATTTAAAAGTTAAACTGAATTTAAATATTTTTCTTTGAAGTATAATTTCTTTCTAATCAGATGTTTTTAAAGGAAAAATTCTCTATGCGATCTAGCATGATGCAATAATTTTAGAAGAACCAGTAGCTTTAAAACCTACTAACCTATTATTCTCTTAAAATTTCTGCCAGAAATATCATTTCTAAGAGTTTTTTATATGATACGAATGTTTCTTATTACCATTATTCTACGGACAATAACAGTTTTAATGTGATAAAATTTATTTTATCTCTTTCTCTGTCTTCTTAGCAACCAGTGCGTATCATTTAAAATTATTATACAGGGTGTTTCAAAATCTTGGAAAGAATCCTTGTCCGTCGCCACTCTTCACTCCATAATTTTTTCGAGACTATATTCATATAGGATGTCGTGAGACTCTTCGTCATCACAGAGCTCTTCAACGCACAGTCCAAAACTATGTCAAAGCATATAAATTACGTCAGTGGGTGAAAACCTGCAATACTCTTTCAGAGACAACCCACCCGTAACGTTACTGGAAACGCCTCAATGTACTTTCTGATAAATCAAATAGAACGTCATATCCACTTATTTTAACGACACATTTCTGCACTATGATCTCGATAAAGCAAATGCCTTTGCCACATATCTTCAGGGTATCTTCACACCACTTACTCCTGACCGTCCTGTTCATAATTATCCGGTAGATCGCTTTGAATTTTCATCTGCTCATCTTCAGCCGAACAGTAACCACCAGCTGAATATTCATAGAACACTAACAGCGGCCATCACTCCTGATGATATTACTTCAGCCATTAGAACAAAACGTAATATAGCCCCAGGTATAGACTCCATCTCTTATCGGCATATTAAGGAAAGTCCATATGCAGTCCTCTACCTTCTCTCACTAATCTATACTTTCATCTTACGTTCTGGATTCATACCAAAATAATGGAAGAAATCTGAAGTTCTGATTTTTCTCAAACCTAATAAACTAGCCGACAGTATTTCCTCATATCGCCCTATTTAATTAACACCTGTGTTCAGCAAAATTCTCGAAAAAATCTTAGTTCAACGACTGCATGTCCATCTTCCTCATCATAATCTTTTACCACGTTCACAAGCAGGATTTCGTCCAAATTATAGCATCAACGATCAATTACTCTGTCTCATCAATCACACCACCAACTACTATAATACATTACAACCATCTTGCCTTACCTTATTTGATTTGGAGAAAGCATTTGATAAAGTATGGCACCCAGGACTTATGTACAAACTTTTAAACTTCCGGCTTCTTCTTGCTTATGTTCGATTCATCTATAACTTTTTGCATTGTCGCTTGGCATACGTATCTATTAACGACATATTCTCTCATCCTATATTCCTTTACTCTGGTGTGTCCAAGTATCTTCACTCTTCCCTCTGCTTTATCTTCTTTACTACCATTACCTACGAACGTCCATATTTTCCAACATGCAGACGATACCGCCTTCCTAGCACTTAATAAAACTGCTCACCAACTTAACATTTCAATGCAGACCGCCATAGATTCGTTTGTTAACTGGTGTGAAAAGTGGCGCCTCAAGATGAACGCTCCGAAGACCCAGACTACAGTTTTCTTGCCGCCCAAAAACCGCACGAAAGTCCACCGAAATCCCAACCTACTTCACCTCACAGTCGATGATACCCGTCTTCAACTCAGTACATCTGTCAAATACCTCGGCGTCATCTTAGACACACATCGCACTTGGAAAACACATTTACAAAAGCTTCAAATCGGCTCAATTTATTAAAACGTCTCACGGGCACTACCTGGGGTCTCAATTGTACAGCTGTATTAAATACTTATAAGGTCTTTTTGCGTCCAGTTCTGACGTATGTTAATCTGGCTTGGATCGCTGCACCACCATCCTTCTATAACAAATTAAAGATCTTAGAACGCCATGCACTCCACATTGCATCAAGTGCAACATGCGAATTGTACGAAAAATACCTTTTCCACATATTCTCTTCTATTTATAATCTGTTCGTCTCAAATATATTGATAAACACCTGCATGAACGCCATCCGCTTCTCATAGACACCATGAACGCCCATATAGACTTTCCTATTGCAGCTCCTATTATATATACACCGTTATCTCTTCTTTTTCACGATTTACCACTACACTCTACCCCAAACCACAGGTATCTCCACTTAGCAGAAGAATTGAAGACCGACGACCCCCAGCCTCTCATCTGTCCATCATATGCACTGTAATACCTCTAGTACTAATCTGGGCTTTCCCTTGTCTTTCATCAATGCTTGGAGCAGCCCCCAAGCGAAAAGATTAACCAGCATTACTCAACTAACATAACCCAGTGCTGTGTTTGTGTTTCGCACTTCACCACATCATATTATGCCCTCTTATCTTCGCCTCATGATTGTGATCTAAAGATCACAATGTTCAACCTACCAATGCTGAAATAAACAAATAAAATAAAATAACATCCTCTGTATAATAATCCTACAAGGTTTCTTCATTTTCTATACCCCTCTTCTAACTCAGTAAGACAAATATCCCATAAACCAACCACTACTACTCCTATTTCTTCCGATTATGATGTCACCCACTTCCCCATAGAGGGCGTCACCCTCGAGCGGGTAGCTAGCTCTAGCTAGCATGCCAAAAGAAGAGTTTTTATCGCTATTGTAGCATTTAAATAGGAAGATTTTCTTCAGGTTAGTTAGGAAGTCACGTTACTTTCTGACTATATTACAGAGACGTTCCCGGGTAAGATGAAGTTAAGTGGTGCCCTATATACAGTTTCGGAACATCTTAAAATAAAAATTATCGTATGATTATAACAAATTTTTGATGTCATGTAGAAGATTTTTCTTTAATATATAGCTACTAATACACAATCGTGCTTTGCTAAAAGAAAATTATATTTGTGTATTTTTGATCGTCAAGGTCTTGAAGCCGGGTCTCAGATGCTGCCATTGAAAGACCCCTTTCTTTGAATTTTCTTTCCTTACCAAATTTGATAAAAAATTTTATAATAAATATAACAACAAACTGTTTCGTGTAAAAAGAAAATACAAGACAGAAAAAATAAGAGATATTCTGATTTAGTAGAATACCAAAATTAAAATAAGTACCATCATTTCAAGACTGGAAAATTTCCAAGGAAATAAACTGAATGTAGTAGTAGGATGAACAACTTACTTTTGCATATATTAGCCGAGATGCCATCACTCCTGGTATAGGGATAAGGATGATCGCTCCAACAATCCAGCCATATGTTTCAGATTTTTTCGGCAATACGTATTTTCCATTTTGTCCCAATGAAGCTCTTTCATATGTAAATAAGTCAAATCCAATTATTATCTGTAATATTACGAAAACAGACTGAATCAATTTAAAAGCAAACATTCGTTTTTCAGTAATAAAATATAAATCCATATATTATTATTTCTTTATAATTGTCATGAGTTGATTTTGAGTTTATCGTCCCTTTCAGCAGTGAGGCTATACGAGACGATACTACTGATTAATGTAGAATCCGAACCACGTGAGCTCTCGCCGGGAATGGAACCCGGGTCTCCCACACCAAAGGCGCGTACGCTAACCGCTTAACCACGAAGGAGCTCGATAACTGTTAAATTTGAAAGAAGAATATTTCCTATGGTGCTTTCCTAAAAGGTAACTACCAAAGATAGGTAACAAATGTCAGGGGAGTGGCAGTGATTCACCACGTCACGCATGATAAGTAGATTTATTCAGTATTTGTCTTTAAAATATACACATACACACACATACACTCTTGCGGTAGTAACATAATTTTAGAGTTTGTTTGGAAAACGGGTGGAGCAAGATTCTCCACCGACATAAATAGTTTCATGTTTTCCATTAATGTACAGCTATGGAAAATATTTTTCTATAAGAATTAATAAAAAAAATATGTGTGACTGTCATCAGCTTTTCGCATAGAAACGAGACAACTAGAGACATTAAATTTCTACACAGATAGATTTTCCACAGATCTAATCGCGTATGAACTTAATTTATTGATTTTTGGGTTAGGGTGGTCATGATGTATGCGTGAGTATACGCAAACAAAGCCCTTTTCGTTGGTCTAATGGGTAACGCGTGTCCCTTTGATTCAAGTTGTCCCTGGTTTGTTTCCCGATGGAAGAGCACAAACATGTAATTCACAACCATTTACTTTCATTGCTTGTCAGTTTCCTTTAACCTAAAGAGTATAACCACGAATTTTCATTTCATTTTTCTATAAATGCGCCGGCAATTCCTGTACGTCAACTGATGAAGGGGCAAGAAAATAGGGAGATTTTACCTACAATAGATCTCATATCGTGGGACAATTCTTCGAATTCATTCTTCAAACGCTGAAGCTTCTTGGCATAAATTTTGTACAAAATAAGCTCCCTTAACTGTATTTTGCAATTAGCACAAGTAGAAAAATGTGTGAAACCATCGTTCTTTAGCTGTTTCTCCAAGAGTTGCAACTTGCGTTTAAATGTTTTTATCTTATCACTCATATTAATAATAAATATTTTAGCTTGCAGTTTCAAATTTATAACTGACAAATATTTCATAATATTAACCATAAAACAAACATCTTCAAATCATAAGGATCATTTCAGTAAGCTAATGTTGCGAAAAATGAACGAATTTTATCTCAGAAACTCCAGAATAGAACACTCGCATCTGGTGAGTGGGGTCTCTGGTTCAATTTCAGCTCGCGCCAAGTGGACTTTGTGCAGGACAAACAACGTGTTTTTGGGTTTTTGTCGGAGTTCTCCCACTTCCTCCCATTTTCTGCATTCCACCATTTCATTCATTAACATCTTGACCGTTTCTCTTATATTCGCTTGATAATAGTGTAATGTGAAACTGCTAAACTAGAAATTTCGTTTCATATCAATTTCCAGAAATTTTCACAGTTGTGGAGTGGGGTAGTTAGCGCACTTTTCAGTAATAGGGAAGAGCAGAATTTATTCTTCCTAAGTCTTTCAAGGAAACGGAAAACTGTCCCTGGTTTAAGCCATAAGATTTTATGTTGATTTGTAAAGAAGGTTTCATGGTACTAAAATAAAAGTTCAAAGCAAAATATAAATTTAAAGCAAAATTGCCACAAGTTGTGTGAACTCCAGGTAACATTTCCACTTATCTCAAACCCTCCAGAAGATTTTTTTCTCATGCATTCCAGATCCAGGAGACATGAATGTAATTTATTTATGGAAATCAAAAGTATTTTTTGTATGTGTAAATATGAATGATTGGAATCCAGAGTGTACTCAAATGATTAGTATCTTTTGTTCACTTCCTTTCTAAATATGCAAATTAAATTAGACCATAATGTTTGTTTCAGTAAATTGCTTTGGAGAAATTAGATCTTGTATACTCTGTAATATTTTGAAATTATCTATTAGTACCAGTCTTAATAATGAGTATAATTATAAATCTGAACAATAATTTCACTTGTTCTGCATCTTTTTGTCCTTCTGAAGTGACTAAAATATTCACAAGCATGCATGCAAGTCCATTACAACCTATGTTTACTCCATGGTTGAGTCGGTAAATTCACCGCCTTTGTAATCAAGGGATTTCGCGTTCGAAACCAGCTGGAGAGCAATTTCTCTCAGGTGTAAGGTGAATGTAAGGCTTGGAGGTTATGTAAGACTTATAATATTTGTTATATGTCCTTTATAACTCTATGGTTACATAAGGACATTAAGAGCAAGGAAGCTTAAATTTTCTTATCACATGTGATCTATATAAATAAATCAAATCTATTTACGTAAAAACTGGTTTTTGTTTCTTTTAATCACAGTTTTGCCAGCCCCAACTTGTGCCTAGGAATACCAGTTATGAAACATTTGCTTTTTGTGTTAAATCTTATTGAATTATATAATGATCAGAACTGTAATGTGACGATGTGCTTGGTCTCTTTTTGTTTATGATGCTCGTTAAATTCCACATAATGTAGAGAACTGCTAACGCTATTCTTTAGCGGTTGTCACAAAAGAAATATAATTAAATTACACCATGATTTTCATGGGAAAAGTGGATTAATCTATGGGAATGACAACATTATTTCTAAAAAGTAAGTTTATTACATAACTAAAATGGTAATATACAACAACATTTAATTGAGTAATTCACAAAAGTAATTTGATATCTGATAGTTCATTTGATAGTTTGATACCTTATTATAAATCGATTAACAGACAAGTTATTCAATTAATTCAGTTATTGGAGATGGAAGATGCAATACGAATATACGACGACAGCTCTTAATCTTGAAAGTTTTATTGTAGGTAAACAGATCATTTTGAAGTACTGCATGACATCTCTGAACTTGAAATAACTGATGCAACAAGTACTCATACATACCTTATAGTAGTAGTGTTGTAACTCTTAGAAACTGACGATGATTGCGTTAGCTCACAACCTGCGTCTCGAATCTCGACACTCTGAACCTCTGAACTTCTGAACAACCGTTTGAGACCTTGAGGTCCTTTTATACTAATTTCGAGGGACACACCCAAACCTCGTATCAGTCAGTTCATCCATTTGCATCAGATCCACAAATATGGAAACTTAGTACTCTTTTGCATTCTGATTGGCTCTTAACAAGGGCCACACCCAGAATACATGGCATGACACACATGTACACACGTGTACTGTCACAGCTGGAATAATTCAATAGCATGATTTCTAGACTTATCCATAGATTCTTAATTATTTAACCAATTTGCGCACATTAATGCGGCGTCACCTTGTCAAAATCATGATAATGTATCCTGTATGATGACTATGAGTAACCTTCGACAAGTAAACTTCCTACAGAATTGCGCAGCAAAAGCAACATTAGTCACCTTCAGAAAGTTTTACGTATTTCCTTTCTCTGTTGCTAGCTTGTGGCAAGTCAAGAGAGAAAAATGTCTTTTAAAATGCATATTAATCCAAAATAATCTGTTTCAATTCCTTCAATAAAGAGCAATATAACCATATTTTTAGATTCAGCGTCACATTCCCACTGCTTCATAATTTTCGACCTCGAAAATTACCAAGAAGCGAGCGTTAGAGCCGGAACTTGGGTAACTTACTTTCCGAGTGGTCCTCGTAGAAGAAAGTATATTGAATAAAATAGAAAATTTTTGCAAGGTGAAGAATATTATGTCATGCACATAATTATGAGCCTGCTGTCAACATAGTCGCATTTCACCTTTTTTTTTTTTTTACACAATACAGAGAACGTTTACAACTAACAAGGATGGCGTCTCTGTTCCATTACTTAACACAACTAAATAGAAAAACAACTGATCAAGTATAACCAACTTCAAGTTAACAAGTATATGTTAGTTTGACACAGCATATAGCATTATTGATGCAATATATCAAAGTTAAAGGTCAGCAACCTTTTGAATATGCGACGATTGCAAGTAGTTACGTGAATGAAATATTACATTAAAGTTGAAAAGTCAATAACATTTTGAACATGCTACATTTGCAAAAGGTTAACATTACAACAATTTATATAATGCCCTGAAGTTCAGAATAGCTAACAGTTCTCATCTCCTCTAAAGATTCATTACTAAAGATTCAAGAACATAGCATAAAATATTTAACGACATACACCCATATCTTAGAATTATCTTACTGAATAATGACATAGAGTGTAAAACAGTACAAGTGAATTAGATTATTAGACAATTACGGATACGACACCATCTCAGATTCGAACTCAGTTCCTTTAGTACAGTTAGGTTACTAATGGTGAATTCTGAAACTTTATTAAGACTAAGTATTTATGTATGTTAAATGCTTACAATCTAGTGAGATGTGTACCATCTCGTATTCAACGAAATAGGGTTCCATTAGAAATTGAACACTACACAAGTAAGTAAGAATTAGTATTGTCATAATTAACAACAAATGTGTATACTCAGGGGCACAAATAGTTTGCATTATTCCTTTACATTACATAGATTTTAATATCAATATTGTGCTTATGAAGTAATTGAATGATTGAAACATCAACAATTGGTTAAGAGATTGATGCATTTGTGGCATCTAATTAAATGACATTAGCAAATTGAAGAGCAAAATTCTAACATGAATGGAAAAGAAGATATGCCAATACATAGTTTATGGTAGATTACGTTACAAAGATGAGTGAGTATTTACAAAGTAGGCACCCCAAATGAGTAATTAGTAACAACAACAATTAATGGGGTTTAAAAGTCAATTTATGTAGTTACATAGCAATGTAGAGATTTGATTACATACAGATTTGAGATATCTAAGAGGGCTGACTTACTCATACTTTATTTTATACAATGAAATCCTAGTATGTAAGATCATGAAGAATCAAGGGTGGACTACTGTAGTTACATAGCAATGTAGAGATTTGATTACATACAGATTCGAGATATCTAAGAGGGCTGACTTACTCATACTTTATTTTATACAATGAAATCCTAGTATGTAAGATCATGAAGAATCAAGGGTGGACTACTGTAGTTACATAGCAATGTAGAGATTTGATTACATACAGATTCGAGATATCTAAGAGGGCTGACTTACTCATACTTTATTTTATACAATGAAATCCTAGTATGTAAGATCATGAAGAATCAAGGGTGGACTACTGTCACTGGATTTTACAGGTTTTTAATAGTATAATTTTTTAAATTTTTATTTACTATTCTATTATATTTTATATTATGTCATGCATGACAAAAGCAACAAGACGAATAGAAGTTTAATAATGAATTGACTTGTAGTCGCCGCCTTGAGTCTACATGTCGGTGAAACTATAATATTGGAACCCTGTTTCGTTATGAGTGCTCTCTAACCCAAAATAAGGGGTGAATTCCTCTCTTTCCTTTCTCATCTTTTGTGCGTTTTAAAAGTTTACAGGTGTATTCAAAAGGAGCGAGGAAGGAAAAGGATCCCTTGTTGTTTATTAGTCGGGGACTTCGGAGAATCGAACCAATACTTAGTTAGATTTGGAACCTCCACACCTAGTGGTTCTTACTTTTGCTAGAGGTCGTGGGCGAGTTATCAGGTATACCGAATTTAGCCAATTAGAGAATTTTATTCATTCACATTTTATTAACTTCTCGCTGGCAAAGTATATTGCCACAGGAGATTATTCGCAATCTTAGATTATGTAAAACCGCAGGCATTTCCTGCTGACTGGCTATAATTTGCATAGGCAGGAAGGGTGTGCCACTTCGTCTAGGAAAACGTTTACAGAATTTCCAACTGAATAAGAAGTAATTCTATAGTCCTTTTTGTTTTTACTGCTGGAATCCACAAGAATCAGGGGCTTAATTGTGAGTGTTATTGAGTTTTCATAATTCACAAATAAAAGTGTCGGGTTGGATACTCCTTATTCGAGTTAATGTTCTAAGGATGACACCATACATCATATAAGGAAAGTAATAGGTGTCTCAATTCTTTTTGGTCTCTTAATACAGCTGATGGGCAGATGCCGGATATTTTGTATTTTTCAAAGCTTGTGACCACGTATTCAAACGTTGGTAATTCACGGATTGACATGCACATCATAGTTACTCTTATTCTTGAGAGTCGCGAAGTGATTGTAATGTAGGTGTTTGTGTGAGTGTTGTTTAAGTAAGAAATGCATATCAAATGCAAGTACAACAATTCTTACTAAAATATAAAAGTGTGTTTAATACTACGGGTAGTTAGGGATTTAAATCATTTTGGAAATATTATAATCGCGTCGGCGTGATTTACTTCAGCATCCTACCTATAGATTACCATGGGAAAAGTGTCCAGTGGTAAGTAGAAACTATATTCTGACATAGTATAATACCACATAGTATAATACTCTAACACTTGAATGTAATGCCACGTTTTGAATGAAATACGCCACTGAAATACACCACTATACACAATTAAGAATAATTTCTTCCTGAAGTTGTAGTCTGATGTCCAAAGCACAGTAAGGATTTTCAAATTATTTCCAAATAGGGGGGTTCCAAATTTTACTCTTCTTAGGCATTCTTCCATTTTTCAAGGAACAGAACTCGCACTCAGAAATCAATTAGATTCGTGAAAATAGAATAAAACACGATTAGTTTATAATATACCATTTTCAATTAAAATATTTAAATAACTAATAAATAAACAATAAGGAAATTCTCCATTTAACTAAAAGACTTATATGACACACCATAGTATAAGCAGAATTTCTTAACGCAATGTTGATAAATAAATAAATAAATAAATAAATAAATAAATAAATAAATATATATATATATATATATATATATATATATATATATATATATATATATTAAGTAGTAAAAAAAGGAAAATTGAACTTATAGTAACGAAATAAAATTAAAAGAAAAATAAAATTCTTAGCAATAGTAAATGGTAGTTACAACGATTTGAAAGCCTCACTAGTATAAGGAGGGAGCGTAACCAATATTGAGCGCACAAGAAATACACACAGGAAGCTATGCAAGTGGTCGCAATGGAAGTAGTGGTATTAGAACAAGGTATTCAAGTAATATTTGTTATAGGAAGTAATACTTGTTATATACAATAATTGTTAAAGGAAGGGTAATGAAGGCAATTGTTATGTAACATGCACATTCCTCAATTGAACGTAACGAATTTAAGTAAGTGGGGATCGATGGTAATTTACAGAGGAATCGAAAAGTGAATAGCTTATATATGCTCATTAGTATTATTATTTAACTTGGATGACAGTACAAATTATATATATTTTATTATTATTATTATTATTATTATTATTATTATTATTATTATTATTATTATTATTATTATTAGTATTAGTATTAGTATTATTAGTATTGCATGAAAACTTTTAGAGTAAGGCTGCTGCCATTCAACTTGACCTAATTCAAATAGTAGAGCATTAATCTCAAATAGTAATGATGGTGATTTTATATTTTAGAATCTTCTTTTTAAAGTAATGCACTTCATTGCATGCAATTTGTAGATAAAGATTTTTGTGTTCTTGCTAAGAGTGTGTGCTGATAACAGTTAGTTGAGTAAGGAAGTAGATAACTTACTTCCGGAATGCAGGAACTATGCAAGAGAACACTTTTACATAATAGCAGACAATACTGTTATGAAGTAAGATCGTTGAGAAAAGAAACAATGTTTGATTTAACAAATATGAAGTATATAATAACATTTTATTTAATAAATATGACTTGCATAACAAAACATATACTTGTTTGGAGAGAGACCTTTGAAAAAGGCACATAACGTTGCAGGATCAGGCGGGAAATAGACCGGAAATAAAAAAATAAAGGGGAAAGGAGTCCTTGCTTCATAAAAGAGTACTATGCCTACATTCATGCCAATCCAAAAAATAAAGGGGGGTACACAGGTATTTCGGGGCTACCTATAGTGCTCACGCAAACGGTGAATTATGAATTGTCATCCATCTGCAGTATTTGTAATACAATAATGTACTGTATGTAACTATAATACTTTATATAGAACATACTATAATGTTGCTTGACTTGACTTGATTTTGAGTTTAACGTCCCATTCAGCAGCGAGGCTATATGAGACGTGGACATACTGATTAACGTGGAATCTGAACCACATGAGCTAACGCCGGGAATCGAACCCGAGCCTCCCACGCCAAAGGCGCGTACGCTAACCGCTTAGATACAAAAGAGCTCACCATTATGTTGCATTGCATTAATACAAACAAAACAAGACGTAATTACTTACGACAAATGGCAATTAATAGAGGCTTTATCTGTAAAAGGAAGCAAAACATGATAATACATAATTAAGATTGTTGTCGCTTGTGTTCTTTTCTTGTCTTTGTTTTTGTTTTCAAATGACAACTACGTTCTCACTGCTCCATTATATAATCTTCTAGAGTAAAATAATACTAATAGAATTAAGGAATTTATTAGTGTTATTTCTATTCCCATCAGAAAAGACACGTAAACCTGCTTGAACCTTAGCAGATTCATACAATTTTAGTAGTCTATCGACTTCATTTACACACGACCTGGCTCACGAGTAAGGATAATTTCCAAAGCACGGGGGTTCAAACCTTTTCATATATGTCGTTTCCACTAATATTAACATCTAGTTTGTTACATACTCTTAGAATTGCATAATTAATTCGAAAAACTTTC
Organism: Thermobia domestica; assembly: GCF_964235325.1. Lineage (NCBI taxonomy): Eukaryota > Metazoa > Arthropoda > Insecta > Zygentoma > Lepismatidae > Thermobia > Thermobia domestica. The sequence continues at coordinate 145,300,738 of NC_137458.1, read as the reverse complement.
ATGAGGTGTTTTATTCCGTCTTGCCAATAAGGCAAGTGGTTCACCAAGCTCAGCTGAGGCTGCGAAGTCAAAAGCCTATCTGGACCTACAAAATACAAAGGCGTCTCCTATTTTTTTATTAATTTCTTTTTATATTCTTATTCTCTTTTTTATTATATTCTCATTAATGCGAATCTCATATTCTCAGTCTCATTAATGCGATTTCCAATGCTTCTAACGGAAGCTTTACTTTTAACAAATAAAAATAGCTTTTGTTTTTCATTTGTCTATTCACTTCTCTCTTTTTCTTTCTCTTGGTGTTTTTTTCTTTTTGTCTGTCTGTCTGGCCAGCGGTCTGTCTGTCAACACAAGGAATATAATACCTACGTAAGGAATCAATTTGTTTCCTTAGTTATATATATATATATATATATATATATATTTCTTTTCTTTTCTTTTCTTTTCTTTCTTTTCTTTGTAGCAGGGTTTCCGACAATGCATGAATTTCAAAACAATCATGTACTCCTCTAAACATCTCTTTTCTCTATTTATTCTTCCTATACACTTAGATATATTTACTTAATTGATTGGGTACCCATTTACTTGTTTATTTATTTATTTATGTATTAATATATCATTTATTTCAGAAAGCCTGCGTTATCATTGAATTTCACGTTAGAAGTTCCTACGCCTACCGCGATAACTTATTAAATTAACATATTTTAATTAGACCTTACGTGTAAGATGATCGAACAAAATCGATCAGGTTTGGAACTAGAGAACCTGGATAATATAACTTCATTCTTTCAACATTAACTATCTTTGGCTGATCTTCCTCGTTTACTTTTAAGAAATAACCCCGGCTTAGTTGCCAAATTTCTAATGAAGACTAAATCATTTTCTTTTGACGTATGGGCTTTCCTATGCCTATCAATTTTGGCTCTTTGTTTTTACTGCTGATTAATTAAAGTATTTTAGCTAGTTTTCTTATACGACTAAGATTCTTTTTCACGAGTTTCCCATACGGGGTTCGACATGGTGTCTCGAGTTCGAAACCTAATACAGCCTTTCTACCAAACACCAATTCAAAAGGAGAATGAGGATGGTGTTAGTGTCTCGCAGTATTGTAAGCATAACAAGCGATTCTAACAAATAGAGACCAATCCTTTTGAGAGGTAGACACATACTTAATCAAATAGCTTGTCTGAGTCATACGAAAGAGGACTAGGAGTTACTGCGTCACGTGCAGCCTTTTCCTGGTAGGTTCCCTTTTTGCCAATTGCTTAATTTCATCATCTGAATCACATTTACTTGATTCAGGTGGCGAGATTTCTAGCAGTTTACCCCACAAGGGTTTTCCCACTTGAGGAGGTATTCCAAATGGAAAATAAACTTCCTCATCCTCCACTACTTCTGAATCAATAATATGCTTCTTTTCTTCCTTCTTTAAAGGTGTTGAAGCTAATTAGGATCAAACTCAAAATCGCTTGTCATTACACCGGGGACTCTTCGGAAGAACAAGCTGCACCTTCATTTGAAGGGTCAGTCAGTTTTTCTGGCTTAAGGAAAATCGTACTTTCGCAACCACCGGTTTATACTGCGTACTGTCTAAAGGAATCAAGGGTGGCATTTTACTACAAGTATCTTCAAACTTCGCTAAATTTTCTCTATAACGCTGCGCTTGCGTTATTGGTTGCCTATCCATAGGATCTGGTAAACTATACTGCTGAGGATGGTCTATCCGGTGGTCTGAGGATGGTTCACCTACTTCATACATGTACTTGGCAAACTGGGTTGCTGCACTGGCGAGTCTGTTGCTACTTTTGCCATGGGACAGTTCGGAACGAACGCCCTCGTGAGCGCGGTTTCCTGAGCAAGAGCTTTCCTACGATATTTGCAATTTACTTCACCCGATTTTGCAACATACCAATAATGAAACTTTGGCGGAGATTTCTTAAATTTCAAAAAGAGGAACCAATGGGAAGACATCTCGAATTACTTTGTTAAAATTTGTTTCTGTTGGAAATAGGATTGGGTAATAAGTGTTTAGAAATATGTAAATGTCCGTTATGTAGTTAAAGAAACAGTCTGTGCAAATAAGATTTAGAATTATGATGAATGTATAAGTTGATGTGTGCGTTATGAATAAGTATGAAGAAATTGTCCATATGAAATATGTAATAGCTGTGGAGTGACAAAGCTGAATTATTATAAGTAAAGAGTGCACTGGGCACAGATTAATAATAAAGAGGTATATAAGAACTCAAGTATTCATTGTGTATATAATAAGATGGGAATATAGTTGCTAAGAGGTTTACTCATACATAAATTATTGCATCCTTTGGCTATGGTTTAATATTTGGTGCAGGGAATAGATTGGTTGTTTCTAAGTACTAACAATTGGCGCAGTCGATTTTGAACAACGCTTCCGTATTGAAATATTATGGCAACGTTTTCAGGTTTCAAGCAAGATCAAAGTCATAAGGTAGTCATGATCAGTTCAGACATCAAGTCCAGTAAATGGGCACATCGTTTCAAATTTCATTCGATGAAGCAACAAAACCAGCAAAGTGTTGTGCAGTTTATTACAGATCTTCAGAACGCTGTTTCTTTCTGTGCATTTGAAAGATATGAAGAACTTGCTTTATGCAATCAATTTATTTTTGGATTAGGTAGCAATCAAATACGTAATGTATTACTGTCTAAAAACAAATTGTCGTTTGCAGAAGCAGTGCAACTAGCTTGTGATATGGAGAGTTCGAGCGTTCAAGTTTATGCTAACCAAACACAAAATAACCAGCATGAGTTACCAGCTGTTTGTCAGCGGTGTTCGTATCGGTCTAAATATCAAAAATGGAAGTTTCCTTGCGGAAGGTGTAAGAAATATCATGAGTTTAAGAACTGTCCGGCGTATAAAAAGCAATGTTTTTCTTGCAATGGAATGAATCATTTCGCCTACGCATGTAGACATAAGAAGGTTTCAAATAGTGTTCAGCCGATAAAACAAAAGCAAACAGTAGTCATGCAAGGCAGTAACAATGGTAGTGGTCAAACAAATAATACGGTCATCAATTCTAACAGTCCGTTATTAAGTGCGAATGTAAATGGTGAAAGCTTTATGATCTCAAACAAGAATGGTGTTGGTTCCCATATAACAGTGGACCAGTCTATCCTAGATTTAAGTGTAATGGACTCAGTAGTACAGAATGAGAGGAAAAGTTGTGAAAAAGGAAATACAGCAATCGATCACAATGAAACAAGTCAAGAAATAAACGATAATCTACAGGTAATAAGTGACTGTGATGTTAGAGCAGATTCTGAATTGCAAGACAAGGAAGGACAAATGACAAGGTATGGGAAGAAAAATAAAAGGAAAGGAGAAAATGGTAAAAAGTTTCGGAAAACCAAACCACACATACTTCGGTAGACAGCAAGCCTAGTTCGTCGGAGGCTATTATAAGCAAGAATACGGTAGAAGTGGTGAAAGAAAAAAGCGAAAAAGTTAAAGAGGATATTATGGAAGAAGAAAAGGAAGAACCAACAGGGAAAGAAGCAAGCAAAAAAGTTGAAGAGGATAATATAGAAGAAGAAAAAGAAAAAACAGAACTTGTGGAACAGAACAATTGTAAATGTAAAGTCGAATGGATGCAATTGTTGGCAGAGGAATTTAAAAAGAGAAATAATGACCTTGAACAACTTAAAAAGCGGAATGAAATATTTGAGAAGTTAGTTCTTGGGGAGTTGAAAAAACGTGAGGAAATATTAGAGCAAGTGCAAGTAGAGATAGGAAAAATAAAGAAAAAACTGGAAGTAAATGCATTGAAGGTTGAGAATTTGGATAATAAAGTAGCAACCTGGTATATGCATTTGGATAATAGATTGAAAGAGGCTTCCAGGTCATTAGAGTGTTGATTCATTGTTAGATAGACTGTGGAGAAGGTTTGGTAAAAATATTGACTCATTAGTTTGTTAGGTTAGGTTGAATACCAGTACTATTGGTTTTGTAATTAGAGTTAGGTGTAGATTGACTTTATGATGGACGTTATAGTCATTGAATTATTTTGTTTTATTAGAGTAGATTCTTCTTTTGTACAGGGGGGAGAATTGTTGGAAATAGGATTGGGTAATAAGTGTTTAGAAATATGTAAATGTCCGTTATGTAGTTAAAGAAACAGTCTGTGCAAATAAGATTTAGAATTATGATGAATGTATAAGTTGATGTGTGCGTTATGAATAAGTATGAAGAAATTGTCCATATGAAATATGTAATAGCTGTGGAGTGACAAAGCTGAATTATTATAAGTAAAGAGTGCACTGGGCACAGATTAATAATAAAGAGGTATATAAGAACTCAAGTATTCATTGTGTATATAATAAGATGGGAATATAGTTGCTAAGAGGTTTACTCATACATAAATTATTGCATCCTTTGGCTATGGTTTAATATTTGGTGCAGGGAATAGATTGGTTGTTTCTAAGTACTAACAGTTTCCACTATTCAAAAAAATATGGGGGGTTATTGCACTATAACAATATAATCAGGTGACTAATTGCCATAAGAATCCATAACAACTTAAATTAACATGCACAATGAACATTACACTGAAACATAAAAAGAGGGATGTCATAGCAGCACCACAAAAATTTTCGACACGAAAAATTGAAAAAGGAGAAAAGCTTTCGACGAGCCCCCATTTGTCACGATGTGCAGGTCTCTTTTTGTTTACGATGCTCGTTAAATTCCACATAATGTAGAGAGCTGCTAACGCTATTCTTTAGCGGTTGTCACAAAAGAAATATAATTAAATTACACCATGATTTTCATGGAAAAAGTGGATTAATCTATGGGAATGACAACATTATTTCTAAAAAGTAAGTTTATTACATAACTAAAATGGTAATATACAACAACATTTAATTGAGTAATTCACAAAAGTAATTTGATATCTGATAGTTCATTTGATAGTTTGATACCTCATAATAAATCGATTAACAGGCAAGTTATTCAGATAATTAAGTTATTGGAGATGGAAGATGCAATACGAATATACGACAACAGCTCTTAATCTTGAAAGTTTTATTGTAGGTAAACAGATCATTTTGAAGTACTGCATGACATCTCTGAACTTGGAATTACTGATGCAACAAGTACTCATACATACCTTATAGTAGTAGTGTTGTAACTCTTAGAAACTTTGACGATGATTCTGTTACCTCAAACCTGCGTCTCGAATCTCGACTCTCTGAACCTCTGAACTTCTGAACAACCGTTTGAGACCTTAAGGTCCTTTTATACTAATTTCGAGGGACACACCCAAACCTCGTATCAGTCAGTTCATCCGTTTGCATCAGATCCACAAATATGGAAACTTAGTACTCTTTTGCATTCTGATTGGCTCTTAACAAGGGCCACACCCAGAATACATGGCATGACACACATGTACACACGTGTACTGTCACAGCCGGAATAATTCAATAGCATGATTTCTAGACTTATCCATAGATTCTTAATTATTTAACCAATTTGCGCACATTAATGCGGCGTCATCTTGTCAAAATCATGATAATGTATCCTGTATGATGACTATGAGTAACCTTCGACAAGTAAACTTCCTACAAAATTGCGTAGCAAAAGCAACATTAGTTACCTTCAGAAAGTTTTACGTATTTCCTTTCTCTGTTGCTAGCTTGTGGCAAGTCAAGAGAGAAAAATGTCTTTTAAAATGCATATTAATCCAAAATAATCTGTTTCAATTCCTTCAATAAAGAGCAATGTAACCATATTTTTGGATTCAGCGTCACAGTAAATAACAGTAAAAAATGTGTTTACAATCCAAGCAAAATGGGAGTTGAGAATCGAATTTTAGTCTACTAACGATCTTTTCTTGCTGTCGGGCTACCTTTATGATACCTGCTATTAAAAAGTAAAAACCAAAAAACTATTTTTTTAAAGTCCTTTGTTAAAATATTATTCTACAGAGTGATTCTTTATAGGGTTTAAAACTTCAATAAGTTATAATTGTTTATTGGAACCATGTAGAGACTTGGTTTATATGTCGTTATACTGCGAAACACCTCACGTTTGACTTACGTAGTGAGTATTTGCGGAGTTGACCAAACGCGGTGCTACCGGTCAGTCATTGAAAATGGAGATTTTCACTGATGTAGAAAGAGCTAAGTGCATGTTTTGGTTTGAAAAACGAAGTCAGCAACGAGTGTACAACGTAAGTTTCGCACACAATACAGCAAGGAACCACCCAGCAGAACAACAATGTACAAATGGTACCAGACATTTATTAAAACAGGTTGTCTTGTGCAACGCACAAAAACTCCAGGCAGCTCATCCTTGACTGATGATGTGGTGGAAGCAGTTAGGGAGAGTTTTGTTCGCGGTTCTTGAAAATCTACACAAAGTGCATAACAAGAAACTGGTATCCCTCAGACCACTGTTTGGCGTGTATTGCGTAGACGTTTGTCATGAAGGCATAGGGACTGTCTATGATTCAAGCACTGAGTGAAGCGGATAAACATACCCGACATGAATTCTGTGTTACCATGTTGGATCGCATTAGTGGTGATGAGTAATTCTTGAACAATGTGGTATTCAGTGACGAATCAATTTTTCACCTTTCCGGCCGATTCAACACCCTGAATTGTCGTATTTGGGGCATGGAAAATCCACATGAGTACGTAGAGCTGGTTCGTGACAGCCCAAAAGGGAACGTGTTTTGCACTGTTTCCAGAGCGAAGGTGTATGGACCATTCTCCTTTGCTGAGAGCACCATAACCGGCATCGGCCACCTTGATATGCTCTACAACCTCCTTATTCCACAGTTAGATGAAGATCACCACGATGGCTGCTTATGGTGGCAACAATATAGAGCCCCGCCGCACTACCTGATGAACGTAAGATACTTTCTTAATCAGCGGTTCCCAGATAAGTGGATAGGTCGTGGTGGACCAATTGCCTGGTCGCCCCGGTCTTCATATTACACACCACTTGACTTCTTTCTGTGCGGGTTTGTGAAAGATAAGGTGTATAGTGGGTCACAAAATTTCTTGATGTAACTAACGCCTGCTCCAAGCTTAATTACGCCTGGTAGTAGCTAGCACAGCAGCATGAAGTTGTCCCCAACTATTAAGAGCACGAAACGTAAAGAGAGTTTTTGTGCAAAACTGGAGCGAAACGCTGGCTGACGAAATGACAAAAGGGAGTCTTTGGATACTTGTATTTACAGTAAACAGCACAATACCAGAAAAAACTATGAGGACAACAGGGGCGCCGATGAGAAGATAACAGTCAGGGGACTTATAATTAAATCAAATGAGGGATTATAAACAAGTTAACTTACTTCAAATGGCTATACATATATGCGTATCAAATAATATGCGGATAGATTATGCTGTATATGTAGCAGGTCATTTTTTAAGTAAACACAAAGCCTTGCGTTGAGTTTTGAAACTATTAATAGTAGTTCTACCTTCAAATCAATTAAAATATGGAACCATCATTCGGTTGAAGATCCCAGCCTACAATGAAAATTTTGGGGGTCTAACAATGCCTAAGCTCCTGGGTTCCGGCGCCACTGATTGATACGTAATACTACTTCGAAAGAAGAACTTATCAGATTCCATTATTTGTTAAATGACTTTTGAGGATGCTGGTATGCAGTAATTTAATTGTAAATATTAAAAATGTAAAATTCGATAACACTCAAACGAGTTGGAGAACTTATCCGTACTAAGCATATTTCCCCTTAGGTTGCAAATATAACTGAAGGTTCCTGATTTGTATAGTATTTGTGAAAATTTACACATTGAGACACAAGGAGAAAAGGAGAGAATATAGTGTCAATTAACAACAATTTAAAAATGCACGAAATTAACGGATAATATCAAATATAGAACCATTAACAGAATTAACTTTGTAACTCGTTTTCTCCATTCATTTTTCTTCCTTTATTTTCAAGAGTACATCAGCAGTGAATTTCTCCACTGGAGATTATCTTCGTTTAGCAGCATCCAACTGGAGCTCAGCCTTGTAAATGAAACATAGGAAAAAGTGTAAAGGAAGAGGGAGCCAATCGAACGCCGACTGGAAAATTAGCAGATCTCCACGCTAACCATTCACCTAAAGCGTTACTTAGATCGGCTCGCCAAAATAAAGAGCCATTTCTTGTCGCTCAAAACAGTAGCTTATTTATAGTCAAATAGATTGACAAAACACAGGAATATGTAATTGAGTACTCGCAGGGCATTATATCATTGCATCCACTAAATTATCAACATTGCAGATTTTTTTAAAAAAACAAAATACAAAACTCCTTTATTTTGAATCAAATACTGCGCGTATATTATACACGTAAACAGACTAAAAACGAATAAATTAACGCGTAGTAATCGTGGTTCAGTGGACAAGGCGCTCGACCACTGCGGTCCGGGAAGTTTGTTTTCAATATAGGGTACCATTTCCTTAAATATAAAGTTATGGTTTGAAATGCTCGAAAAAATAAAATCAACTGGTTTCGTCACATTTCAAATCTCAGTCACATTTATTCACAATGTCCATCATTTATATAGGAAGACGCTAAAATGAGGAACATTAACATTGTTTTAATGGGAACAGATTTGATTTGAGTACCAACCTTAAACCACACGTTCAAAATGTAAATTATTTATGTTCCTGATACCTACTGCAATACACAAGTGTATATGTAGAGAAAGAGGGATACTGTGTGTGAGAGACAGGGGGAAAGAGGGATAGAGAGAGAGAGAGAGAGAGAGAGAGAGAGAGGAAGGGAGATAAAAGCAATATTTGCTTGTATTTTTGCTTACAACGTAAAACGTTTTTGTAATTCATAATCTGGATATTTATAAAGTGATTTGAACGGTTGAAGCGACTTAATGTTCATAAAGCTTCTTTTTCTTAAGGCTTTTATAATTAATGTCGCAAATAATCCGATGCCTTGTAATACGTGCCAAAGAAATAAATGCATAGTTTTAGCAGGATAGTATCGTCTACCCCTTGTTTCTATTGATGGTATAAAACTAACGTTGAGCTGATGTTGAGTATAACGTTCCTTTCATCAGCGAGGCTATGTGAGACGTTTACCTATTGATTAGTGTGGAATCCAAACCACATGAGCTCACATCGGGAATCGAACCGGATTTCTTATGTCAAAGGTGCGTACGCTAACCGCTTAGCCTCGAAGGAACTCGGTATGAAAATAGAATACCACATATTACCCCATATTACTTCACCGACAGATTTGTTTTATGATCAGTGGGTCTGTGGTGTACGGGGTCCCGAGTTCGATTCCCAGTGGGAGAACTATTAGAATTTTAAATGTTCTCTATGTGTCTGTGTTCGCGTCGTTCAAGGTTACTTGAAGTACCTGTATAACCAAGTAGACACACAATTTATTGATGAGGGGAAAGCAGACTTTGCTAAATGAACTTCCACGCTACCTTTCACGAGGTAGGAGTGCACATTTAAAGTGTCAATATTACAAACTGCAATAGCCAGAAAACCCATCTTAAAGTTTCTGACTCTCCGCATAAATGAGAGAATGCGTTAAGTTATCAAGAGGCAGAGTGAGAAATATCTATACCTTACGCGCAGAAGGTCCCCTCGAGTCATTTTTCTTGGTGTAGTTAATAAAGTAGTCATTTGTAACTATAAGTAAAATATTTATTCACCATATGTTTATAATACATACAACAATAACAGTGTTCAAAAAGTTGTAACCGTAAATATATTGACACTGGCGTACTTAGGGGGTGGCTATCGGACTCAAGCCCCTCGAAATAAATTTCGTACCTACACAATTTTATTAAAATTTGTCGGCACCCAAAGGAAAAACGTAAGTGCTAAATCACGTGTTTTGCATGGCCCCTCCCCAAAACAAAATCCTAAATTCTCCAGTGTTTATTGATGTCACTAGATATATTATGGTTACCACAGTCGTTGTGCAAACAATGTTCTTGGCGCTTTGTATCCATATCTGTGGACAGTACGAATTACAAGGGATATCAGGGGGAAACCCCCTTTGGTAATACTGGATATATGCTAAAATCAAAGGCATAATTTGAGACCTTGCTTGATGGGGGCAAGAACACTACCGACAAGAGACTTTCATGTTTTGCAGTAGTACATTAATAGGCAATTGATTAAAGCATATGTATTCCTCAAACTGTTGTGAGGAGGAGGTAAATGTACCCTCTTGCTCCCCTAAGTGACGCTCTTGGCTATGGAACTTTTTATGGAAAACACAAGAATTCTATATGTGTGTATGTCTTCTTAGTCCCAGAACGATCAATTATCTCGCGAAATATACAGATCAGGAACACAAAAAGAACACGTGTTAAATATTTTGAAAGGCTATCCAATGATATCAAACGCAACCCCTATCCCTATCTCCTTCGGAGGTACGGAGAGTAACTTTAAAATTTTAAATGTGAACCCACATTTCTTATTCCACATTTGGATTCTGCAGAAAAAATGATATATGATTTGACCCAGAATGAAGACAGGCCCTTCACGGATGGCGCTTCAATTGACACACAAAAAACTAGCAAGATCGCGTTATGAAAATATCGATTATCAGTCCTGTAGTCTGTGGTTAGATGGTTAGCGTAATGAAGTCCTACTTCAGAGGTCTTGAGTTGTATTCCCGCGCAAGCCAATCTCTATTTGTTTTCCCAAATGATAATTTTATACATTTTACCTTCAATTAATACTTTATTCAAGTTACGCACAATACAAATTTCGATAACTGTTTTGCAAACTAGCTTAATAAAGTGATACCTAGTAATAGGATTATTATGATGAGAGGTCATAGGGTTATTTACAACAAAACCAAACTATTTTTGTTGCAATTTGTATTTTCTTGCAAATTAATAAATTATGGATAAATACATTATTTTTATCGAAGTTAAAATGTATGAATTTATTATTTGAGTAAAAAAGTACACATAAAATTGTTACTTTGGGCGCGAATTGAAATTAGTATTTCTGATTCCTCAGGACAATACGGTAACCCTATGACCACACAGCACGGACCTGCCAACCTATATTTTCATAACGTTTTGGTTCCCCTCCTTTGCTTACATAAGTGCTTATTTACGTGTTGTGCATAGCCCCTCGCCGAAACAAAATATCAGTAGATATATTGTGGTTACCAGAGTCCTTGTGTAGAAAATGTTTTGTCGCTTCGTGTCTTTATCAGTGGACAGTTTGCGAATCACAAGGGCGATAAGGGGAAATTCCCTTTGGTAATGCTGGATGTATGCTATAACCAGGAGCGTAATTTAAACGACAGTTGCATGGGAAACTATAAACGTTGTAGCCAAGGGCGTTATTTAGGGGAGCAAGAGGGAATAATTACCCCCCTCACAAGAGTTTGAGGAATAAATATATTTTAATCAAGTGTCTATTAATATACTACAAAACATGAAAGTCTTATGTCGGTCCTGTTCTTGCCCCCTTCAAGCAAGGTCTCAAATTATGCCTCTGGTTGTAGAATATATCCAGTATTACCAAAGGCGATTTCCTCCTCATATCCCTTGTAATTCACACTGTCAACAGATATGGACACGAGGCGCCAAAAACATTCTTTGCACAACAACTGTGGTAACCATAATATATCTAGTGACATCAATAAACACTGGCGTATTTAGGATATTGTTTCGGGGAGGGACCATGCAAAACACGTGATTTAGCACTTACGTTTTCCTTTTGGGTGCTGACAAATTTTAATGAAATTGTGTATATACGAAATTTATTTCGGGGGGCTTGAGCCCGATAGCCACCCCCCTAAGTACGCCATGTCAATATATTTAGGTTACAAATGATTTGAACACTGTTATTGTTGTATGTATTATAAACATATGGTGAATAAATATCTTACTTGTAGTTTCAAATGGCTACTTTATTAACTACACCAAGAAAAATGACTCGAGGGGACCTTCTGCGAGTAAGGTATAGATATTTCTCACTCTGCCTCTTGATAACTTAACGCGTTCTCTCATTTTTGCGGAGAGTCAGAAATTTTAAGATGGGTTTTCTGGCTATTGCAGTTTGTAATATTGACACTTTAAATGTGCACTCCTACCTCGTGAAAGGTAGCATTTAGCAAAGTCTGCTTCCCCTTATCAATAACTTGTGTTCCTACTTGGTTATAGTTATTTCAAGTAACTTTGAACGACGCGAACACAGACACATAGAGGACATCTAAAATTCTAATAGTTCTCCCACCGGGAATCGAACTCGGGACCCCGTACACCACAGACGCACGTGCTGGCCACTAAACCACACAGGGAAGTTATAAGATCAGTACGTTTTAGTAGTTATACTGGAAATGCTCGAGATATGCAATTGTAATACATTAAGTAGTTTATTCGATAGAGGCAAAGCATTTTACATTGAATTCTTGTCCTTGTTTCCTTTCTGTTTTTATTCTTTGTATGTTTTGTATAACGCATTAAATAAGAAATACTTTTCGCTACGATATCCAGAAATACTATTTTAACTGATCATAAAACAGAAATCTGTCGGTGAAGTAGTATGGGCAATATGTGGTATTCTATTTTTATACCGAATTCCTTCGTGGCTAAGCGGTTAGCGTACGCACCTCTAACGTAAGAGACCCGGTTCGATTCCAGGTGTAAGCTCATGTGGTTTGGATTCCACACTAATCAATAGGTAAACGTCTCATATAGCCTCGCCGCTGAAAGGAACGTTAAACTCAACATCAGCTCAACGTTAGTTTTATATCATCAATAGAAACAAGGGGTAGACGATACTATCCTGCTGAAACCATGCATTTATTTCCTTGGCACATATTACAAGGCATCGGACTATTTGCGACATAATTATAAAAGCTTTAGGAAAAAGAAGCTTTATGAACATTAAGTCGCTTCAACCGTTCAAATAACTTTAAAAAATAAAGATTATGAATTACAAAATCTTTTTACATCGTAAGTAAAAATACAAGCATATATTGTTTTTATCTCGCACACATACTCTCTCTCTTTCTCTCTCTGCCCTGTCTCTCACACACACATAGTATCTCTCCTTCTCTACATATACACTTGTATATTGCAGTAGGTACCAGGAACATAAATAATTTTCATTTTGTACGTGTGGTTTAAGATTGGTATTCAAATCATAAATCTTTTCCCTTTAAAACAATGTTAACGTTCCTCATTTTAGCGTCTTCGGATATAAATGATGGACATTGTGAATAAATGTGACTGAGATTTGAAATGTGACGAAACCAGTTGATTTTATTTATTTACTTTTTTTGGAGCACTTCAAAACATATCTTTATATTTAAGGAAATATTTCCATATTTTGAAAAACCTTCCCGCACGGCAGTGTTCAAGAGCCTTGACCACTGAACCACGATCACTACGCGGTAATTTATTCGTTTTTAGTCTGTTTACGTGTATAATATACGCGCAGTATTTGATTCAAAATAAAGGAGTTTTGTATTTTGTTTTTTAAAAAAATCTGCAATGTTGATAATTTAGTGAATGCAATGATATAATGCCCTACGAGTCCTCAATTACACATTCCTGTGTTTTGTCAATCTATTTGACTATAAATAAGCTACTGTTTTGAGCGAGAAGAAATGGCTCTTTATTTAGGCGAGCCAATGTAAGTAACGCTTTAGATGAATGGTTAGCGTGGAGATCTGCTAATTTTCCAGTCGGGGTTCGATTGGCTCCCTCTTCCTTTACACTTTTTCCTTTGTTTCATTTACAAGGCTGAGCTCCAGTTGGATGCTGCTAAACGAAGATAATCTCCAGTGGAGAAATTCACTGCTGATGTACTCTTGAAAATAAAGGAAGAAAAATGAATGGAGAAAACGAGTTACAAAGTTAATTCTGTTAATGGTTCTATATTTGATATTATCCGTTAATTTCGTGTATTTTTAAATTTTTGTTAATTGACACTATATTCTCTCCTTTTCTCCTTGTGTCTCAATGTGTAAATTTTCACAAATACTATACAAATCAGGAACCTTCAGTTATATTTGCAACCTAAGGGGAAATATGCTTAGTACGGATAAGTTTTCCAACTCGTTTGAGTGTTATCGAATTTTACATTTTTAATATTTACAATTAAATTACTGCATACCAGCATCCTCAAAAGTCATTTAATAAATAATGGAATCAGATAAGTTCTTCTTTCGAAGTAGTATTACGTATCAATCAGTGGCGCCGGAACCAAGGAGCTTAGGCCGTGTTAGACCCCCAAAATTTTCATTGTAGGTTGGGATGTTCAACCGAATGATCGTTCCATATTTTAATTGATTTGAAGGTAGAACTACTATTAATAGTTTCAAAACTCAACGCAAGGCTTTGTCTTTACTTTAAAAAAATGACCTGCTACATATACAGCATAATCTACCCGTATATTATTTGATACGCGTATATGTATAGCCATTTGAAGTAAGTTAACTTGTTTATAATCCCTCATTTGATTTAATTATAAGATAAGTCCCCTGACTGTTATCTTCTCATCGGCGTCTCTGGTGTCCTCATATTTTTTTCTGGTATTGTGCTGTTTACTGTAAATACAAGTACCCATAGACTCCCTTTTGTCATTTCGTCAGCCAGCGTTTCTCCTCACTCCTGCACAGAAGCAGTCTTTAGGATTTGTTCTTTTAACAGGTGGGGCATACTTCATGCTGCTGTTCTAGCTAGTCTACCAGGCGTAATTAAGCTTGGAGCGGGCGTTAGTTGGGTTGCCTAACTCACGGACTTTGTACATCAAGAATTTCTGTGGCCCACTGTACACCCTTGCCCTGCCTGATAATGTAAATGAACTGAAACATCGCACCACAACAGCCGTCGCGGACGTTACCCCCGAAATGCTGGCTAGTGTTTGGCAGGAAATCGACTTTCGTTGGGATGTGTCCTGGATGACCGTAGGTGCACACATTTAGCCCTAATGGATTGGTCACAAAAGAAAACTTGATGTGTTTTGCAGTACATTGACATATAAACCAAGTCTGTATGCCGTTCCAGTAAAGAATTATAATTGATTGAAGTTGTAAACCCTATAAAGAATCACCCTGTACAGTATCTTTTACTTCATTTCATTCTCCGTTGAGCAACATCATTTATTAGATAGCTTAGATGCAACGTGGAGTCCTGTCACATAATCATTTGTGTTTTACTATTCCTCAGGGTGTGTCTGCAACAAGTCAGTGGGAGCACGCAATCTTGTGAAAATTGCCTTGTTTGAGATGTTACAAATGCACCTATATTTTGAGATACTATATTCCTAATATTCATTTAGCTAACATCTTTTATATATAGCCTTCTGGTTCTACATATGGCATTGTCATTTGAATAATTTCTATATTTTTAGAACCACATTGATCAAAACATGCAACTGTTACTCTTAAGAACAAAGATACACAAATGTTCATAAAATTTTCTATGGACTGCTGTTGAAATATTAGCACCTGGCTATTCAACTAACTTTTCAAAAGGTATTTTTGTTATCACCAATAATTCCTTGTAGTTGTCTTTATCCTGTTGCCTTTCTATACAATCGTAAATAATTATCCTTGCACCCAGCTTCAAATTTTAGATTGTCAATTTTAGATAACGTTTCTTGAATCCGTTTGAAAATTAGAATGTCTGGTTCTGATGTAAGTAAATTTATCTTCCATAGAATACAATCCATAAAAAGATTTCTAAAATAGGACGTCGATAAGGAAGATAACGTAAAGATATGAACATTTCAAACACACTATTTCGAATCGATATACTATGAAACTCTAAGATTGTTGTATCCATTGTACTTTGAGTCTTGGTTTAAAATATGACACTTCACAGTTTGGCTCTGTTGCCTTCTCTCTTCGTGTTCACCAACTTCTCCATCATATTCGTATCCAAGACAGTTTCAATGTCATTCTTTCTGTTTTTGTTCCTTGTGTGTACAAGCTTGTGTCCATTTCTTATTGTCTCTAATGTTGTATCCTTCCTTTTAATCTTCTAGATGAATACTATGCTTACTCCTCTTCTTCGCAGTATTTCCGATAACACGTAACTCCTTTCTGCCCAGATCCCGACTTCCACATTCCTATTCTGATCTGTAGTTTGTAGACTCGCATGTTTATCCCCTTGCCGTTGATGAGGGATAAGGCCTTGTTTACTTCCTTTTAGACCCATATTTGGTTTTGCAGTTACTTTTACAACCGGCTGTAAACCAGATTCAACACCTCAATATGGTGTCCCAGGATTTTGTCGGAATTTTCTTCTGTAGCCATGATTTTCCGTTACTGCTTATTCATCACGAATGTCTCCTTAGCGCACAGCTAACCTCCATATATGAGGGTCGTTCCTCTATAATTCTTGAAAATCTATGAATTCATGGCAATTTGTAAATACTCCCTCGAAGTTTGAGCTACATACGAAAACTAGAATAGTCTATATTAGAGTATATCACAGGACCGTGCAACTATTCCCATTTGGCTTTCCTCTACTGGACGAGGCGCACCCTGCGCGAAAGTAAATGACAAGAATCCTATCGGAGTCACATGAAAGCATGGATTAAATGTAACGTGGAGTAAAATTCATCATGCTTTCTCCATGCTTCTAGGCGCCCGACCATGCCACATCGCCATGTCACCGCTCATTGCCGAGTAACCTCGTGCACTGGTCCAAGAAATAATTAATACAAAAAGGACTTTTAAACCATCATTTGAGACGCGTCTCTTCATTCAAGTCCCAGTATATATAAATCTTGCTGCAATTCTACTCCAGTTATGCACGAGTGAAGCAGTTCTTAGATGCTTGTTCAAAACTTATAGATCGTATAATTCCGTTGCGGCAGAAACTTCAATAACGAAAGCAAGAGCATTTTTAAGCTATGTTCGAATGTGGAATTCATTCTTACAGACAGAGCTTTGCAATTTACCCCCAAGAAATGAGAAACGGAAATGAAGTATTTTTAAATGAAGCATGTAATGAGAATTTCATACTACTCTGAGGTAGATGTTGCCCCAAAAAGCGCTCAGAATTACAGCGAAGGTATTGAGAACCATTGTTACGGTAAACAGAAGAGCTGGTAGAGTAGGAGAAATGTTGGTGGTAATATGACAAAGAATATGTTCGATACCGCGCATGGGTGGAACGTTTTCGTGACTCCCGTGGTACAGTCTTTTCCTCTGAGTGTTGGGGTCTTTCGTTAAACTATAGACCCGAGTCTCATAATGTATTGATGCAAGACATATACTATCTTAATCTAGAAATAAATAAATGAGTTTATTACACTAAAATGCTCATTTAAGCTCATTTCAACGTCAACATTCTTAGATTTCCACGTTTATGTGGTTTAAATTTGAAACTCGTTCGGGAGCAGAAGAAAGATAACCATGGAGTGGAGGTGAGTAATCTTGAATTGAAGTTTGCTGCGTAAATCTTCTTGTTGGCAGTTTACATTTCTGAAGTTTACATTCCAGCTGCATCGTGTTAACTGGTAACAGAAATCGAAAAGATTTCTTACTATAAGTAACATAAAAGAAGATATTAGCAAGAAACAACAATTGCTTTCAACATCATTACTACTGTCATACTTCTTGAGATACTATTAAAACACTTTATTTTCACATTGTACCGGTTTCTTTGGGAACAATTTCTCATGTGTTTTGTAATTGTTCGTGTTGTTCTATGGAAAAGATTGTGAACCGTATTTATTTTGAAGGCTATCTCCCTTTGCCCCAGATGCTAATGCCACGAACACACAAAATCAATATCTAAAATTTTGTAAATTCATATCTTTATTTTAAAACATTTTTTTTTAAAAAAAGAATAGTAGTTTGAAAAAGGGAATTCGTTGGGTAATTTAAATTGAAATAATTCGACTATATTGTTTTGACTTACTTGGAATTGAAAATGATGGACTGGCTCCAAAGGGCGGAGGCACAGGCGGAGGCAACTGGTAGAGTGTAATATCAATTATTCTTTATCATGATTTATAGATGTGTGTTAATAGAAATATTTTATTATATTTATAACCATCTTATACGTATGTTTCTAATTATAAGACAAAACTGAACTATTTTAAACAAAAGCATAAGTAAAATATATTTTCATTTAGATTTATAAATATTATAATCATGATAAACAACCTTATATTGAAAAAGGTAATGCAATTTTCATTTGCTGTATTTACAAACAAAGTCTATTACAGAACAACTTCACCTCATTGATCTTCTGATTTCTGTACGTTCCTCACAAATTTTGTCTATTATGCCATTGTTGTCGATTTTACCGAAAATGTATAATTTCTGAAATTATCAAAAACGAAGCTTCCAGATGTTTACTAGTACGATGTGAACAAAATTTTTTATATATTCTAGCACAGGCAGTGTAAGAATTTATTTGGATAGTCCTGTGTGGAATTTTGGGCACATATTATGTTCCAAAATCAAATAGAAAGGTATAATTGAAACACAGATTGCACTTACTACTACTTTGCATTTTAGGGGTTTGCAATCCTTGACTTTTCCCCCTCAAAAGTCGGTAATAACTGTGTGACATCTGTTGGTTTGTCTTCCAAATCTGAAGCAAAGTCTTTCTCATTTGTATAGTCCTTAACAATTCCCCTTTGAACTTAATAACCTTGTTCGTAAGACAGACTGTCAGGAAAATGATTGAGTTAATTATCTGTGACGCACAATGTATTCTCC
The DNA here is from genome assembly GCF_964235325.1 of Thermobia domestica. Lineage (NCBI taxonomy): Eukaryota > Metazoa > Arthropoda > Insecta > Zygentoma > Lepismatidae > Thermobia > Thermobia domestica. Next base: position 145,282,046 of record NC_137458.1, on the reverse strand, counting down.
TCATCAATTTTCTGCTGAAAGGACAGGCCACTGATGACTATTATTCTAATTTTTTCAGTGCCTGCTACAATTATAGTCTGCTTCATGTCCTGACAACATCATTTGCTGGGCAGACACTTTCATATAAATAAGGCGGTTATGGATTCTGTAAATGACTGGTTAGACACAGAAAGGAACTGCTCTTTTTTTTTACAGTGGTTTAGTGAAACGGAAAACTACTGAAAAAATGAATTCAAGTAAAGCGGACAGAATACATACAGAATCTAAACTTACTGCACGTCACCTTCCCTATCAGGAGAGCAAATTTCAAGCCGAATCTTTTAACAGTTAGTTACCTCATTCGTAACAAAAATTATAAACACGATTCTTGATACAAGACAATTTTATTTCCGATAAAATGTAAAAGGGGTATTATTAAAATAGTTTTAATTTTTAAACAAAATAAAATTAAAAAAATATTCATCACTATATTCATCCTAATATAAAAATGAATTCTAGAGAAAGTAACCAAAATTCCAAGGCAACGATAAGGGTAGGTAAATCAGATTGATTGTAAAACTTTGTATAGAGAATTAACAGCTTGGTTAGAATTACAAGTAATCTTATCATCTGGAGTTATGTTTATTAGCTGAATGCGGTGCATAGGCTTAATAAGAGGGAGCCAGCAGCCCTAAAATACCGTTGATTCAGAAGCAAGTTTTTCTTTTCAATTCTCAGAAGTCCCCTGGTAAAATATACGAGTTACACAAATGGTGGAGTTAACTATTAGTTTGATGATTTCAGTAGGGCATGGCAATTATTTATTTCATAATAAAAGGTCCAGGCTACCGCATTCTCTTTCTCAGTCCAATTTCTTATACTAAAAGATATCTGAAAAACCACGCAGGATTTCAAAAACTTACTATTTTTATTTATTGCTTTTGGCGATATTGTTTTTGCATTTGTTGTTATCAGTGAACATTGAGGTTATGTTTTGATATTGTGCTTTTGTTTTCCAGATCAGTGTTTGTGAAGTACCGTCATGGAAAGATACATTGCGGAACAGCAAGTGTTGATTATTAAAACTAAAAGAATTGTGAAAATTTCGCGGAAACTGTTCGGAAACTCCGTACGATTCTTGGGTACAACAATGCACCAAATGAGTCCACTGTTCGTAGGGTGATCAAGAAATTTAAACAAACTGGTTCAACAGTTGACATCAAAAGCCCTGGACGCCCTCGAAGTGGCCTGAATGAGGGATATCTTACTGTGAGTTCGGGAAAATCATGTTGCCATAGTGCTCAAGGAATACGCATGTGTCCAGCAACAATGCACAGCATCTTAACAAAAGATTTGCACTTACGCCCGTACAGAGTTCAGTTGACATAGGAACTTAAACCAGCGGATTATTGAAAATGACGGCAATTTGTGCAATGGATCCTGGAAAAGGAACGAGAATGGTGAGTGTTAAAATAAATTGTTGTAGGCTATCCCGTTTGTTTTATTCTACGAGTATGAGAACCTGAAAAGTGATATTATTTTCGATTTGTAGTAGAAAACTGAAATGAATTTGAAAAGTCATTTACGTGAATACTATCCTTAATGCTTAATTAGTATTTAAAAACATGTTTACTCAATTCATTACGCCGTGTGCGTGGGTTTTCTCGGGGTTCTCCCGTTTCCTCCCACTTTCTTCACTCCACCATTTCATTCATTACTCATCATCACCGTCTCCTTTAGCCTAACAGGCATAACCATGGGACGTAAAACGCAAAGATTTCATTTCATTTTCATTTCAATTCATTACGTAGAGATCAAAGGATTATGAAACATATTTAGAGAGATCGCAAACTAGGTTCTAAGCGCTTACGGTAAGTCCCATAGTTCTCGGATTGTATTTTCCATCGTTTTCGTTTTCGTATTACTTCGTTTATTTATTACATACTTAACTTCTTTCAAGATTTCTTTTTACACGATGGGTAACTCTCCAGTCGCCATTATTTCAGCACCCGATATGTCATTAAGTGTGATAGAAAACTTCTACACAAAGATAAGTCAGTTTCAATAATAACTATCATGTATGGCTGCAAATAGGGTGTGTCACTGGTCAATCAAGAAATTCGAACACCCTCAATCTATACATGTTGCCCTTTTATGCACACTACCAACCACTCGCCTAGGAAACGTACCCCGCTACTTCCTTGTTCATTGTGGCCCTGCAATCATAGCTTTTAAAAGAAAATATAGTAGATCGAATCGTACTCACAAATAGTGTCAGAAAATGGTAAAATAAAATTATTACAAAAAACGTCTTGCTGTCTGTCATTTATAAAACAGAAGACAACAGACAAACTACACGCCTAAAGTAATTGTAGTATTGAAAACATCTTCTGTGTTATTATTCAACCTATGCATAATGAATTAATCTATTACATAAAAAACACAAAAGTGTACTACAAGATGCTATGTTCTGCTATATCAACAATCTACTTACCAATCTACAGACAGCAACAGACACAACCTAACTTAAAAACCTCATCAGTATCTTCGAAGTATACTTCGAAATATCAGTAACTTCGAAGCTCCTATTATAGTTTGATGTTTGATTGATTACAAAATACAGCCCCGGCAATATAGCTGTAATTTCAGTACAGTAAAAGCTCTTTATTCCCGGGGTATATGTTCCATAAATATGCCGCGAATACAGAAACCGTGAATACGGAATGGTAATTTATATGGGATTATAGGGCATACGTTCCTAGGTGACAAAATAAAAAACAAATACATATATTAATAAAATCAATTTACTGTAGTTGAAGTTTTTGACCATATTGGTTAATTATTATTTTCAGGCTTAGGCAATGGTTTGAAGAATTTTGTAATTTTTTCTTGCTTGGCATTTTTTAAAAGCTCCTTCAATTCAAACTGATATTCAGCAGTGGCATTAGCAATTTGCCTCTTAAAAATAAGACTTCGTTCCATAGACGGACCAATTTTCATAAAGAAATCACAAAGCTCATTTGCCATTCTTAAACCTTCACTAAGATTTTTCAAATTAAATGTCACGTTTCCAGTGCTTGTTGAAGCCTCTTCTTCAATGGGCTGTGAATTTAACATTTCCTCTTAGTCGGTTTCAGTCAAATCTTTATCTTGCGATTCAAGCAATTCCTGAATGTCACTTGATTCTATCTGTTCGAACCCATCTCGTCCTATTCCATTCGCAGTTTCGGCTATGTTTGCCGTCAAAGTTTGAATTTGCACACATTCCTCGTCATTTTCCGCAGTCAGAGCAGGCCACAGTTTTCAATGTGTGTGGCTTCAGTTCTTCCAATGATTCTTTTATATTTACGATGCATTTTGCTATGTCAAATTTCTTCCAGCATTCCATAACATTCACATCAGGATTAAATTCCATATTATCCAATACGATTTTGAAGGTTCGTCTAATATGTAATAGAGCTTAAAGGCCTGGATTATTCCTTAGTCCATAGATTGAAGCAAAGCCGTCGTGTTGGGAGGTAAAAATGTCACTTTTATATTTGGATGCATAGTTTCAAGTTCGCGAGAATGACCTGGTGCATTGTCCAAAACTAGAACTGCTTTAGAGTCTAAATTCTGTTCTTTTAAATAAGTTTCAACTTCAGAAACAAAACAATTCCGGAACCAGTCACAAAAAATAGCGCTTGTAACCCACGCTTTCTTATTAGCACGCCAAAACACTGCCAGGTCGTCCTTGTTTTGATTTTTTAAAGCCCGAGGATTTAACGATCTGTAAAGCATCAGTGGTTTAATGACAAAATCTCCAGATGCATTAGAACATAGCAGCAGTGTAACTCTATCCTTTGCTGCCTTAAATCCAGGAGCAGACTTTTCGCTTTTAGAAATGAATGTTTTGTTTGGCATTCTCTTCCAGAACAGTGCAGTTTCGTCTGCATTAAATACTTGCTCACGTTTGTATCCTCCATCAGCTACTAAGTTTGCAAATTCTTCTGGATACCGTTCTGCTGGAGCAGTGTCTGCAGATACAGCTTCTCCAACGATTTTAATGTTATGCAATGATTGTCTCACCTTAAATTTATTGAACCAACCTTCCGATGCTTGAAATCCTCCATCTGTACATTCACCACTACAGCTACTATCAGGTTCTTTAAAATGAGCGTAAAGACGCTTTGCCTTTTCCCGGACCATTGAACCACTCAAGGGCACCCTTTTTTGGTTGCGGTCTTCGATCCATAATGACAACGCCACTTCCATTTTTTCTATTGCTGGATCTCGAACAATTTTCGCTGACAGTGAAGTTGAAGCTACAGACGACCTTATTTTATCTTCGGATTTTTTTATCGATCGTACAGTTGATTCGTTGACATTGAATGAGCGTGATATGGATGCAAACGACTCTCCAAGGCGTAAACGATCAAGCATTTCTATTTTCCCTTTAAGAGGTAAGAGATTTTTTTCGTGTCGAAACTAGTTTCTCATTTTATTTAGTTGATATTACTGTATAAATTAGGAAGACAGCGGTAGAGACGTGTTACTCGATCACAATTTTTGTAACGAATGGAAAGACGAAACAATAAAACACGCAAAGCGGCTCGTACCAAAGGACGGAAGGTCTAATAATGTGGCGGCATTTAAAAATATACTTTATTCATTGAGTAATAAGGTTGTTTTCATTCTGTTTGTTTACATTCTCAAAAACACCGATCGCGACGAAGGCGGCTTATGTCAAAGTCCGAACCAATACAGCGGCGATATCATTTAACAACATACTTTAGGCAAAGTTGTAATAAGGTCTATTTTACATTTTATTAGTCCATTTGACGGTGTTTACAAAGGATATTGGGTTGGATACCTATTGGAATCCTTTTTATTATTACGTATGTATGTACGTACTGATTAGATCCGCGAATAAAGAAATCTTTCGCCGCGAATATAGGAATTGGGTCGGATTTTTTTAAATCTGCGAATAGTGAAAACGTGAATGAAGGAGGCGCGAATAAGGAGCTTTTACTGTATTAACTAACCTGATCATGCGGCTTGAAAAGTTATTAACAAAAAAGATTTACAACTTATACAAATTATTTCGTACATTTTTATCAATTGAGTTATTTTGTGTATCATTACAAAAAATAATGTAAATATCTGTTTAAGGGAAATTTATTCATTTTATTTTCGTTATTAAATAGATTTTTGAGGGCGCCATAAAAGGAGTGAGCACAAGACATTTGCCCGGCAGGCCAGTAGACCCCTGGAGGGTGCCTAGACTTATGTTGGCAATCCTAGTTTCAAATAAGAAATGGCTTCCAGTTCATCTGTGTATATATTATAATACGAAAATAAATAATACTTTTGTTAACTTACCAACAATACAATTGGTGTGATGAATTTCCACATAATGCACCAATACCATTTCCCTATTTTTGACATGTGTATTCCCATCTCTTCAATATTGTCAAAAAACTCATTAACGCCTGTGAAAATAAAATTGAAAAAGAAGTAAGTCAGTTTTGTACTGTGAAACCACGTTAGATTTCAAAACTGTAAATTCAAGATTGAAATCGCAAATAGGTTTGCTAACTTCCCATTGCAAGAGAGGAATAAAGTCGTGTTTTTCGTTATATATTTCCATTTTTCACTATGGCAATGAATGTTAAAACTCAGAAATCGTTGATTTACAGAAATTCAAGTTTGAATAGAAGGACAAAGCTCGAGAGATGGAGAACCCACATCAAAAAGCCATTTCTCACTATTTCTTGGTACTTTCGTTTTATGGAGATCCTAGTTCGACTTCCGGAGGGAGCCCATGTGATTCAGATCGCACGTTTGGCTGTAATTGTACATCCTATATAGCCTCGCTGCTGAAAGTGACATATAATTCAAATTCAATCCAATCCTACCCAATGTGTGGTTGAAAGCGGAGGTGGGATTAGATTTCTATAACTTCTGGTTTTAGTTGAAGAGATACAGTTGAGGAAGAAATTTACTTTTGGGGGCCCTGACTCAAGTTTGAATAGGAGGGACAAAGCTCGAGTCGAAGCTTATTCTTGCGAAGGACAACCAACATCAAAAGACCATTTCTCGCTACCTCTTAGCGTTTTCGCTTTATGGATGGCATCGGAGATCCTAGTTTCATTTCTAGAGGGAGCCCATGTGATTCACATCCACATCAGTGGCGGCGCTTAATAGGGGGCAAGAGGGGAGGCAAGGGAAATTTTGGGGAGGCGAGGCAACCACACTTGTTTTGCTTTTATTATTATTATTATTATTATTATTATTATTATTATTATTATTATTATTATTATTATTATTATTATTATTATTATTATTATTATTATTTAATTGCGAGCTTCTACTAATCCAATTTATCTCAGGTGTGCCCTCGGAAAATATGCGAACTATATTTAGGCCTCATCCCTGCCGCCCTATGACGGAGGAAACTCTCCCTTTGTTTACGGAAAAGAAGTGAATGACCTTAGCCGTGTTGACAATAATTTGTCATTCAGTCGTTTGGTCTTGACGAGTGAAGATCATAGGCTACTTAGAATGACTAACAAGACAGTGCACAGCGAAGCCTGTGAAATAATTCATTGTGGCAACGCTTCCGCATCTAACAAATGAAAGATCTCGGTCACACCAACTTGTCCCTCCTCTTTCGAGGGAGGTACAGGAACACACACATCGACGGTAGCGCCATAAGGGGCACAGTTCAAATAGGCTCTAGCGTATGAATATTGTCACGTTTCTGGACACATTTTAATGTAAACACAACACAGGAAGAATACAACAAATATTGAAGGAAGAATATCACACAAATACAGTAAAATGAATTGTAAATATTAGAAGCATGTATGCCTACAATCTAAATGCTATAAAAATGCGCAGTCACATCCAAAAAGATTGTGGCATGTCTATAAATATGTTATTCTGGAATATAATTTGATAACGATTTGGTCCGGTATTTCTTATGATGTTAGTATGTGTGTAATCGACATTCATGTATGTGGTAAATTTCATGTCAAAAGAGCAGTAAATAAGAACAATACAACGAAAAAAAACCTCTTGTCTATTTAGCAACTCGTATTTATAATTCTTTTCCATGAAATTTAACACAAATATACACTTCCCAATTATGCACATGTAACAGTATTAAAAGTACCCTGCAAAATCATTATCAAATTATATTCCCACAACAAGTCAGTTATAGATATGCGACAATCATTTTTGGATATGACTGCACTTGAAAGAAGAAGCAACATATTTAAACTTTATAAAGGCATGTAACAGTATTATGAAAACAATTACATGTAAAGAAACATTAATGTCCACTACTGTAAGAGTTTTCAGTTTTTAATCTGTACCAGCGTTAAAGAATGCGTTAATGAATAAAGGTAGCCTCTACATCTGTAAATATGTCAATGGAGAACAAAGATTTCAATGTCATATAGATTTCAGTGGCGTATTGTACAGCAGCAGTTCATAATCATGAGTTCACTAGTTGTACAGTAAGGAACACTTCTGGATGGTACACCCATATGGAGATTTACGGCAAGAGTGCTCCACCAGTTGAGTCCGAAGCATATGCCGGGAAGTATTGCAACCGAATTATTTTTAAAGGAACGTGGGTGGCATAATCGCCAGGCAGTAAAAATTCCCGTACACTTGGTTGAAATTCCCACTACCGTCTACAGCAGCGTTTTCCAACCGGTGTGCCGCGGCACACTGGTGTGCCGTGAATAAGCCGCTGGCGTGCCGCGAGGAATCGAAACAAAATTATTAATTTTAGAGGAATGAAATTGTAAAACGTAGGAAAAAATATATACTTGTAATTCACATTATATGAATCTATAATTTTAAGTTTCATACAGTGTTACCGTTCTGTACGTACATTTCTAATGTTGAAGAAAGTATTTGTTGTCATTGTTATGACCACTATTGCTCCTTTATTGTTGCAGACTATATCGTAACTTGAAAATTTAAAATATCATTCAATCCTTTCGACAAAGTACCTACATTTGTGTTTTAAAAGTGAATGTGATTCGTTTCTTCGTTCGTTATTTAGTGATCTTCCTTCTTAGTAAAAGGTTGGATATAGTTTTTTTTTTAAAAAAAAAAAAAAGAAAGCGTATTTTTACAAACTTGAGTCCAATATTTCATTGCAATTGTTTTCCATTTTTAAATTAGAATGAAAAATAACATAATGATTTACCACGAAAAAAAAAACAGTATTCGAGCTTTCTTCTTGTGAGAAGGAGATCAATAATCACAGAAAAAATACCACTGTGTTTTATATTTACAAATAATGTCTATATGTGCCGCGAGAGTGCAAGTAACATCCGTAGTGTGCCGCAAGTTGAAAAAGGTTGGGAAACGCTGGTCTACATCATATCTCCAAAATAATAAGAATCTTAGACGTGTAGTTTTTATTTCAAATATACTACTTGATATTCGTCCTATTCGTGAAGATAACGTGCAACAACAAATAAAAGCTCAATCCTGTTGCTGTTGGAATGAATACTCTTTCAGTCGTTTGATCTAAAATTACTTTGCAGAACCTGAATAAATATTATGTCACTTCAGGGTAGGAAGAGCGAATGCCCCCCTCCTTCAGTATGAAAACATATACTTTTAATCAAGTGCTTAGTGAGAGTGAGCCCATTGGTATAGCGCTTTTAAGATTTGAGGTCTTGCTGCTAATCCATCTTATGTCATAGCTAACGACATTAGAGAACAAGAGATGCAAATATGATGAAAGAGAGATAAAGTCGCATGTGCAAATTTAGAATTTGATATAAAATGATCGAATAGCATTCATATTTTGTCGAAAATTTTGATTTTGTAAGGAGACATGTAAAAGCTCACTCAAACCTGAGAGCATCCCCCTACCAATTGTTGAATTCAAGTAGAGAACTCAGTTGAGAGCATCAGATGATTACGGAGGGGGAAAAACATGTTCAGATATGAGAAACAAAGAATGAAAAAAATCCAACAATTGGTAGTGGGAGACTCTCAGATTTGGGTGGAATTCGATCCATGAACCTCAAGATTAACAAGCAATGACTCTACTCACTCATCTACGGAGCCACACAGAACGACAGGCAGTCATACGTCAGACACGAAACGTTTGTTACTTACAAAACGTTTATTTGTAAGGGGGAAAGCTAGGAAAATTACCCGTCTCTAGTTTTCCTTTCCTTGGCAATAACTTAATTACTGTTGTTAGAAGAATATTTTCCATCAGTTTAGAAACTTTCATAACAATTTTCATACATTTTAGCAACCTAAAAAACAATTACTTCCAATTCTATCAATTTTTCTATTTGGAACAGGGGGGAGCACTCACGCGAGATTTAGGGAGCAGGTTGCGCCCATGAGATGTGTTTTGCGGAGGGGAGGACAGAAATTTATATTTAAAATATCAAAATCACACAATTAATCATACCATAATTTTATCTTTAAGAACGCTAAATGCGAAGGACAACGAATGTTTTATCTTTGGCTTGAACGAATAAAATTATGGCTGAAGGTGGACAGAGACTGATGATGTTTAGGAACAATGGATAATACAAAGGAATGAAGTACCCAGGAGGTTTGGAACCTCCGACATTTGTATAAGTTGTTACAATAAGAACTCTGGGTAGAAACATACCGAAGAGAACGCGATCGAGGTCGAGGTTTAAGTCGCGGTCGCACCCTCGATACTGGCACAGACACATGGATTCAAATGAGTATGCGCATGCAGAAGATGTACGCTAAATGGCGACCTAGAGGTCGACCTCGAGGGTGAATTAGTGGTCGCGATGATAAACAACCGAGTTTGTATTAACATCGATGTTCAGCGGAAGCATCGCTGTGGCTCATGTTATCTTTGGTTCTCTCTGAACTACTGCACGGAATAAAGTCTTCATTTCTTTCGAATTTCGTATGCAAAGGATTCTGTATGTCTACGCTTGAGAGGTTTTGTTGCACTATAAATTTGATTATGAAAGACATATTAATGAAACTAGTGAGGTATGTTCTAAATACAGAATGGAAGAAAATAGCAAATGAAATGTTAATGTCAGATAAGTTATTCATATTTATTTGAGAATTATACTCTAGCTTATTATTATATATAGCAGCGGCTGTTACAGGGATGATGCTTTCGGGCTAAAGTTCGTAAATTGTGGAATTTCTAAAGAAAAAACTACTGTTAATTATATCTATGCTTAAAATCTCCACTTTTCCTCCTATTTCCGAGATTAATAAAAAAGAGTTTCTTCTAAATTCGTTACTGATATAAGGTAAAGAAATACCTGCAAAGACAGGCACATATCCATAGGAAGGAAATGTCGGATAATGGAATTGCAGTGACGAAACGTCATTCGCTGAAGTTAATCTCGGGGCTGCGGTGGCTCAATGGTAGAACGTTCACTTCTGCTATCAGGGTCCCTGTTTCCAGCTTGTACCAAGTGAACTTTTTGGTGGACAAACACCGTGTGCATGAGCTTTCTCGGAGTTCTTCCGTTTCGTCCCACTTTTTCATTCCATCATTTCATTCATTTCTCATCATCACCGTCTCCTTGAGCCTAGACGGCATAATCGTGGGACGTAAAACCCAAACATTTCTTTTCTTATCAAATTTCAGAGAATTTATTTCTTTTCATAAATATGTGGCAATTTTATCCACGAATTATTCCAAGGCCTTTGACAGAATTAATCACAACCAAGTTTTAACTAAATACGGAATTGGTGATATTTTAATTTCTCTTATCAAAGGTGTGTATTCGAAACGAACTACAACATTGAAGCTAAATGTTGGATTAGATACTCCCATCTCAGTTTATAATGGTATTCTACAAGGGGACACAATGTTTAGTACTTTATTCAGTTTATCTTTAGTATCACTTTTATAAGCAGTACACTGCCTACTCTCTGGTATTTCTATGTATAATAAGAGTCTAGCAGTGCAATCATAGATAGATGATACTATTGCGCAATGAAGCAGATCTGGAATGTATAGCACCTACTAACCATATATCAAATCGCCTGTGGCGCGCACCTTGAAGCAAAAATGTTATGTATACATGAAAAATATCAGTTCCTGTATATATTGGCTAATAGTAATAGTGAATAGAACACCACAGAAACGTTTGCTGCACTCACGTTTATTTGTGCGCTTGAGCGATGTATACCTACTCTCAAGGACAATCGAGTGATAATTCTGTTTCAGTCGTGTTCGTACTGCTTGGAGCAGTTTCACTGTATTTGTTTTGTTTCCCAAACGTTAGTCGTAATAGACATATAGACAGGAATAAATTACTTCTATTTTATTTTCATGTATTAGTATCTCCTTGCAACAGTGAAGCTATATGAGGCGAGTCATGACGTGTGAAATTTTACTTTGGAATTCGTAGGGAAAAATACTTTTCGTTTTCCTCTTCGCAGAAATTGACAGAGGAGTAACGTAAGAATATACTGTATATCATGACGGGTTGATGCATAATCGTTCCAAAATGAATACCTTTTAAGTAGAATACATTTCACTAGAGGTTCTGCTTTTCTGATAATTAACATTCGATGTTCTTAAGTCATACGGAAGATTCAAAGAACAAAAATAAATATTTGGAAAAAGAACGAACATAAAGATAGAAAAGAAAAAATAATCATTGTGTTTAAATACATTTCCCATTAAATCAAAGTATTGACAGCAACAAAAATAAATTACTCGTATTATCAATGATTTTCCACAAGATAAAACAACTTGTTATATTTTCTCCTGTGAAAGAAGTTGTTTCAACTCTAACTTGTAACAACGAGAGAAACTAACTTGTAACTATTTTTCATGTTATTATATATTAGGGATGGCCATTTCCGGAAAAAGAGTTTCCCGGTTGCCGGAAATCACATTTTCCGTTTTCCGTTTTTCCGGAAAATTTTCCGTCTTCCGATTTTCCGGAAAATTTTCCGTTTCCGTTATTCCGGAAAATTTTCCGTCTTCCGATTTTCCGGAAAATTTTCCGTTTTCCGATTTTCCGGAAAATTTTCCGTTTCCGTTTTTCCGGAAAATTTTCCGTTTCCGTTTTTCCGGAAAATTTTCTGTCTTCCGTTTTCCGGAAACTTTTCCGTCTTCCGATTTTCCGGAAAATTTTCCGTTTCCGTTTTTCCGGAAAATTTTCCATTTCCGCTTTTCCGGAAAATTTTCCGTCTTTCCTTTCTAATTATCCAGTTTCCGGAAGAATTATATTCCGTTTTCCGTTTTCTCTGAAAATGTGGTCATCCCTAGTCTGTAGGAAGTTTAACCTTTTATTAAGAGTTCTGGTATATTTATATACCATAGCGTACTATCGTCTTTGATCGCTAATTTAGGTTCTATAACAGGTATTTAAGCCGGGATTTTTTTTATTTTTCAAGGCAAGGATGGACCAAAGAACACCGCAGATGCGTTTTGGAACCGGATGGTCAACTTGGCGGCGCCAAGTGGTGCGAAGGGACGTGACTTTTTTTCTTAAGGCAAATTCCAAAACTTTTTCACGCCTTTAGTTTTCAAGATATCAGATTGAAACTTGCATAAGGATTGTGTGTACCTTTGGGTATTTATAATTTTTTTTAGATCCCTACGTAAAACCGGGGACGGGCCCGAGGGGCGCAAGTGTTACGAAGGGATGATTTTTTCAGAAAAATTCCGTTTTTTTTTTTTCGATTTTTCCTGTTAAGGTTTATGATACCGACACGTGGTACCGTTGGTAAGTATGCTCTATCGTGAGAAAAACGAGGTATGAACCATGATCCTACGATAAATAATAAGGAAGCAGTAGAACTCTAGTTGTTTGAGTGAAAGTCTAAAATTTTAGATATCCTTAAAGGGTTAAACTTCTTGCAACCTGACGTCTTTGTTACATTTCTATCTGATAATTCATTGTTAAGAGCTCTTCTTTGTTCTATCAATCTCTCAAGCATTTCATGTATGCTGTTCCACCGAGTTTTAACTTGCTGTATAAGGAAATGTACTTCCAATCCTAATAACCTTTACTGTTTTTCCAATTCTGACGTTGCCAACGTACTATATTTCAAGTGGGAAACAATCCGACTAACAACACTTAACATTTTCTCGATTTTCTCTATTGCAAGACCCTTATTTATAGAGAGTTGTAGGGTCTGAGCAAAACAACATATGCTTGCATACGGAAGTTCTCGTACCGCACTTGTTATATTACTAGCATTGTCATAGACAATTGCATGTATTTTATCTAAAATGTTCCACTACTCTGCAACATGTGATACGTGCTGAGTTAGGTTTACTCTTGTGTGCCTCACTTCTATTTCAATTATTTGAAGGACTGAACTTATTGAACTTAGATGGAAGCATATAGTGGGCTGAGATTGTAATATAACTTTTCCCAGCCTACGAAGCCCAGCTATCTGTTGTTAAATCAATCGATTCCGCAGCCACACTTCTCCTTAGAAAACAAGGCCTCAATACGGCGAGTCACAGTTTGCCTGGATGGTGAGTGGTAACTTGGTTCTACTTCATTCATAAATTCAAGAAACCGAATTGCTTCAACGAAAGGCAAAGGAAGAAAATCCTTTGGTACCATATTACTTATTTTACTATCAAGCACCTCTGCTCTTGCGGAAGAACAAGGTTTAGGGTCTCTGAAATAAGACAGAATTCTTTTCTGTTTCTTCCGTACTACTATGTTCCCTTATTTGTAAAACATTTTTTCTGGGATCTTTCTGTTACTTTAGATGCATTTGAGCGTGCGCCAGGTGAAGCGATAATCTGAGATATAGAGGTAGCAGCACCTACATTATCATCTACGTTTATGAAATAATAATAATAATAATAATAATAATAATAATAATAATAATAATAATAATAATAATAATAATAATAATAAAACACTTTGATGGCATTAGTTCACAATTTAGTAACAAAATATGAATGTAGAATAATAAGTAGAGCAACCCACATTATGCTTTATTTTTTCCAAAGTATGCTTTATTATTAATTTCAATCATTGTTTTACATTAATCGTGTATAACGTATAATATTTACTATACATTAAATATTCTAAATATCTTGATCTATTTATTAATATTTTATGCAACCAGTTTCTTTCATATTTAATGAACTTTCTACCTCATGCACTGTAAAGAGAGGCTTTACTCGAGTCAGTTTTTTTTTTTAATCACTTGTGTGCGCCTTAGAGGTACACATAACAGTATAGTGTGGAGTTCTTGTGTACTATTCATTGTTGATGGAAGTTTTCTTCTTTTTGTCCTTTATTCTTTTCTCCACGTCAAAAGAGTAGACCAAAAAGTTTACAGAAATAAAAATAAGCTTTTCATTGTTGCATTGTTATGTTAATGATTTTGCATTGTAAATATTATTTCTTAAAAATATTAATACAGTATGTTAAACTTGAAGTTAAAGAGATTTTTTAAAAAGAATTATGCTATATCTTTTAAATTATGCTTTAACGCTTTATTTTCTAAAATTATGCTTTTAAAATTAGTTTCTTCTGGACCCTTAGACAGCCACAACCATGTTCAAGGTACCAACCATATGTGTAAATAGCTATTATGCTTTTTATGCTTTGTATGCTTTGGGGCTGCTCTAATAATAAGTAAAACTTTCAAATGCATACAGAAGCATAGATAATAAGTCAGCATTGAGAACTGAATTGATGTATCGATGACTAAGTGTAATCGTATTTCAGTTTAAGAGAAATTAGTGGGAAAAGTTACGAAGAGAATTATGTGGAATAGATCATTATATGAATAGCTGGCACTAGTTTCAAGTAGTGTTACATACTATGGTATTTATAGTCAATAGTACCGGTATTTGGAATTCGTGACGCTTATAGTTGCAAGATGGTAACACTAGGGTAAAGTGTAAAATTGAATTACATCAGTAGAATTGAATTTATCTTAGGGTTAAAAAGTCTATGGCACAGGTCGGATGGAACTGAGTAATAAACTTACAGAAAAAAAAAAACAGTCGGAACGATAGGACGCTCGAATCGAACATCGGCCTTCTGAATGTAATCCGATATTCTAACGCCTGAGCTCAGTTGGAATACGTAGTGTACTCCCACCAATACTACTGCGTGTGGATTCTATAGAATCTAGGGAGCTGATTTCTCTGTAACTTTGGGGATCGATTCAGATGCAGAAGGTATATATGAGGGTTTTAAGACAAACTGAATTCAAATTGTGCAAAATATTGTATATTTATAAATAGAATGCGGGGTCCACATGAACTTTGAGGGGGCTGCCCCCGGCCCCCCAGGATCTGTGACCTTGACAGATCACCGTGGTCACGATAAGCAATGAAGAAATGGTTGGAATATAAACATACCAGTTGTATTAATAACAAACTGCCAGCTCTCTTTACTGCCAGAGTTCTGCCCTCAGGTACACGCATAATCGGGGATTCCCCGAAACACACGCATGATGGGAATTTCCCGGTGCAAACGAATGATCTGCAAGCCCTCACGCAAACAAAAGAAGTACATGATTAGGCAAGTGTACAAATAGATGTAGGAGGAAGGAATGTTTCTTCGCTGATTTACTCGACCTTTTCTCTCCTATCCACTGTTAAGTTTGAGTTGCGTTTCTATAACACTAGATGGTGAAGAGTATTGCCTCATTTACAGGTTGTTTTCGCGTAGCATTTTTCGTTATATTTCTTAATGTAAGACGACCAATGTCACTATTCCAAGTGAACATTTTCATTTTCCGGAAAATTTTCCGTCTTCAGTTTTCCTGAAAATTTCCGTTTCCGTTTTTCCGGAAAATTTTCCGTTTCCGTTTTTCCGGAAAATTTTCCGTCTTCCGATTTTCCGGAAAATTTTCCGTTTCCGTTTTTCCGGAAAATTTTTCGCCTTCCGATTTTCCGGAAAATTTTCCGCTTCCGTTTTTCCGGAAAATTTTCCGTCTTGCGATTTTCCGGAAAATTTTCCGTTTCCGTTTTTCCGGAAAATTTTCCGCCTTCCGATTTTCCGGAAAATTTTCCGTTTTCCGTTTTCAATTTCCCGGTTTCCGGAAAAAATATTTTCCGTTTTCCGTGGCCATCCCCACACAGCACACCGACGTCCAATGTACATCCATTTAACGTCCGGGCAAGGATTTACGGGATGTCCAGTGGACGTGTGGTTTTGGTCCATTCAACGTCTAGTGGATGTACACGGGAGAGTACAGGTGGCACAGTTGCCGTGCATCTACTGGACGTCCAGAACGTACATATTATGTCCATTTCTGGTACCAAAACGAACTAATTATGGACGTACAGACGCCCAATGGACGTTCAGAGGACGTGTTCTTTTGGTCCATACGACGTCCACTGGATATACACAAGATGTTACTTTGGGACAGTTGCCATGCATCTCCTGGACGTCCATTCGGAGCTAAAATGGATTTACGGGATGTCCAGTGGACGTGTGGTTTTGGTCCATACAACGTCTAGTGGATGTACACGGGAGAGTACAGGTGGCACAGTTGCCGTGCATCTACTGGACGTCCAGAACGTACATATTATGTCCACTTCTGGTACCAAAACGAACTAATTATGGACGTACAGACGCCCAATGGACGTTCAGAGGACGTGTTCTTTTGGTCCATACGACGTCCACTCGATATACACAAGATGTTACTTTGGGACAGTTGCCATGCATCTCCTGGACGTCCATTCGGAGTTAATTGGACCTATTATGGACTTCAAACTGATGTAGAGGATGTCCATATGTGGATATCATTGGAACTTGAACGTACAAATTGTGACTATTTTTGGTCCCTACACGGACCAATTATGGACTTCCACTGAATGTTCTAAAGGACTGCCACAGAAGAACTATTTCACTCGAAGCCCGCTATGGAAGCCATGCTATCTAGAACCAATCTATTTCTAACAGACGTTACACTTTTACCACATCAAAGTGGCATCTAAATAAACCTTATTCCATCAATTTTTACCATCAGTCAATAAGTACACACGTCAATATTTACACTATAAAGTTCTATGTGCAAACAAAGAAACAATGTGACATTACTATGGTCACGTTTTTTAAGAATACGTTTAGTTTAATAATCAAAATTCTGGTTGTGTACCACAAAAAAAAGTTTCGACTTTTATCTACTAAAAGGTCAAACTATTCGAAAATTATGTATGAATAGCAAATATAATTTCAATTTTACATTGATTTTTTTTTTCTAATTGAGGTTATACCATATATTTATTCATACATTACTGATCCTCCTCCTTTAATAAAGGTCGGTGGGTTTTACACCGTGCCAATAAAATTAAAATATTCTACATCATGTAGTTATTAATAAAAATCTAAATAAGTATGAAATAGCATGTGCCCTTTACAGCTAGATTAAAAACTACAATAATGCTTCCTTATTTCCCGACAATAAGCACTGAAAATGAAATTAACACAGTAAAGTATTCTGCCCATACGCTTCAGTTAATAGAATTTGTATCTTAATTTATAATCTTCAAACCTGCATCCTCTTCCACTGTTTGCATTTGCGTAGAGAAATATCGAAAACAGAAAACTCTATAGTAACACTTTCGTTTCATTACCGCCACCTTCCCCATTTCTGTGATTGATGTAAAAACCTCCATCGATTCAGCCTGAAGTTTCATAGCGTTCACCTCCGGTGCTTGGTGTCCCTGGTTCGATCCCAGCTCGCGCCGTGTGGACTTTGTGGTGGACAAACACCGTGCTCGTGGGTTTTCTCGGGGTTCTCCCGTTTCCTCCCACTTTCTTCATTCCACCATTTCACTAATCTCTCATCATCACCGTCTCCTTTAGCCTAACCGGCATAACCGTGAGACGTAAAACTTAAAGATTTCATTTCATTTCCTGAAGTTCCATAATTCGTTTCTGAAATATCACTTCTCTCTTTTCCTTTGTATGGACAACAGGCTGGACAGCTAATCTTCTTCTTCTAGCTTTTTAATATTGTCCCCAAAACCTCTTTTTTTATATTATCGTACTCATAAGAAATAATAACTTAAACATGACGTCCCTTAATGCCCGAGAACGTTTCAAATACTTAACTTTGAAATTGTATACATTATAAAAATAAGGAAGTCGTAACAAAAAGAAAGAAATAAGATAACAATACACTTTATTGAGTGACCTGTCATTACGTCTTAAAGTTCTTAAAAGTTTCCTTATTTATTTTCAAGAAGATTGTAATTTTTTACATTTGTATACAAAGAAAATACATAAAACTATCTAGCTATTTAAAAATAGTAAGATATTTCGCTATAAAACTATCTAGCTATTTCGCTATAAAAATATCTAGCTATTTCGCTAGGGCCCATGGGCACAAAACACTGAAATCTGGTCCTGTACACAATGAGTGATTGACTTAAGTCCTTTCTTATTGCTGTTCTCCACATTTCTTTTTTCTGAAATCAAGAAAATGGGAAAATTAATTCTAGATACTATCAACATCAGAACGATCAAAATTATTTAAAAAAAAAAAAAACAAATTATGAGCTTGTAGTTAAATAAGTTTTTATGTTTAATTTTAAAGAGTAAAAATTACGTGACCGGGGTCGGGGATCGAACCTGAGAACTTCTAACTTTAAACTATACAAACGAGACTCAAAGGTACAAAGTTAAAATTACAAATTCCAAATTGACCCACAAATTACAAAATGTATTGTTATTAAAATGTGTTTACGTAAGCATTATGAAAGATTAAGCACTTAAAATAGCATGTTTCAAAGGAAGCCATGTCTTCTGGACAATAGAAAGAATGTGTTGAGATGAATAATTATGGAAATTTACGAAATCATATTACGGAAAAAAAGGAAGAAAAGCACTTTAAGAAATGCATGCCCTTACACTTTTTTCTGTTATGACAAACTATTACAGAATTAGATATTGCAGTTGGAAGAAAGCTGAAAAATGTATATAAAACCAAGAAGAGATTCAAAGTTTTCTACTGTCAAATGAGAATTGAGCCGCCAGCAAAGCAGAAAAGTACCCTCTGATGCTTACCACAATTGGGTGCAACACTGCATGCTTTCCACTAATCTAACATGTTCAGTGTCCTTGCAGGAATCAACCTCCAAAGCACATGAAATCTTCCTAATTATAATGTTTGTATATAATCCCTAATGTATACCATAAAGCATAGTCTATTTATTACTTTATTTTTCTAAAACTATATGGAATATAAAACTTTTTATTGAAAAAAAATCTATATTTGAAATATTGTATGGCGCGACATCATCATTTCACATTCTTAGAATGACACTGAGAAAGACATATTTTGACTTCCTTTTTTTATTAACTCCATCCACCACAAATCACAAAGGAACATAGTGCTTGGAGAGAGTCTTGTCATTGCAATGTGGGAAACAAATTTACTATAAACGGTTACGGTTGTTATTTAGTGTTAAAATTAATTTTAATTTCAAAAGTATTTAAGAAAATCTGAAGGAAAAGGAAATAATAATAATAATAATAATAATAATAATAATAATAATAATAATAATAATAATAATAATAATAATAATAATAATTGATTACACAAAGAAACTGCCTACCTGAACACATTTTTCATTAAAACTAAAATCATACCTTAGCCAATTCCAATTGGGTTTTACTACATGCAAACAAACTGAGAAAGTGAATGGTGAGCTAACAGCAACAGCAGATTATAGCATTCTTCAATAAACTACAGCATACTCCCGATTATACGCTGGCGTCTCCCGGAAAAAAGTTAACTCAATAAAGCTACTGCACGAGTCATACAGAACGAGAGTTTAAATATAGAGTATAAATTAACTTACAGTATCGTACCTTGGCTTCACTGTAAATATACACTTTTTCGTTGATTGTTTTACGTTGTACTGAACAATACCGGCACAAATATTTTTAGTGTTCTGTATACATATTTGCACGCTTTTTCTTACGTTTTACGTACAATACAATAAGTTTTTAAGCTAGGACAATTCTTATTTTACGAACAAGTATTGTTTGTCATTTTCAGCTATTCGCGGTGCCTCTGCCAGCTAATTCCGCGAATAATCGGGAGTTTATTGTTCTCTTTTTCTCTACTGCTGCTTGTTCGGTTAACTTGAAAGAGCTTTCAACTAATAAGAAAACTTTGAAAACTGAAATGAAATTACGAAAATATTGAGCCCTAAGAAATTACTGAGTCTTTGCAGAATCATTATCCCTTCATTCATTGGAAAACTAAAGAGAACTCTAATAATCTCCAACAGAAGGATAGATTCGGGATCCGAACACCTATACTATATGTCGAAATTTTTATACTTTTTACAAGTTTCAAATTTTTATAAAAAGTCTGATTTGAATGCATAAAGATAGCAGACGATTTCTGCTTCAAACCAAGTAATTGCCCAAACTCAGTATCTCAAACACATAGTTGTAATTATAAATACATTATTGCACTTTTCTCCAGAAAGGCATAAGCAGATATGTCGACTTTTGGCGAAATCAAGATATTTTGCCTTTTTAGCTTTATCATTTGTGAGCAAAAGCATATAACTATAAGGTTTTAGCAAGATATGAACCATAGCATTTCATTCCTTTTCTGTAATGAAAAAAAAAAAAAAGATCTGAATTCGCCTTCAGAGCTACAAATCGACGCAGAAAAGGGGCAGTTTCAACAGAGTTAGCAGCTAATACTGAATAGATATTTCTACCAAATCCTGTACTGTTGATCTACGAGGTTGCTGCATTGAACTGTCGAAATATGTCTAACAGCTAAAGTATAACTACTTGTACTCCTGTAACCCTATACAATTTTGAAAGTAATACAAATTATATAAAACTTTAATATTCTCTTTCGCATGGATCCTCACGAAGCACAAAATTATGCACAGAACTTATTCGTTATTTCTTGAGCTTCATATGTTTTAATAATAGATTTAACTAAGTTGAAAAGTAAAACGGGATTAAAATATATTCGAACTTTGGAACTTCTAATAGTTTCTAACAAAATAAAGTGCCTAATTAAATCCATCAAATTCAGTTCAGCTAGTTTTGCATTTCCCGACCAATGCATATGCCTAAATAGGTGCAATGTGCGTGCAACGTGACTTATCACATGGAAGTGTTAGCGAAGCTTGTCTAATATAGCTCATTTAAATGAGATACTTACTTTGTTCCTTATCTTCAGCAGAAGCAAGGCACACGGAACTAACGCCAACATCTTGCTTCCTAATAGATTTAGTTACTTTAGGTCGTCCGAAGTTTCACTGTTAACTTCTGGTGTTAAAGGCCTTTGTTCCTTTCGTTTACGTAAACGTCCTTCATCGTCTGTGTTCAGATCTGAGGTGTACTCAGCCTTTCTCAGCTTGCTACGAGCCTTGTCTTAGCTGTCTGTATTAAATAAGGAAATTTAAAATAGAATTAAAAGTATGGAAATTTATGTAACTTTCGATTTTTATATACAATACACTTATATGTGCAGATATCGTTATTCTGTAACACTACTTTTACTTAAAAAGCTGTAGTAGAATATTTTTAATACTTATACGTCCAAGCTTATTTTATTTTTCGAAAATGTAAGTTTTATTTACACAGGTTGAATCAGAAGGTTGTTTACAACGCTTGAGGCGAAATTCTAGAGATCAACAGGAGAACAAAAACCTCAAAGACATCGTGTCTAGCTCTATTTACATGCGTTTTCGTAATTCTAACCGGCAAGACAAACCGTGATGTTACCTAACGCATAGGTCCTATCCAACTTCTTTCCAATATCTCATACCCTTTCCCTTCAGTGCTGAGACAAATTAGTGTAAAAGTCACAAATAAAAATAAGTTTCCCCGGAGTCAAAAGAGGACCCAGTGCAAAAATGCTAAATTTTCGTCCCATTTTGATCTAGAATCACCTCCCAAGCGTAGGAACGACTTTTTGATACATTCCGTAGATCAAAATTTCTCTCCTTCCCCCCAAAATATATCTACTCAAAATTAAAAAAAAAAAATGACTCGTTAAAGGTTTCGATGCTCGAATGTAATACTATGGAAGGAAAAAATGAAGCACCTTTAAAAATTGAGCTACAAATGTGAATGAGGTCACAGTGTTGGGCAATTGTCCAGTTAGAAAAAGCTACATATGTGAGCACGGATAGAGAAATAAAAGGATAATTTATAGTACGTTATTTATGCATAAAATCTTTGATTTCAAGTTCTTTGCACACTTAGGGTTTAGAATGATATTTGTGACTTCTATTGTTCGAAGCTGAACCGTGATAATCATCCTAAAAGAATATACGAACTTCTAAGGTGATTTTTGGTAAAGTTTTATTCGAACAACTTCGTTCAAATGGACAACCACGGGCAACGAAGGCTTGCCTGCATCCTGTCTACTACTTTAAGCGAGTGTCTTCCCAGTGTTAGAATTAAATTTCATCAATAGGGGAGCCTTCCAAAGACGTAGAAGAAAGGTGTTTGTAATCTAAGTCAGAGTGGGCTGTGACGATATATAAACCAAAAAAATAATAGCTCAACACACATGCAATGAAGAAAATAAACGAAAGTACTTTTGGCGATTTTACATTGGTATCCTCGTTGTTACTAATAGAGTGAATACAAAAACACTGGATTCACGAATGGTTAAAAAACGGTAATATATATATAAAGCAAGAAGAGCATTAATACATATCACGTCACTACAGTAAAAAATAAAAAATTAACCAGTATTTTATTTATTTATTTATTTACTGCTTTTCAACCATTTGTGAAGGAAATACCTATGCATCCTTTTTAAAATGGTAACAACCTACGATGACGATGTGAAATTGCATAAACTACTTGAACAACACCCACCCACCCTATATCTATCTATCTATCTATCTATCTATCTATCTATCTATCTATCTATCTATATATATATATATATATATATATATATATATATATATATATATATATATATATATATATGGTATTACAAAAATCGTGGACAAGCTCTACAGGAGCTTCTAGAAGTCAAAAGGAGACAAAATAAATTATCTTGCGTTTTTTCCTGTGGGACCTCCTTTCATTGGAAGAGTCCTTCTAAGGGTCCAAATTTGAATTTTACATTGGCTTTTAGGCAACTTTCGATTAACAATTTGCCAGGAAAGGAAATAGGATATTGGAAAGAAATCGAATACGAGCTGTTCATAAGGTAACATTCTGCTTTTCTGTTATGCAGTGCGCAGATACAGGCTTGCAGTAAAACTGGACCATTAGGTCAAAATAGACATGCTAACTACAAACATTTATCTGAGTCCTGAATGACAAAGTAACGAGATGTTAATTTATGAATAAGCTTTATCCTACTTCTTTCCAATACCCCACACCCTTTCCTGGTCCTTTGTTTTTCGAAAGTTGCCTATAAACCGAAAATAAAATTAAAAATTGAGCTCTTTGAGCGGCCTTACCAAGGAAAGTAGGGCCCACAGGAAAAAAAAAAGACTCTTCCTTTGAGCTCTAGGTAAGTTGCTGATAAAAATGAGGATATTACACAGGTGTATACGATATACTAAAATCTAAAGTATTAGGAATGTAGCCTACTCACAATACAGTACAATACAGTTCAATTACTCACCGTCGAGCAAGACATGATATATTATGTGTAATTGAAAGGAAAAATGTTATAAGGTAGATATTTGTAATCGACTTCAAAAATGTTATCTATCTAACATTGAGCCGACTTACTACGAAAATATATTTATCGCACATTAAATGTGCAACATAAAAATTGTACTATTTTTTTTTTAATGAGATAAACATATTTGAGTCATTGCACGTCAAATTATTTCACTACAGCCCATTTTCAACCCGACCCTTTTCTTTCAAGTAAATTTTATTTCCGTGTTATCCTGGATAAAAAATCATTAACTGTCTTAGAAGAAATTATGAAATCAATTACAATTTTAACTACGTCCATTATAGCTTACAATTTAGCCTTTACATATTAAGACTAAAACCAAATCTTTAAATATTAAGACTAAAACCAAATTGATGATGCAATTTTTTTGACAATTTTTCATATTTCAGACTCGTGTCTCTGGTAACATGCTACACGTATGAACCTAACACTGCATTTCTACTAGGACAGTACCGCAAATGCCATTTAATTCTGGAGATGGTGTGCTATGGACTTACAAAACTTACAACTATTTGTTGACTTAAACCGAAACAATTAGCCATAGACCCCAAAAACGTATGATCCTCTCAATACAGACCGATTATACTATCCTCAAACCAGCTATAAGTCTGTGACCAAGCAGAGATACGAAGGAGGACCACCGTTAGAAAGTTCCCCCTTATTAACTGCGTCTTAGTTATTTCGTCTCCGCTAGACGACCTTCAGAATTGGAATTTACAAACAAATTCTATATAACAAACAAACTTCGTTACCACCAAAGTTGGTTAATAAGCAAAGATAATAAAAAGGAAAATTTAAAAAAATTCAGTTTAAGAAAATTTAAATAATAGAAATTACTCTAATCAAAAGGTGAACTAAGTAAATAGGAATAAATTACATGTCCGAAGGAAAGCTTAAAATTAAATCGGATAGTTATTAGTACAAGTCCATCGGTGATGGAAAATAACGTTAAACTTTCTTACTGTGAGCTCACACACATGTCCCTCCACATCACACCGCTCTGCCCCGAAGGAACCATGACAAACGCCATGAAGTATACAAGGAGATGAAAATTTCCTCTCACACGAAAACAAAGTAGGAAGAAAGTACTTAATTCGAATGAAAATAAAGTACAAAAAAAAACTGGAAAATACCGAAATAATGAAAAAAAAACATAGGATGTGTTAACCTGTATTACTTTTTCCTTACTAAATCTTCCTCGTTATTGGAAATATATAATATAGTAACGTTACTAAATAATATATGGACGTATTTATGAAGTTTCGCAAGATATCAATACGCATAGATGTCGAAGAAAAGACGCTGCTACATCTCCTACTCCCAGCTTCTAGAAATCTGAGAGCTAAAATCTTTAACCAATGACATTTCTTCTATCCACCTGTGGCAGATGTGACAAAGCAAAAAATATCACTGCTAGCCAGGCCGGTAGCCAGCCCAAAAATTTAGGGGGGGGGGCCTGATCCAACCATATTATAGTTCATATCTAAGCGTATCATAAAATTTTTAAAGGGGCCAGCAAAAATTTAGGGGGGCCCGGCCCCCCTAGACCCCCTGGATACGGGCCTGCTGCTAGCATTTGCTAGTAATTATTTCAACTTAATAAATATAAAGGATATTGTAAATAATAAACTTTACTATTATGATCCAAAAAAAAAAAGATGCTATAGACCTTTTACGTTCATTTATTAACTGACATTTCTGTTTCTTGGCAAAGCGCTGATACTTAAATACACGATAAAAAATCTATACGGAAAAGGGTATATAAGACGTAAACTTACTGATTAACGTGGAATCCGAACCACCTGAGCTCTCGCCGGTAATCGAACTCGGGTCTCGCACGCCAACTGCTTAGCCACGGACGAGCTCACTTCCGCAATGTATTTATACTTATGGTATTACTGCTGTATTGCCAGAATACGAAAATAAGAAAAGGAATATTATTTAGTTTCCCACCCAAAATACTAGATATTGGCCCTGGCTCACTTGATAATGATTAATGTTCGAAATACGATGTGAACGTATGGCATAAAAGCTAGTCCATAAAACACTGACTAATTTGTGCTACGTGGCCAGTAAAAAGCACGAATGCCATCTAACCGAGTCAAAACAGGAGAGCAGAAACAGCGTCCGTAGGGAGCAGGCGCGTCAGCGGCGATGAGTATACGCATAAACGAGGATGGTGGAAAACAATTTCATCTAACAGTTCATTTCATAAAATGCACGCCTTATGTGTTGCACAGCTTTGGGGGAGGTACTACATGCAATCCGAAAAAGTACCAAAATGTACTAAATTAGATTATACTCGATTAGGTTTGGTTAAATGTTCCTCTTCTTTTCTGTAGCTTCAATTTGTTTACACTAGTCACAATAAACTTTTTGCCTGTTTAGTAGACCATGCCTTTCACACAATTTCGACAACTGACATTCATTTTTGTATAACTTCATAAAACTCAATCACGATATGACACAACCTTGTCATTTACGCACTGCCTTTCCCAAAAATCATAACAAATATACTGCCAAATAGTCCCTTCCGCCCGGCAAGGTTCTAGATTACTGGCCCCCCTTCCCATTGATCAGTAATAAAGACAGAAAACAACGTGCCCTGCGGGGCTCTAACCCGCCTTCACTGGCTAACGCTCGCTCGGCAATACTGTATAAGTTAAATGTATACTCTTTAGTACAGAAAGAAACATACCCAGCTACTAATCTGCATGGGGGACCAGTAATCTAGAACCTTCCCCTTCCGCCCCCCATATATAAAGTGTAGCTTACAATATCAAAAATAACTAACGACAAGTATTTTGGTAACTATCACCCTCAACTTACTTTTACTCACGAACCAAAAGAAACTCTCCAATTTATCTGGTAAATTTTCTAAAATTGGTCCGGCGATACAGTAGTTAACCCATACTGAGCCCTCCTGAAGTCAATCTGCAAGTAGTAATGGAGCTCCTCATTTTGTGCATGATCGGCTAAAAGAAATACAAAACTCTAATCTAACCTGGGAATGTAAGAAATCTGTCAAAATTTGGTAGAACCGTCTTCTCGAGTAATGTCGAATTGAGTCCTGAGCTTTGGTACAGAAGGAACGAACCTTACTAGTATCTTATATGAGGGTGTTATTACACCCTTCACCATCTGAATTCACTGATATATATATATTACCAATTCCCATGTGCCTATCTACGTTACCCCAGCCTATAATTGATAATGAGTTACTTTTGTCCACACACAAAAACTTTCAGTTGTAAAATAAATGGTGCAGCGGAATAAATCTATATAAACAAATCACTCATCATATCTTACCTTTTTCGCAGTTCCTATTCTCTCTTCCTTCTTCAATCCAACATAGAACTAAAAGTATTAATATAACTGAAATTTCTACGCTTCTCAACCACTGAATTCAAACTTGCTGAGAGTGCACTGTGCAAGGATCTGCGCATGTGCCGTCACTAACAATTGAATGTTGTTTTCCGTACGTCCCTTTTTTAATCCAGATCATGTAGCTCCGTGGACGTTTCATTCGTGGTTTAAATATTGACATCCAATGGACCATCCACTGAAGTCCAGAAAATGGATATTCACTTCTGAACGTAATATGGACATCCAATGGACCGTCCACTCAAGTTCAGAATGTGGATATCCATTGCCGAACGTAATATGGACCACCAATGGATGTTACGCATAAGTCAATGTACTAAAACTGGACGTTCTGGATCTAATATGTACGTCCACTGGCTGTGATGTGCTCTGTGGGTCCCTATTATACATGACAAATATGAACATTCTAAATTATTTTTTTTCTGAATTTCCTCGGCGGGACTCGAACCGCGGAACCCCAACTCACGAAACGAATGCTCAAGTCACTACCCTAATACTGCTCTCTTATGTAAGAGTCAAGAAACACTCGCGTATCTAACAAATTGCAAACGTTTAAGATTCCAATACATTATTAACGATGAAACACTGATTTCAGTTATGATAAAATACTATAGTCCAGGGAATTCAAGTTTAAATTAGAAAAGGACCGAAAGTATCTCCATAACTTGTCTCTATTATATTCGGTTATTCCTTTTACAGTTATTTCCAGTAACCTTGAACGACATGAACACGAACACAAGTACATTGAGGACATTTAATATTTCAAAGGCTCTCCCACCGTGAATCGAAACTGGGACATTAAACGTAAGAAAACGAAACATTTCATTTTCAAGCTGTTAACCCAAACTAATCCGAATCGAAAAACAGTTTTACTTTCTACTGCTCATTAACGTGTTTTCAGAAATAAATTTGTAAAGAAAAAACATGGGGAATCGTAATTCCATTCAAAAACAAAACAGCAGACTAACAAAACAATTACATATCGTTTGGAACTTTTCCAAATATGTACGGGTAATCTGAAAAGTGCCAATCAGAGTTGGAGTGTCAGTGAATCAGTGGGTCGAGTTTCCTTAGTGTCAGTGGGTAGTGGGTCAATAGCATGTGACCCACTGCGACCCACCATGACGCACTGCGACCCGCTCTGCTCCCTGCATTGTAGACAGCATGAACAACATATTTCTTTTAACACTCGACCCTAGCCATAGAAAATAAAAACACGTTTCTGATTGGTTGCAGTTTGCGGTTGTCCAAACCAGACCCGCAATAAGACGTTGCTAGGGAACCTGGCCCTCCCTAAAGTTTTCGTCGCCCCTCCAGATGTCAACACACAAAACACAATTTAAATATGTGTAAGAGAATTTTTAATCACTTATCAGCCCCAAACATATCTATGTCCCCTCCAAACGTCTTGGCTGGTTGGGGGCCTGGTCCAAACATTCTGGTCACTTTGTTCGAATTGAAGAAGAAAACAGAAGAAGGAGTTGAGGTTAAATTTATATCATGGCAGTCAAGGTAGAACAAAACGAGCCCTTCGGGGCTTCTAACCGGTTCCTACTACTACTACTACTACTGTTGCTTCTAATGCTACTACTACTATTAATACTACTACTACTACTACTAATACCTATACAGTGGAATCGTATGGCAAACCTACACAGGTAATGTAAGTGAATCACCTTTTGGAGTATTATTTTTTATATAAAAATAAAAAATTCTTTCCTTGGCCCGGATTTGAACTCACGCCAAAGGTAATTAAAATTACTAGCGCATTGCGCTACTACACTCATCCACGAAGACCGCCAGTAATAGCAACTTGATTTCTGCTGTATTTATATATGCTACGTGCGAGATACTGATGATGAAAACTTACCAGAACCGCGTATTTAGCTCCTATGCGTAGGGTCGAGCGTGATTTAAAAATATGCTTCTGAACACTTTTCAATTTGTCTACGTTTTACATTCAAGGCCTCAATTTCCCTTTTTCATTTGGTTCTGTTTACGTGCCTGAGTTTAGTATCTCTAGGTGAAAAAACAACTTGAGGCATTTTTGGATATTGATATTTGGAATTCTAATAATAGCAATAGGACTTACACTACTACTTGGCTTTCGAGACACACAGCTTGTAAGTTTTTAGAGGATCTAACTACAGGAAAAGATATATTTTTGAATCACTTTAATATATAAATTTAAAAAATGAAAGTAACTATGTGTGCCTAAGCATCACGGCTAAATTGCAGTCAAACGAAATGAATTTTGGTATATTCTTAGGCCTTAATCCAAACTTGGATGTTATCATATTCCTTTCATTATAATAATATCCTAAGGGATAGTGGGGATCCGAATTTTTGCGAAAAACAGTTACTGTCTTACAAGCCGTTTAACTTACGGAGCTGATATTCAGTATATTAACTCTTTACTGAAAATGAACAGAACGTGTCCTAGCATTTTTTAAACTTGTCCTTTATAGGAAGAGGGGGCTCTTTCTATATATGGTAAATTGATAGTGAGATAGTGGGTTGTAAAAATAATCGAAAACGATCGATATTAGTTCAGAAACAAACGATACAGTGCTCCGCATTATATATCCATATATGCTTACCATCAGGGGCGGATCCAGAACGCACTTGGCGGTACAGGCGGGGGGTTGTAATACTGCTAGTTAGAGATACTTTTAACAGCTCCGAACTCTGGTTTTTATTTATATATAACATAAGAGATTCCTCTTCTGGGGGCGGTCGCTTCTCCTGGATCCGCCCCTGCTTACCATGCGCTTTCTACTATAATAATTGCTGACGCTTGTTTATTATATGGAGCGCTTAGAGCATAGCGCAATCAAGCCATAAAGTTGTGAGAAAAATAGAGACAAAATTTGCAGTTTAAGCTTTTGTACGTTGGTCTACTTACCTTGATTTAGGACTTTAAAAATTTCATCCGTTTTCCACTGAAAAGTATCGATAATTGAACAAGAAAATAATTAGGCCATGATAATTTAGTTGAAATTCATCGTAATTTTACATATGACAAACTACCATTTTATATCGTAAAGGTCAGATCCATCATTATTGTAACAGAGCCGTGCATGAGCGATTGACCGTAGAAATTCACACTCCGATTAGTTAGAATTTCACATACTGGTTGTATTACAAGTGTAAACTCTTTAGTCGATATAGAAGAGGCCGTTGAACATGATTTTGAGTTGGTGACAAAGTGTTATGGCTTGTCAGTGGTTCATGGTGGTTGGTTTGTCGGAGTGGGTCATAGTGGGTAATCAGTAAAAGTGGGTCACGTTGGGTGCTGGGTCACGGTGGGCCATGGGTCAGAGTGGGTCACGGTGGGAGCTGGTTCAGTGGTCTGTAGTTTGTTCTAACGGACCCATGCCATCTCTGGGTTAACTGTTTTGTGTTTGGTTTAAACTTGAAAGAGAATGTGTCCGTTTATTTCAGAAAATGAATCGTAATTTGGTTCAGTTTTGTTTGAAAACAGACACTATATTGCCACTTTTCAGAATATCCGTATTTATTTTGGAAAAGTTCCAAACGATATGTAATGGTTTCGTTTAAGTTTAAAGTATTGTGAGTCTGCTATTTAACTTTTGAATGGAATTATGATTCCCCACGTTTTTTCTACATAGGCCTATTTCTTTTTGGTGAAAATACGTTAATGAGCGGTAGAAAATACGACTGTTTTTCGATTCGGATTTGTTTGGATTAACAGCTTGAAAATGAAATCTTTACGTTTAATGTCCCACGACCATGCCTCTTAGGTTGAGGAAGACTATGAATAAAGCAAGTGAATTATGATGGACGAATCGGTGGAATGAAAAAGTGGGAGTGTCCCCTGAAAACCCACGAGTAAGATGTTGTCCGTCTTTGGCTTACTTGCCTCGGAACGAACCAGGCACCCCAATCATCAGATAGTTCAGTTGGCGGGGTCCCAGTTTCGATTCCCGATGGGAGAACCTTTGAAATATCAAATGTCCTCGATGTATCTGTGTTGGTGTCCCTGTCGTTCAAGGTTACTGGAAATAACTGTAAAAGGAGAATAACCGAATATAATAGAGATATGTTACGGAGATACCTTCAGTCTCTTTTAAAATTTAAACTTGAATTCTCTGGATTATAGTATTTTATCAATACTGAAATCAGTGTTTCATCATTAATAAAATATTGGAATCGTAAACGTTTGGAATTTGTTACATACCCAAGCGTTTCATTACTCTTACATAAAAGAGCAGTATTAGGATAGTGGCTTGAGCATTGGTTTCGTGAGTTAGGGTTCCGCGGTTCGAGTCCCTCCGACAAAATTCAGAAAAAAATAATTAAAATGTCGATATTTGTGATGTATAATAACATCAAAAATAGTCTACTTCTCTCGTTACAAGTTAGAGTTCAAACGACTTCCTTCAGACGGGAAAATATAAGAACATGACGTCACAGTCTACAATCTCAATTCCTACTGTGTGAAACCTTCGCGTGTTTGGCAAACAATTCATGAGTACAAAAGGGTCATCCTTAAGGCCTAGTGTCACTTACCAATTGGTCTGAAACGTCATTGTGCAATTATTATTAAGTTTTTCCACTCTTGCTAAAAATAATAATAGTATTTTCCTTAGCTATTTTCAACAGGTTCCATATACTCGTTGAATCAAAATTGGTAAATAGGAACTGTTCTTTTTATATTTGTATATATATTTTGTTAAAATATCAATATAAGGCAAACATATTCCAATGTCTTTTACCCAAAGAATGGGCGATACTATATATCGTGATGAAGACAAATCCTACTTAGTTTCTGATAAGGCATCAGAAGGTTCGATTTTCATATTGTACGGTAGCTGACACCTTTTCCCCCTCTTTTCCTTCCAAAGTATCTCCTAATAAGCAATTCACCCTTATAGAGGGTCCAAAAACATTCCTTTACATTTTTCTTAAGGTTATTGTACCCTGCCCCTTCTCGGAGTACTTCGTCTTTTCGCCACCAGACGCTCACTTTTTTATTGATGGGTAACATAAATCTTTTCGTTTTGCAGGTACGAATAGAGTTTCTGTACGAAAAATGGGAATTAGGTTGCAGAGAACAGTTATTTGCATAGCGTTCATAAATTTTCTTTCATCTGCTTAACACATGAAGCTCTTATTTTCGCTTATTACCAGGAAATGAAATAAATAACCTAAATGGTTCTTTGTATACAGAAAACAAACGAACAATATTAATATTTTCTTACAATTATCAGTATTATATGATTTTTTGAAGTGTATGATGCATGAAAAATAGACAGAATGAATTTTGACTTTTCTATTTGTCACTATCCTTTTGAGTAGAGAGAATGCTGTGGTGAACTAAAGGGCCTGCAGGGCCCGCAACATTGAGAGGCCCAGAACAAAAAGAGGCTCATTTTAGTTTCCAAGTTAAACTTTATAATGTTAGGGTGTTATGTGTTGTTCCAACTATATCTTATTTTTACCTGTGAAGACGGTAAAATCTGAGCGATTATTTAGTAAATTAAAATCCAACAAAACTTATACTGACCAGCGAAAACATTATGACTACTCGCTACTCTTTGAACGAAATTATTAGTCTGAGATAAGATCTACGAGGCATAACACAACCGCGTGCCAGGAAAGGAATCTTACTCGATTAGTCAGTGTGGTGCTTGTTCCTTAAATGGGGAAGGACGACAATATATCAGGGTGATCAAATGGCTGGGAGCTTCATTTCGGAAACAGCGCGACTTGTCGAGTTTTCGCGATCTGCCGTGCTTAGTGTTTTTCAAAGGTGGGAAAAGGGCAGTGAAACCAGCATCGAACCAAACAAGAAAAAGTGGGTCAACCACACCTCATAAAAAATGTGGGATGTCGTAGACTCTCGAGGTTGGTAGAGCAGAATAAACGAAAATTATGGCACGCTATAAAATAATAATAATAATAATAATAATAATAATAATAATAATAATAATAATAATAATAATAATAATAATAATAATAATAATGTGCATATTTTGCGTATGAGCAAGTAGTGACTCACTAGATAGAACGTAGAAAATCCAAACACTGTTCTCTGTAAATTTTACGTGACTCATGATTGTGCTAAGAGTGGTTCCGTTTAACATTTTTGCTGAGAGGCCCATTCGTCCTTACTTATGCTATTGAGAGAATGTAAGGTATTGAGAGAATGTAAAATAATATATATACAGAGTGATTCAATAAGAACGTACGAGGCCTATATCGCAGCTAATACTGCACGTAGAGCCTTCAAACAAAAAATTGCATTACCAAATCGTATGTTTAGAATACAATAAAAGTAGTAGCGAGACCAGTGGCGTCTCGTGAATACCTCTAACGGGGGGCAACTTCAAAATTTGAAAGGGAAAGTTATATAACTGTTGGAATCGTTCGAAAGGACATTAAAGGTCATGTAACTTTTGGAGGACAAATTTAGTCATATCCTTTCCCATTTAGCCGCTAGAGGCGTTGATGCAGACTTGTATCTGACTACCCGTAGCAGGCCTTTATCTCAGCTAATAATGCACATAGAGCCGTCAAACGAATAATTGAACTACCAAATTATATGTGTAGAATGCAATAAAAATAGTAGCGACACCAGTGGCGTATCGTGAATATCTCCAACATTGCACAACTTCAAAGTTTGAAATGGTAACAGAGGTTGGTTTTGCCTCCATTGAAACAAGCGCAAAATGGAAGAAATTTCGAGAGGAAACACGTTTGCATATTTCTTCCTCTGTGGCAGCAACACGATCGCATTACGAGGTCGAAGTCAGATGATGCGTGGGTTTCTAAATACGGAACCAAAGGGAAGAGTAAATACTAGTCTGCAACAAACGGGACGTACAATTGTGCATACGCGGAATCACCGTGTAAGTTGCGACAACAATGGCGTCAGCAAGAGACCACGACGGGGGGACGGTACATACTGTAACAGAAAGCAGAGGTACATTTGCTGCTGTTGAATGAAGCTCTAAAGAGAGAACAAATGACATACGCAATATTTGAAGAGAGTGGTTTCCGTATGGCTGCGGCAGAAGCGCAGTAGATGGGGAGAACTATGATGAGGAACAATGTACGATGCTATAACAAAACGGAAGAAGAAACTATTGGTTGCAACGAAGAAAGACGAACCGAATTTGCAGTTGCCAATGCATGGAACAAAATATGGGGACAGAGAGCTGAGGCATTGCAATCAAGCGATTGGAAAAAGATGAGTAAAGAGCTAAAGAATCAGCTTACATTCTGCGGAGTGTAGTCGATGCCCCATGGCTTTCACAAATTTTCAAAGTGATGTCCCCGAACAGCAATATAACGATTTATTCGCTGTACGTAATTGTGAGCAACAGCTTCCAAGTCGGCCACGAATGCGATTGTAATGCGGTTTTGCATGTTGCAAATTGTAATTGGTCGATTGACATACACAAGATCCTTAATTCGACTCCAGAAAAAATAGACCATAGAAGTAAGGTCGGACTACCGCGGAGGAAACTGTGTATTGGAGCCTCTTTCGATC
Source organism: Thermobia domestica (assembly GCF_964235325.1). Lineage (NCBI taxonomy): Eukaryota > Metazoa > Arthropoda > Insecta > Zygentoma > Lepismatidae > Thermobia > Thermobia domestica. Next base: position 145,247,527 of record NC_137458.1, on the reverse strand, counting down.
CAGCATTGCGGAAATAGACCATTTGGCTTTTCCCTACACATGGCAGCATTAAGGGCTGGATAGCCATCTAATTGAAACCACAGCGTCTGACGTATATGGAGCGATACGTTTTCCAATAGCGGCTGTAGATGGTGTCGCAAGATATCACGAATCATTGCACCTGTTAAATGATCAGAGAAAACTATGGCCCAATGCTCTGAGTCCCTACAATGCCACCCCACACATTATTGCGATATTGGTGTTGTCGATTGACTTCTCTCATCCAGTGAGGGTTCTCCGCTGCCCAGTAATGTGCATTGTGGAGATTCACCTTGTCCTCACTGCAGAATGTCGCTTCATTAGTCCATAAAATGAAGCGAATGAAATTCGGATGTTCTCTCACGCGTTTGACCACCCAGTTGCAGTATAGAAGCCGTAAATTACAACCCGTATTACTTAGTTCTTGATGCTGAGAGAGGTGGTACGGATGAAAGTGATTTCCACAGAATATGCAGGACACTACCTTGACTGATACCATGATCTCGTGCGATCTGCCGCGAAGATACATGAGGATTTATTCCAATAGCAGCAATTATAGTAATGACAACGTCTTCAATATGTACGTTTCTTCTCCGGACACCATATCGCCCACGTATGTTGCCTGTCTGCCGCAATCGTGCTGTTAATCTCCGCAGCAGATTGTGGGAAATAGCTTGTCGCTGTGGATAGCGTTCAGCGTTTAATTGAGCTGCAGCCCAATAATTTTCCCGGCATTCCCCTAAAATCATGAGCATTTGGAATGCCTCCAAATTCATATGCCGTATGAATGTTATTTACTGCCGACACCTTCTACTACAATCACTCAAACTTCAACACAATCAAAGAGGTTTCACTGCTTGTGGAAGTTTCGTATTCGTCCCGTCACGAGATTGTAATGCACAAGGGTAAAAGAACTCAATGCACGACACCTTGTCCAGTACACGGACCACTTTAAAACACTGCAGAGGTTAATCACTCTCGGACTCTACACGCCTGTGTTACCTGTTTTAGCTACAGCATCGCTCCTTCTTCCCTCTGTCTGACATAACAGTAATCGCCTGTTCGAGGCAGCATAGACTATGTCTCGAGTAAGGTCATGTACGTGTTAGCTACTGGATCTTCAAGAGTACCACCACATAATCACTAGCAACGATAAATGAGTGTGCTGTTCGAAACAACGACAAACAAACCCACAACATATGCTCCCGGATTTGGGAGATATTTCATATTGTACGTACGCGCACAAGATACATCGTGCATCCACATCATTGTGGGTCTGGGCTACCCTTGGCTTAGGCCCCGAGTTAATCCTCCAAAGGCGTCGGCAGTTGTTTGCCGGGGCATGGTTTGCACGTACCCTCCCGGCATTCGCCTGCTAGGACTGGGGACACCCTCGCACCATCTGACTTTCACCTAGTAATGCGAACGTGTTGCTGCCAACGAGGAAGAAATATGCAAACGTGTTTCCTCTCGACGTTTCTCCCATTGTGCGGTTGTTTCAATGGAGGCACAAACAACCCCTGTTTCCATGTCAAATTTTGCAGATGACCCCCGTTGGAGATATTCACGATACGCCACCGGTGTCGCTACTATTTCTATTGCATTCTACACATATAATTTGGTAGTTCAATTGTTTGTTTGACGGCTCTATGTGCATTATTAGCTGAGATAAAGGCCTGCTGCGGGTAGTCAGATACAAGTCTGCATCAACGCCTCTAGCGGCTAAATGGCAAAGGACATGACAAAGTTTGTCCCCTAAAAGTTGCATGACATTTAATGTTCTTTTGAACGATTCCAACAGTTATACCACTTTCCTTTTGAAATTTTGGCGTTGTCCCCCGTTAGAGGTATTCACGAGACGTCACTGGTCTCGCTACTATTTTTATTGCATTCTACAGATATGATTTGGTAATGCAATTTTTTGTTTGAAGGATCTACGTGCAGTATTAGCTGCGATATGGGCCTAGTACATTCTTATTGAATCACTGTATATCTATCTATCTATCTATCTATCTATCTATCTATCTATCTATCTATCTATCTATCTATCTATCTATCTATCTATCTATCTATCTATCTATCTATATAGATAGATAGATAGATAGATAGATAGATAGATAGATAGATAGATAGATAGATAGATAGATAGATAGATAGATAGATAGATAGATATAAAACTCCTTGCGCAACAGTCCCTTGTGATCTGAGTCTGCAGCGGGCTTATGTGAGTGGTCAGCACAACTTTACCCAACGTCGCCGGCTGTCTAGTTTGAAATCTTATGTTTGGTCAACACAGCAATGTTTGAGTGCCACACCGGAAATTAAACCCTGGACAACGCACACCGTATCACTCTCGCTAATTATTTGGTAAAATTCAGGTTACGGTGATACTGAATTATTTTTGGAATGTACAATTTCTCATAAAGTAAAATTCAAATGTATTGTGACATAATTAAGAACCTCTAATAGAGGTTCTAAGTACATTAATATTATCAAGCCTATTTGGGATAATTATATTAAACCATCTTTAAAAGGACTAGTGAAGGAATTAAACAATATACAGAGATACCTAAAAATATATATGGATGGATGATGTGAGAAAGTTAATCGATCGGTTAATAGTTATAGATGGAGAAGAAAAGGCTTGTAATAATAACTTTTATAATGAGAAAGTAGGTATAGTGAGTATGATTAATAATAGGATTTCACAATTTATTCCTAATGATCCAAAAGGTATAGGGTATTTGATTAAGATCTTAAATACATTACCACCACGATTCTGGAATGATGAGAAGCTTGGAAAAGGACTAATGAATAAGATTTTAAACATGAAGGGAATACCAGAGTTACATATACCAGGCTTGAGATTTTGCGGTCCTTTTACGAAGCTACAAGAAAGATTAGAAAGAGGTGATGAAGGTATTAACCCATTAGATGAGGCTTGTAAAGAACACGATATATACTACAGAGACAATAAATATACAGAGTCAAGACATATTGCAGATAAGGAATTAGAAACTAAAGCATGGAAAAGAGCATTTAGTAGTGATGCACGATTGGTGAATGATTAGCTGCTTTTGGGGTTGGTACTGCTATGAATGCTAAGGTTAAGTTAGGATGGGGATTATAAGTTTTTAAATGTTATTATGTATGATTCTTTTATGGGTATATCCCATAAAAGCGTTTCAAGATTTTCTTTATAATAAATGGATAGTGTTGAGAGTTATGAGTTACAAAGTTTTAAAGCTAACACAAAAACATTTAATAATTAGAATGAAGCTAACAAAGATATTGAGTTTGATTTCGATGTGGGGGATGGGTTCATACATCCACACAAATCAGATTGTCATATGACTTTTGAAGTTGTTGGTGCATCAGTTGGAGGAACATTTGGTGCAAATGATACTATAAAACTTGTAGATAACTTCTTACCATTCTTCTTTTCTCAAATTGAGGTTAGAAAGCATGGAGTTGTTATAGATAAGATTGAACTACCAGGAATAACATCTACAGCTATTGGAACATTAAAGATTTCCAAACCAGAAGTTGAATATTTAAAACAAGCAAGATTCGAAACAGATGATAAACTTGGTCTACGAAAGGACTTTAGCGTTTTGTACCCATTAAGATTAATCCCAGACTTTTTAAGTGATTATAAAGAGGTTATGTGGATAGGTGGATTGAGAATAACATTTACAAAAGCTAACAACAATAACGATGTATTGTACTAATGGGCTGGGACAGAAGCAGTTGCAACAGCTCCTCATGATGGAAAAATAACATAAAAAGTATGGAGATAAGTATGCCTATTGTTGAATACGAATCTAATTATGAAAGCCAGTTAAAGTTGAATATTCTTAAAGAACCTAAAATCATGTTTTCATTCCATACTTATCAATGTGTTCAGAAGACTGTTGTAAGTTCTTTCTTGGAGTTTGATGTTACTACTCAATTTAATTCTAGACAATTTGATATGCCTGATTTCGTAGTTGTAATGTTCCAAACTGATAGAAGTGGTAAACAAATAGCAGATGCAAGTAAGTTCGATCATTGTAAGGTAAAGAATACCTATCTTAAAAATGGAAGGAATGAGGTATTTCCAAAAGAATCAAGAAACTTAGATATTGCTAACAAGGATTGTTTTAAGATGTACGAAGATTATACTGCGTTTAAGAGAATAACATGTGGTAATACCGAAATGTACTATGATCCTAAAGAGTTTATAGATAACAGACCAATGTATGTGATTAATTGTAGTAAGAGGAAGAATGTATCGGTAAATGAGAGAACAAACATAAAGATTGTAGTAGACTTTGCAGAAGCTGTGGCTGATAATACTATATGCTATGCGATTTTAATTGGACAAAAGAACTTTACATATGATCCCAAGAATGAGAAAGTAGTAGAAGAGTTTTAGATAGTTAAATGTATTTTTGTGGTGTTTATGGAGGTTTTTCCATAAATGAAATTAGCAAAAAATGATTAAAATATTTTGGTGAAGATAAAAATTGAAGAGTTAATTGATTTTCTGTATAATAAATACGATGGCGAGTCATATTGAGTTTTTAAATAAACTTGGAAGTCTTGAGCAAAAACAAGTTATTGGATTAAGAGAATTAGAATTAGGTACAGAATATAAGATTGTGAAAATGGAAAAGATTAAAACTAAGTTTGGAAAGAGCATTTTAGTTGAGTGTGAGGAGTTAAGGTCTTTCTTCCACCTAGATTTACAAAACACTTAACAGATAAAATGATTGATGAGATCGTTAAAGATGGAATAAAAATCAAATACACTGGTCTAAAAGAGAATTATCCAACTGTTGAGTTCTGTATGTAAATTTTAAATGAGAAGTGGTTTTATGAATTACTCATAAAACGAACATTTTCCTTATAACAAATAAGCTATGGCTACTTATTTGAATAAGAAAAATGATGTTAAAGCATTGAGATTCCTTCGCATAGATGAGTTAGAAAAAGGTAAATCGTACTAGATAACATTATGGAAATTAATTCAAACACAACGTTATGGTCAAAGAGTTTTAGTACATTTAGATGAGAAATATAAGACGTTATTACCACAAAGATATAATGATGAAACTGAGCAAGTGTTGAAAGATATGAAAAATATAAGTTGGTTGTTAAGTACGAAGGTTTGAAAGATTTAGATAATGGTTATAAAATACATCAGTTTTACTTTAGAAATGAGTCCAAAAATAGCAGAAGATTCCATTATCAATATCCGAACTTGTAATTTTTAGTATGTTTTAAGTGTATAAGTGTTTTTATGGTCTCAATACTATAAAAACTAAGATCTTTGGACGTACAGAACACAATGCCGTTTGAATTTTAAAGATACATGTATAAATAAGAGATTTATTTGAGTTTTTATAATTATATCCTTAGAGTTATACAACCTGCAAGACATTCAATAGATAGTAAATTTATGTCTCTATTGATTGTCGTTTGAATTTTGAAAATCGGTTAATATTTTAGTTATAACTAATTCAAAATTTTGGGATTTTTTTACGGGTTTATTTTTGAGTTTTCTGGAAAATGTTATTCTTTAAAAAAGTCTTAGAATTTTTTGTAGATTATGCTAGTATTTTTTGTTTTTCCGATTTGATGAAATTTTGTAGAGATATTGAAAAGGGAGAAATATCCTGAGGGTTATGCAACCATTTATGCACTTTGTAAAATTGGTTTTGTTATTAGTATTCATTTGTCGTTTGGATTTTGGAAATCGGTTAATAAACAACGAAGTTTAACGATTTGAAAAATAACATCCCTCAAGTACGCCATTAAAAACAGGGTTGGTTATCGTTTGCAAAAAAATATCATGTTTACTATATGTCATAACGAGTCGTTAGTAATAGTTTCAGAGCTGAATTCGTAATTTTAACAATTCTGGAAAAACATGTTAAAAATGTTTGTTTCCAACCCTGTTTGTCACGTGAAGGCAAAAATCATCACGTTACAACTAAGAATTTTAAAACTTTTTCGATTGTGAAGAGAGAGATAATTGTAACTATATAACGTGACAGTATAACGTGACAGAATTGGTATTGTTATTACTACACTTCCATATGCTGCTTGATTACTAAAAAGAAAGAGAAGAAGACATGCATGACTGCCCGAGGAGATGCAACTTGTAGCTTCTACTACGGCTATGCTCATATGGAAGTCACGTGCGCAACTTGCATGCGAAATCATTCTCATATACAATGGAAGTAGATAACCTTGGCTTTAGTTCAACTTTTTTTTTTATTCTCACCAAGCAAACTGGATTGTGTGTGTGTGTCTGTGTACATGTATCAGTGAGTTAGATGAATGAAAATATATATACTGTTTGGCTGTGCATTTATTCAATACTCATACACAGTCTAAAGTTCATCTTCTTATTACTCGGGCATTTGTGAACCGATTTTAATCAAACAAAAAGTATCTGTTAAATCAAAGACAGCTCTATAGATTATAGGTTTTTAGATGTAAGTTTTTATGATGTTAAATGTCATAAAAGCCTATTCAATCTCACTTTGCGCTATCCTTCTGTGTTAAAGTGTAATGGTCAGTGGTGGGTTCATAATTTTTTGGTAGTTAGGGGTAGAGGGGGAAAAGTGTCTGCAGAACATACATTGTTACCCTACTCGGTATAGAATAGCAGTTCCTAAACCATTTTCAGTGAAGCCTAAAACACATGAATAATTAGGAATGTCTAGAAAATCGGGTATGCCACCTCTTCAGCAAACATAATATCAACTTCTTCTTAATATATAAAATCTCGCAGTGCATGTACTTTGACAGGAGAAGTAAGACGATTTAAATAGACTGTTGCAAAACGAAAACTAAACATTACAAAAAGTATATAAAGTATATACATGAATGTAAAGCAATGCGATAACAAGAACATGTGTAAAGTGTAAACAAGAAAGAAATATATAAACAATATAAATTATTGATATCAACGGTGGGCAAAACACTATTCGCCGTCTGATTGAACAATAGATTTCAACTTTTTGTCCGAAGCTCGTGTTTTCCTAACATTGTTACTACTTGTTGTTTCAGCACTTAGATTACCTTTACAATTTTTAGACACTGCACTACTGTTAAACTGAAGTTGAATTAACTTGCGTTTTTCACAGGCTGCTACGCTGAGATCGGAATCACTTATGGTATCACTAGTAGCATCTTCAAAACCAGTGGTATCAATGCAAGCAACAATCATCTACCACAGAGTGTATTGGAAGTGGCTGATCAGCCACAGGAACTGGATATGTAACACTTGTCTCGTCAGCATCAGGAGTAGGTGTGACTTCCATACTACGTGAGCTGTCAGCAATCGAAGGGTGAATGGGACGAATGTCGGGAGCACTACATGCAGCAAATTCGGGGACGGTGCCGGTATGTGGGTATCCCTTTGTAGAACAGGCATGCATTGTAACAACAGACATTGGGAGCTGATGTTTCCACTGAAAGCATGCACGGCATGTGGACACCTGGAGAGACAGACGTAGACCTGGGAAAAGGTGGAGTTCTCTTCTTACGACAATCCTGTAGAAAATGGTCCTGAGAGTTGCAGACCGCGCAGGTTTGGATTTGACCGGCGTAACTGACAAGACGACGTAAACCACAATCAGTAACAAATGATGGAATATTACGTTTAACAGTCATTTTGACTAGTTTGCGACCCGTGCGAGTATGATAAATATGATCAGTAGAGTACTGTTCATCAGCAATATTCTGAATATCCCTATACTGGGTGAGTACACGACTTAACTGGGCATCACTAAGTTCCATTGGACATAAAGATACTTTTACAACAACAGAGTTGTCTGCCAAATCAATGGGTAACACATTACTCCATCAATATTGATAAAAATCACATAGCACTTTACTAACTAGTTTGATGTATAAAAGTTCTATACTTAACTCTTGGTCAATAGTTAACTTGAAAACACTTCGAATCCATTCATGAATATGAATAGATGTAGGCTTTTGACGCACCGTTACGAAATTAATTCTGAGCGTATCAGACCTCATACAACTCATATTGCTTACACTCGACGTTACACGTCAACTACAGAATATATATATAAAAATGTTGTTGCACAAAAGTGAAACAAAGTACTTGTAGTTCACACTTCACCCGTTCACTAAGTCACAGAAAGAAATCAAATTGCACTATTCGATAAACAAGGCAGAAACGATAGCACAGGTACGGACAGAGAGACGATGTTATGCGCCCAGTGTCTCAACGCGAACTAAACGATAGGCAGTCATACGTCACACGTTACTTACAAAACGTTTATTTGTAAGGAAGAAAGCTAGGAAAATTACCCGTCTCTAGTTTTAATTTCCCTGGCACTAACTTAATTACTGTTGTCCCAGCCTAGGAAGAATATTTTCCATCAGTCTAGAAACTTCCATAACAATTTTCATACATTTTTAGCAACACAAAACATTTATCCATAGCTGTTCTGCATAATTATACTTACACAAAACAATGACTTCCACTTCTATTAATTCCAGTGCCAAGTAAACAGAAATATTGGATATGGAATTCTATACCTCGCGAATAGTTTTGCAGAAAATATCGAAATTCAATTTTTCTATTTGGAACAAGTTTGAGCACACACTCGGGGTTTAGGAAGCAGATTGTGCCCATCAGATTTATTTTGGGGAGGAAGGGACATAAATTTACATTCAAAATGGCAAAATAGCACGTTTAATTATACCATAATTTTACTTGTAAGACCGACAAATGCGAAGGAGAATGAACGCATTCTCTATAGTTTGAAAGAATAAAATTATGGCTGAAGGTGAAAGTGAGCAGAGACTGGTGATGTCTAAGAAGAAGGAATGCTACCACGCAATGGCGTAACCAGGAGGTCTGGACCCTTCGACATTTGTAAATGTTAAGATAAGACTCAAGATTGTTGTTTCATTAAAAATTATCCGGGGGTGGATCCCGGATTCCCCCAAAAGAGCCTTTAGTCAGCAACTCCCCGAAATCAAATTTTGGTTACGCCCCTGCCACCAAGTGATGTACTCGACTATGTGTGTGACATGCAAATCAATGTGGAATACTTTAGATGAGGGGAGAAATCTCGCTAACAATTTAGGCTCTCTTTTTCTGGTGGGGAGGAGGAGAATGATAAATGTGGGAGAAATTTCGCCCAAGCACTTGGAGGGATAGTCACCCTGCTACTTTTTTTTATCTCGATTATATTTTTGGAAGGCAGCATCTGATTCTATTATTATTTCCTTGTACTGTTCAAAATCATCATCGTCATAATCTTCAATGGTTTTATTAGTATTCATTGTTAATAATTCCCATAGACCTTCTGTTCCTTTATAAGTTTCACCATTATCTATCAAATCATCACCATTCACTTTAACTTCAGAATTTCCTATCTTATTTATTATTTTTCCATCTTCTTCTACAGTTCTTATTCCAAATACACTATCATTTCTTTTACTATAATATTTCGTTGCAATCTTACCAAATGATTGCTCTGTTGTTAAAGATTCTACTCCTTCAACTTTGTCTTTTATTTGTTTTCTCATTTGTTTTATTTCTCCTGTTATAGGCGTATCACTACTACTTGGGGAATTATCATAAGTTTTTTTAGGTGTTTCTAGTAGACTAGGATCTATTGAAGCCGCCTTATGTACAACTAGAACAAGTTCAGTTATTAGATTTTTATTTTGTTCTGCCACTTCTTTGATTTCACTTCCTAAATTTTGAATAGCATCAATTACAGGTTGTTCTTGTGTCTTAAATTTTTCATATACACCTGCTCTTTCTTTCTTCCAAGATTTGAAGCTCTTTATCAAGAACTCCTTTAACTTGATATTCTTATTAATTTCTTTCTCATCCATTTATTATATAGAAAACGAACAAACATGAAAAAACTTCAAACGTTAAAACGTGAAAAAAACGTCAAAAACGTCAATAAACGTGAAAAAACATCAAACGTTAAAACGTCAAAAAACGTCAAACGTTTAAGAAGTGTTTCATCTTGTTCCTATACTTACCATTGTTAACCTTCCTTGTCATATCAATTACTATAAAACCATAATCTTCTTGCCAACATTTTGAACATATCTCTTTAAATTTATCATAAGACATATCTCCTCCAACAAACTCATTATCCACATGTTTAAGATTAGTATCATCTTGTCTGAATATGCATAGGAAGTTAACGTTATCTCTTATAAGCTGTTTAGGTACTTTTAAATATGTTTGTGCAAGATAGAAACAGTCTAAATGTCTATGTCTACCTCTCGTAAAGTAATTTCTAACAGTATCTTGATTCTCTAAACTGTAATCGTCAAACACAACTATAGAGTATTTTTCACATTCATCAATAGATACAATACGGTCATTACCGCTTAAGAACGTTGCTATTTGCTTCTTAAACTTTAGTTCTGCTTTTTCAAGTCGATCTTTTAATTGCTCATACTTTGGCTGATTCATGCTTTTAGAATATATGTAAAAGTAATTATTGTTTAACCAACCTGGCTGTAATAAAAAATTAAATAACAAAAAATTTTCACCACACCCAGATGGACCCACAATAAGACATCGAATATCATCAGGTATAAGCTCTCCATTTCTTTTCTTAACTGTTGTTTCTTTTATCATGTCTTTTACATCCCAATTAATAGTTTTCTTACTCATTTATTATAGAGAAAATCGTCTCTTTTATGATCTTATATCTTTAAGTTGGTCTCTGATCTTAAGCAACGTATCTTTTATATATTCGTTATCCATTCCACCATTTAATGTTATTATCATCTCTAACTGTTCTTTAAATGAGTTAATACAAGTGACAATGGTTTTATATTCGTCTTTTCTTTTGCTTATGTTTAACTTAGAAGACAAACCTGTTATAATAGCACTTCCAGTTGCAAGAGACGTTGTTAATATTGAGTAAATTTTTACAGGTATAAAAATATTAATAAATCTAGTTGTTGCAGAAGGTATAACCGATAACGTAATCAAAGTGTAGTATGCATATCTAACAATTCGTAGTTTTCTCTTTTTCTTCTTTAAACTATATTCTAACTTTTGAATGATATCTTCTATTAACTTGATTACTTTCTCTCCTGGAATATCTCTAGGTAAATGAAACTCATTCATTTATTATATAATAGATGGCTAAGATATTTAAGTTAACGAGTGATACTTCTGTTTTAAAGAAGAAACTCCATTACGAATTAGACAACAGTAGCAACTATTTAAGTATAGGACTAGTTGGGTTTTACACAACATACTTAACTCCAAACATTACAGAAAGAAATAATAAATTAACATTTTGTATTAACCTTCATCCTAATCTTACAAAACGACTCATAGTTCAACCTGGTCAATATAATTTAAAAGAATTAGAAGAATATATTAAATCAAATCTTCCATACTCCGCCGATGTTTTTAAAAATATTAAATTTACTGAGGAGAGAGAGAAAAATAGTTAAAATATTTAGCGAGTATTGTGATATAACCTTAGATACCATTAATACTCTATTAGGTTTTAGTGAGAAAAACAACCAAAAAACACAGAACATGTTGGAGATAAGATACCAAAGTTTCACCCATTCGATACAATTAATGTTCACTGTAATATATCAGACGGTATGTTTATTAAAGATACAGAATACACACATAGAGAAACAGGAATTATAGCATCATTTAAAACAGATGCCGAGTTTAAACATAGTATTATTTACGAGCCTACTTATCCATTATATCTAAAGACAAGGTTGATAATTTTGAGATAAGGATAACAGATGAGAATGATTCCTTAATTGAATTTGGTGGAGCAACAACAACTCTACTTTTACAAACTAAGATTTTCTCTTAAATAAGTAGGAAGATGTGTTCTATTAAAGGTTGTATGTTTAGTGTTCCTTATAACGAACTAAAGGATTTAAATATCGATCATGTATTAACAAAGAAACAAGTTAGCAATAAATATAAGGAAATCAAAGAAGGTAAAGGAATGGATTTAGCTTTAACTACTGCACAAATGAAAAAGATTAAAGAGCATATGGGTGGTTTTATTTTTACAATTCCAGCCATTTTAGCAGCTTTAGGAGCAGTTGGCTCATTAGCAGGTGCTGCAGCAGTGATTACTAAAACTGTACTAGATGCTAAGAAGAATAAACAAGAACTTGAAGAACAAAAAAGGCACAATATGGCTATGGAAGAAAAGCAGGGAGCAGGTAAACCAAAGAAGTCAAAAAACTAAAACCATTGACCAACTTCGATATAGAGAGGTTGTTTAAAGAATTAAAGATAAAACGATTTAGAGATGTATTTATGAGTGACAAACTTCCACAAAAGCCCTATGTAAATGAGTGTGGTGTAGTTAACCTTGATAAATCAGAAAACATTGGCACTCATTGGATATGTTATTGGAAAGATAACAACATAAAGTACGTGTTCAACTCTTATGGTGGTGTTCCTCCTAAGCAGCTAGTACAATATCTTGGTACCAAAAACTTATTTTACAATGACGAACGAATACAAGACTTTAATTCAGTTATATGTGGTCATCTTTGTGTTAAGGTCTTAAATCTAAATCAAGGGTATTCTTTTAGTGATGTTATGTATATGATTAAAATGATTAGGTTTAAGTGCTTTTATGGTATATCCATAAAAGTTTTGTTTTAATATAAATATGGAAGCTATACACAATAGATTTTTAGATTATTTTGAGAAGCATGAGGATGAACTAGATGCACTAGTTGGATATAATTTTTGTTCGTATTTTCGGGATGTTAGTAAGATAGACTTAAAAGATAAAAACAACGCATATACAGTTATTCAGTTATGGAAAATATTAATACCTAAATTTTTGTACACGGAAGAAGAGTTGGGTAAGTTATATCCAATAATTACCTTAAAGGACTTGTAATCAAATTATAACACCGGACCATTAAAATGTAGTTATTGTGGTAGTAAATCATTAACTAAAGGTAGGAGTAGATACATTTGTGATTATTGTTGTGTAGGGAGTGGTTGGGTTTACAGTACTAATGAAGGAATGAGAGCTGGTTGTGTAAGAAAACTAAGGTATAATACTACAAAAAGATTTAAGTTACAGCTATCTCGTTTGCAAGCTTTACAGGATAGAATTCTTCCTGAAGATGTGTTCAAGGTGTTAAATGATGAATTTAGAGACATATCAAAACAGTTAATATCAACAAAAGATGTTTTAGAAGTACTAAAGAAAAACAAATACACAAAATATTATGATGATGTTTATTTAATACACTATCACCTTACCGATCAAAAACCATTAAACTTACGACATATGGAAGAAACACTTATAAACGACTTCGAATATTTATACGAAACCTTTAAAGAACTGTATCCAAAAAGAGTATTGTTTATTAACTTAAAATGTGTATTGTACTATCTGTTGAAAGAGCACGATGTTCATGTTGATATTGATTTTAAACACTCATCTAGACAAATAGAAATGTTAAAGAAATGTTTTGAAAAATTAGGATGGGCATTTTCTGTATAATAATTGAGTATGGATATATTTGGTAATGTTAAAGATAGAAAAGATGATGTTAATATTAGTGAAGAAAAATTAAAATTGTTGGAGAATTTAAATGATGTTAGGGTAAGTCAACTTAGATTAATAGAAGCTCAATTAGAGAACGATAGAAAACGATTTGAAGACGCATTAGAAACGTTACAAGACACATACATAAAGAAAGAAGATTTTCAAAAGATTAGGATGGATACTACTAAATTGATTATGCAAAAAGAAACTATACCTCTATTATATCGATTAAGAGCTAAAAACGTTAAGGAGTCAATCTTTAGAATATTTAATCTCTCTAATGGTTACAAATTTCTCTATAATGGGAAAATAATGCACATGGAATTAAGTTTGGATAAATACTTTCTAGACATATATTTAGTCGATACTTTGATTGAAAATTTACCTTTTAACTTTAACAAGAACGATATAATTACAATTAAACAAACTAAAAATTCAGCTATAGAAGAAGGTCAATTATTGTTTGTTGTAATGTACATAGAAAGAGAGCTTTTCTAAAGACGTTTGCTATATAATAAATATGGATATTTTTGGTAACATTAAAAGTATAAAAGAACAATGTAGAGAAGTTTTTACATCCTGGGTTGATTTTAAGAACAAAAGATTGGTTAATGTATCTAATGCTATTGATAAACAAGATGTTGTAACATTAGAACAGCTTGAATCAGTGAAAGAGGAGTTTAATTTACTTACAAGAAAAGAAATTGTTGAATTTCCATGTCGATTGGCAGAAGATGATCTTGGGAAACCAGCCTTTTTTGTATATAATTTAGCTGCTGCTTACAAATTTCTTTATAGAGGTAGGTTAATGCATATAGAATCAAGTCTTAATAAACATCTTATAGATCTATTTTTAAATGACGCTTTAGTTGAAAGTTTTCCATTACACTTTAATATACATGATCAGTTAACAATTAGACCATCTAAAGATTCTGAATTGAAAGAAGGTAAATTATTATTGCTTATTATGTATATAGAAATAGAAGATGAAGGTGAAAACGAATCAAGTGATGATGATGATAATGTTAAAAGTATAGTATTAGGTAGTGATAAATTTTAATTTTTTTGTTGATTTTCTATACAATAAATAATGATGATGTATTGTGTTAAGTGTAAGAAATTGACAGATACGGAGAAAGATACCATTAGAATTGAACAAACAAAGAATGGAAGATATCTAAAGAAAGGTATTTGTTCTGTATGCGGTGTTACTAAAACTCAATTCGTTAAAAAGAATGATTGACTATACGATGGTAAAGGTGTTAGAGAAGACATTATAGAAGAAATTCACAAGCCATCTAGAAAAAACTTTGACAGATTAAGTGTAGTTATAAAAGGTATCGATGATCTTTGGCAAGCTGATCTTGTAGAAATGGATAGTGGAGTATTAAAAGGTGTTTCCAAATTAAATAAAGGTTATAAGTATCTGCTAACGATTATAGATGTGTTTTCGAAATATGCGTTTGCTGTTCCTGTTAAAGATAAGAGTGGTAAAAATGTTACAGAAGCATTTGAATCCATATTAAGAATGAGAAAACCTAGCAACTTATAAACTGATCAAGGTAAAGAGTTTTACAATAAAGAATGTAAGAAGTTAATGGACTAAAATAAGATTAATCATTACTCAACCTATAGTGGTAAGAAACCTTCTGTTGTTGAGAGATTTAATAGAACACTTAAACAAAACATGTGGAAAAGGTTCACAACACAAGGAAATTATACATGGATAGAGATATTACCAACATTGGTTAGTGAGTATAATAATAGAGTACATAGAACAATTGGTTTAAAGCCTACAGAAATTAATAAGAAGAATGAGCAAACAATATTGGAGAAAATGTATAAGAAAGAATATAAGCGTGTTAAACACAAATACAAATTAGGTGATCATGTTCGTATAAGTAAATCGAAAGGGTTATTTGAGAAAGGATATACACCTAATTGGTCAACAGAAGTATTTGTTATTAGCGAAATTATTCCATCTAATCCGCCTACATATAGAATTAAAGATTTAGAAGAAGAGGATGTACAAGGTAGATTTTACGAACCAGAACTATTAAAGACGAAACATAAAGATGAATACTTGGTGGAAAAGGTGTTAAGAAAGAAAGATGATAAAGTATACGTTAAATGGCTAGGTTTTGATGATTCACATAATAGTTGGATAGATAAATGTAATGTTGTAATGTAAATATAAATGTTTGTCTTTTATGGAATAATAACCATAAAAGGCTAGTTTGAATGAAGTAAGGGTAACGAAACGTTACTCTCATAGCATATATTTCCAAAATAAATAACAGATGGTAACGAAATAAAGTTAAAAATAATGATTTTCTATATAATAAATATGAGTACTATGGATAATTCTCTTAGCTTAAATGATATTTGCTATGAACAGATTAAAGGTAATTATTGGTATGGCATTTTTGGTGATTTTAAATTGATGATAGATAAGAGTACAGGATATTTCAATGCTACTAAGTTGTGTTATGACGGAGGAAAGAAATTTTATAAATGGTTAAAAAGTAAACAATCTAAAGAGTTAATTTCTTATATAAAGTCATCGCACCGAATTCGTGGGGATGACTTTAAGATCGTTAAAGGTGGACAATTAGATATTATACGAGGAACATATGTTCCGAAAGAGTTAATACTTGATATAGCAAGATGGGTTTCACCAGATTTTTATATTAAATGTAATGAAATTATTATTAATTAAATCACTCAGGAATTTAGACAGTATCAACAAAACAATGAAGAGTTGCAAAAAAGAGTAGAAGAAATAGATCAAACAATGGAGAGATTGAGAATTCAAAACGAGAGCTTAAAAGAAATTTCAGCACCATATACAGATGATGTTTCAAAAGATAGTTGTCTAATCATATATAAGAACAAACCTAATGATCCTTTCTCTTATTATGCTATCAGATGCCAAAAGAGAAGTCTATATATGCCTCTTAATGAAGCAGAAGAAAAATATCCGAATCATGTAATACTATATGAAAAGTTTAGAGATCCTAACAGTATTAAGCTATTCAATCTAATGCAACAAGAACTAGATATTCATAAAGGTAAGGGTAATGAGTTTTGGACATCACTATCAGAAGAAGAATTGATTAAAGAAATTGATTGTTTATATGATCAGTTAATATCTGATAATTAAGGTTAATATCTGATAATTAAGGTTAATATCTGATAACTAAGGTTAATATCTAATAATTAAGGTTACGATTTTTATGATATAATAGTCACAAAAGGTAATTAGTTAACCATTAAACAAACCATTTGTTGTAACATCGAATGCTAAATTCAATATACTACTTAAATCGAAATTATTACGGTATTTTCTTATTATAACTCTCCAATCTACGTAATGTCTAAATAAATATATAAACTCTACAGAAAGGTTCTGATAAATTGAAATGTTATGCCAATGAACTTTGTCTTTGAACTCTGCAATAAATCCTTCTGTTAAATTTTGAAACATTGAAATTATTTCCCAATCTACTTTGTCAGCGTAATCTCTTATAAGGTTTTCTGATAATTGTTGAGTTCCAGATAAGCGCCACCAGGAAACTTTATCTGCATGTACTCGTATAATGGCTTCAGAGAGTTTGCTTCCATAAGATATAGCATCAAAATCAACTTTGTCTATAAACTCATTAATAAATTCTTCAGATAGGTTTTGATTATACGATACTTCTCTTCAATGAACTCTATCTGCAAATTCTCTTATAAAGTCTTCTGATAAGTCTTGGCTTTCCGAAATAATCTCCCAATCAACTTTATCAGATAATTCTCTTATAAACTCTTCCGATAACTTTTTCCATGAACATATTTCACTCAAATTAACTTTCTCCTTTTATTTGCGTATGAAATCTTCTGTAATGTGATCATAGTTATATTCCTCCTCATTTTCATCATAACCTATAGATAACCATTGTTCATCAGTCAGTGAATCTAATATCTCATCAGACAAGTTCATAACGTTTGTATAGAGAATGTTTTGTATAAGAAATGAGTTCTTTTCTTTAGTGGCTTTCTTGAACAAATGATCTAACATACCTATGGAGATGCTAAAATTTATTTTGTCTTCATCATTATAACCTCCAATATCTAAATGTTTACATACACAATCAAATATAGGTTTGTAAGATAATATTTCCTTAGCACTAGTCATATTCACCTGTTCGTTTTTATTCTTAGATTTTTTAAATTTATCTCATTTTTGTTGGTTTTCTATATAATAAATATGGAATCACATTTTGATTTATTACATGATAGACTTAAACTAATTCATCATGATCTTAAACTCTTAGCAGCACTACTAGAGAAGCAAGTACTGTTAAAGGAAAAAGAATTATTAATAATGCAACAAAAACATCTGATTTGAGTAGTGATGATGAATATATATATGGTAGTGATGATTATGACGATGATGAGTAAGTTTACAAAAATAATTTAATTTTAATATGTATATATGTAACTTTGATGGGTTATTCTCATCAAAGTTGTGTTCTAATACAACGCGTAATATGTAGACAATGGCAGGAGTGTACAATTTTAAGTGTTGTATTAGGATATATTGAAGTAAAAATAGTACAAAAATGATTAGAAATAATCCGGCGAAGATAAAAAATTGAGTAGTAAGATTTTTTATATATTAAAAGATGAGTAATTATAGTAGATTTACTGTAATAGAGTTAAGACGGCAATGTAAAGAAAAGGGAATCAAAAGATATTCCCGATTAAGAAAAGCAGAACTAATAAACATTCTTAAACAATATGATGATGAACAAAGCAAAAGACAGATTAGAAATATATTCCCATTTAAACAAGAAGTAATTGAAGAACCGAAACCAACACGTATACCTATAAAAGTAGAATTCGAAGAAACAGCAATAAAGAAGCGTTTACAAACCATTAAAGTTGAAAACACAGGAGGATATAAAGACCCAATAAAATTTTTAGATACAAGTGGAAGAGTTGCTATTAACAAAATCAAAGAGGAATTAAAATTTCACCCTGTTAAAGTTAACGTTGTTTTCATTTGTGACTATATTAAGGATAAAGAAATACAAGAGCGCAATTTTAAAACATCAAACGAGAGAATATTAGAATCAACTGACTTAAATGAATATATATCTTATGCCAAACAAAAGCTTCGTAGAGAAATGGAAGAATTTGAAGGTAGAGGATCAGGATGGACATTGCATCAAATTAAACATTTACAAATCAGATTAAACAAGTATGTACCATTAAGAGCTTCTTCCTATATGGAACTTCCTAAACCAATTAAAGATAAGAAAGCAGTGATTAATATTAAAAATAAAGAGAATAAATGTTTCTTGTATTCTATTGCAAGCTATTTAAAACGTATAGACAGATGTTCTCAGTATCAAAGACCTTCACATTATAAACAGCTTGTTAATGAGTTGCAAAAGAAGTATTGTGATAACATTGAATTTCCTGTACAATTAAAAGATATTCCAAAATTTGAAAGAAGAAGTAATATTTCTATCAATGTTAACAGCTATGAGAAGAACTATAATGTATATCCACTTCAAATCACAAAAACAAAGCAAGAAAAACATATTAATTTATTATTTATAAAAGATGATCAAAATAATAGTCATTTTTGTTGGATAAAAGACTTATCACGATTAATAAGAAGTCAAGTGACAAAACATACTGAGAAGTTATACTTTTGTGATAGATGTTTAACAAGACACTTTCGAAATGAGAAGCAATTACAGAACCATGAGCTATATTGTAAAGAGCATGAGGCTGTTAGAATAGAACTCCCCAAATCATATGACAATCAAATAGAGTTTCAAAACTATAATCGTTCATTAAGAGTTCCATTTGTCATATTTGCTGACTTTGAATGTATCTTATGTAAGTTAAAAATAGAGCATAATTGTAGTAAAACAGTAAAATATCAAAAGCATGAACCAATGAGTTTTTGTTACTATGTCAAATATTCAAATGGGAACTAAAAGCCCCTGTTAGTTATATAGGTCCAGATGCTGCGAAAGTATTTATTGAAATGTTACAAAAAGAAGCAATAGAAATTATGGAAATATATAACAGGGTAGTTGATATGACCCCGCTTAGTGAGGAGGAAAAGGAAGTTTATAACAGTTCGGATACTTGTCATATATGTGGGAAAACTTGAATGACTTACCACCAGCCGTTGAGAAAAAATAAATATATTAAAGAAGAAAATACAGTTCTACAAGGATAAAGATGATATGAGTGAAAAAATAAAAGAATGGAAATACGTATTAAGAAAATGTTTGTATAAGATAAATAAAGATAAAGCAAAAGTAAGAGATCATGATCATTTAACTGGAAAGTTTAGAGGTGCAGCTCACAGTTATTGCTATTTAAACTATAAAAATCCTAACTTTGTTCCTGTATTTCTTCACAACTTAACTGGCTATGATACGCATTTGTTCATTAAGGAGTTAGCTTATGATACACAGAAAATTAAACTGATCGCAAATAATGAAGAAAGGTACATAACATATGAAAAATATGTAAAAGCAGGACCAAAAAAGATGAAATAAATTTAAGATTTGTTGATTCCTTTAGATTTATGCCAAAGAGTTTAGCAGAGTTAACTAGTAATTTAAAACCAGAACAATTTCGAGAAACATTAAAGTTTTTCCCGATTGATAAACTTGATCTAGTTAATACTAAAGGTGATTATCCATTTGATTTTGTTGATTCATTTGAAAAATTGAAAGAACCTGTTCCATTATCTCCAGACAAATTTACAAACAGATTAACAGGAGAAAAAATGAGTCCTGAACGTCATAAGCTTCATATACGAGTTTGTAAAGAATTCAATCTAAAGTTAACGGAGGACTTAACTGAACATTATAACAAAACAGATGTTCTTCAATTATCAGATATGTTTGAAAACTTTAGAGATGTGTGTTTAAAGGCATATGGATTAGATCCTGCTTGGCATTATACAGCACCGGGTCTATCGTGGGATGCAATGTTAAAGATGACTAAAATTAACTTAGAAATGTTAACTGATTATGATAAAATACTAATGTTAGAAAAGGGTATACGAGGAGGAATCTCACAATGCAGTAAAAGATATGTAAAAGCTAACAACAAATATATGCAAGATTATAATAAAGATGAGTGTTCAACATACCTAGCATATCTAGACTCAAACAACTTATATGGATGGGCTATGAGTCAATACATGCCTTATAAAGACTTTAAATGGATTAAACCTTGCATAGATATAATGGACATTCCAGATGACTCAGAAACTGGCTACATATTAGAAGTAGATTTAGAATATCCGAAGTATTTACACAACAAACATTCTGATTTACCATTAGCTCCAGAAAACATGTGCCCACCAGAATCTAAACAATCAAAACTACTAACAACACTATAATAAGGAGAGATATGTAATTCACTATAGGAACTTAAAACTATATATGTCGCTTGGAATGAAATTAAAGAAAGTGCATAGAGTATTAGAATTCAAACAATCAGACTGGTTAAAGAAATACATTGATCTAAATACCAATAGGAGAACGCAAGCTAAAAACAAGTTTGAAGAAGATTTTTATAAGCTCATGAATAACTCGGTATTCGGAAAAACAATGGAAAATATTCGAAAGAGGCAACCCGTACAATTAGAATGTGATCCTGAAAGAGTAGAAAAATTAATTGCAAAACCTAATTTTGATTACAGAACAATATTTACAGACAATTTGTGTGCTATACATATGAAAAAAGAGCGACTGACATTTAATAAACCAATATATTTTGGTATGAGTGTATTAGAACTATCGAAACTATTAATGTATGATTTTCACTATAATACTATGAAGCCGAAATATGGAAACAATATAGATTTATGTTATATGGATACTGATAGCTTTATATATGAGATTGAGACTGAAGACTTTTGCAAAGATATAGCAGAAATAGTTGACCAGTTTGACACGAGTGAATACAAGGAAAATAATATATATGGACTACCACTAATAAACAAAAAAGTAATAGGTAAGATGAAAGATGAGAATAAAGGTAAGATAATGACAGAGTTTATCGGATTGAGATCAAAGATGTATGCTTATAGAGTAGAAAATAAAGAAGAGAAAAAAGCTAAAGGTGTAACTAAAGCTGTAATATCAAAGGAGTTGCAGTTTAATGATTATAAAGAAAGCTTATTTAAAAATGTAAAAATATATAAAGACATAAACCTTATTAGGAGTTATAAGCACGATATATATAGCATAACCGTTCATAAGCTGGCACTAGATTCCTCGGACGATAAAAGATATGTATTAAGAGATGGTGTAAATACATTAGCTTGGGGTCATTATGGGATAGAGTAAAAAGTGTAATTATATGTAGTGTAGTGTAATTTTAGATGTAAGTTTTTTAGATATAAGTTCTTTATAGTTAAATGCTATAAAGTTCTATACACAAACAACTCTTTAACTTATTTTCATATACCAAAAGTCTAGTCCCCAAAAATATGGTAAAAATTGTGCTAGTCAACTAATGTTAAAGCAAAAAAAATTATTCAAAGAAAGTGCTTAGTAATTACGTTAGTCATCTAGTGGTGATTTGTAGTTAGTGATATTATATCCCTTTTCTTTAAATTCTGCCAATCTTTTTTGTATCCAATCATGTAGTTTTATATGGGATGGGGAACAAAAGTTCTCATTATAATATGCAGGAATTCCACATACAACACATTTATTATTAATATTTCTTTCATTAATTAAGTCATAACAAGATGTAGTTTCATTCCTTCTAGTAAAATATGGTGGGAAACCATCACGTATTATATCTTTAAATAAAATAACTTGTGGTGCTGGTAATGTAAAACCTACAGGGTTATATGTTGAATCTACAAACTTACATTCTGATAATGTAGCTGGTCTTAAAATCTTAAATCGTGTGTCTATATCCTTAAAGAAAAGATACATTATTTTTATAAAGTCATGCTCTAGCATTTTATTATGTATTTCAACCACTCGTTCTTTTGATGAGAGTGAATAATCTAACAACGGTCCGGAATATTTTAAACCATGTTCATTTTTTTATTCATATTCTCTGCTCTATAATATCTTTTATAATTATCAGACCTCTTGTTTCCATTTTTCTAGTGAACTCTTGGAATTGTTTTAATTCTCCACAAATTATACACTTTTTCATGATTTATTAAATATAAAATATTCAAAATAGTTAGTTGAATTTTTGTTTGATTTTAAATGTCATAAAAGCCTATGCGATCTCACTTTGGGTTATCCTTCTGTGTTAAAGTGTAATGGTCAGTGGTGGCTTCACTTTTTTTGGCAGTTAGGGGGTGGAAGGGAAAAAGTGTCTGCAGAACATACATATGTACCCTACTATACCGCAGTGATATAGACATTCAAGAGGTTCTCCAAATGCCTACTGAACGTATCACCTTAGGAACACTGGAAAATATAAGCCTGTGTACAGCCTATACTCCGAGCGGTTCGAATCATGCACGAGAGCACAATAATTTCTTTAATACTGCGCTTGCTCAAGCGTTACATTATGGTTCTCTTTTTGTATATTAGCCGGAGACTTTAATGCTGTTTTGACACCAATAGATATGACCCCAAATTATATCTTCTCAGCTAGTTTGTCCAATTTAATTGACACCTACGATCTAGTAGACGTGTTGCGACACTTATTTCTAACTACGCCTGGCCATACTTTCTTTACAGGGACGAGTTCCTCAAGATTGGATAAATTCTATGTCAGTCGCACTCTTATATATCAGGTTCAACACATGGCTGTGGTCCGTCTGTTTTAGTAATCATCATGTTGACTCATGACCATCAAACTACCAGTGCACAAACTACCAGCCCACAAACGTAGCCCATTGTGGCACTTAAATACTTCAATTTTACATGACCCCGAATAAGAAACTCCGATACATGCTAAATGGGAAGGTATCCTTTATATGAAACAACGCTACATGGGTTCTCTCATGCAATTTTAGAAAAACCGTGTTAAACGAACTCTCTACTCTGTGACCAAACAATATTGTCGAACTCGAAACGCCGATCATTACCAGCAATATCAGTCTACTGAGGGATTACATGATAGAACAACAACGTGTTGGTCAAGTACAACCTCAAATTCAGCGGATAGAAACTCATTTATTAACGTTGCATAAACGACGTATGGAGGGTTTTATGATTCGTAGCAAAACACGTCAATATGATGACATTGAACAGGATAGTATCCTCCAAATACGCAAGGAGCTCACACGGGACAGACAAAAATTGAGTTCTAAAATTAAGGGTGAAGATGGCCATGTGTATGAGAGTGTAAACGTCATGACTTGTTTTTGATTATTATAAACAATTATATGCTCAACCTCCTACTTGTACTGATTCTTCTATACTAGAGTATATTCCCTCTGTTTCAACGGATGATGATCGAAAATGTCTATCGGGTCCGTTCACAATAGACGAGGTCAAACAGTCCATACGATTAGGCAAACTAGGAAAATCCACAGTTATTGATTCTCACCACTAGAATTCCTTATTACATTTATGGATATTTTAGCTCCCTTTCTCACCTACCTTTTAATAAATACCGCATACATTTTGTTTTAGGCCAGTCTCTCAAAACGGGCATTACTGTTTTGGTCCCCAAACATTCATCAGCGGCTAGTGTTACAAATTTCAGGCCAATAAGTCTCTTGTGCACGGACCTAAAACTATTAACTCGTTGTCTGACGATCAGAATGAAAACATACCTCGAGAAGTTGTTAAGTCCTTGTCAATACGGTCTTGGCGACAATAACCCTATTTATAAGGCCTTATCAAATCTCAGAGATTTTATTTCCTTTCGTAAGTCTGCCAATCCTTCTTTGGTAGCACCTTTATCCACAGATTATTCCAAGGCCTTTAACAGAATTAATCACAATTATCTCTTCAAAGTTTTAGCTAAATATGGATTTGGTGCCTTTTTCATTTCTCTTATCAAAGGAATATATACGAAACGAATTACAAGGTTAAGGCTTAATGAAGGTTTAAGTGCTCCCATCTCTGTTTGTAATGGTATTCTACAAGGAGACACAATGTCTGGTATTGTATTTAGTTTATGTTTAGCACTTTTTGTATATGTGGCACACCGCCTACTCCCTGGTGTTTCCGTGTATAACAACAGTCTAGCGGTGCAATCATACATTGATGATACGCACTACATATTACGCAATGATGCAGATCTGGAATGTATACAGATGCTACTAAGCTTATATCAAGATGATTCAGGCGCACAACTTAAAAAAGCAAAAACAAAAATATTGTGTTTACGTAAAAAATATTAGTCTCTGTATAGTAGAACGTTTGAAACTGTTCCATCCATCAAAATACTTGGTATTGTATGGTATCCTGCTTTACAACAGACTATCACGAAAGCATATAAAGTCATAGCCTATAAGATCCGAAGTCTTTTAACAACACATAAATCACATAATCTTAGTCTTTTCAGTAGAAATTTGTTTCTTAACCCTTTCACAGAGGAAGTCGACTTTTGTCGACAGAAAGAAAATTTCCTTAACATGCGAATGTCGACTATAGTCGACAGGTTAAAATTTGTTTGTCCGCACCTTGGTTTTGTCGAGAGTAGTCGCCAAAGTTGTACCGTTCAATTTTTTGTGTTCTATTGTTTTCGATAAACAATAGAAATCACACAGAAAACCTTTGGCGGCTATAGTTAACTAAAACAAAACCAAGATACAGACAAATTTTAACACGTCGACTATAATCGACATTCGCAGGTTAGGGAAAGTTTCTTTCTGTCGCCTTCCACAGTGAAAGGGTTAAAACTACTGTGTTTAACTAACTATGACATTCTGCACAGACTTTCCCGTTACCAAAGCCTATCTATAAGTCTTTAAACAGTCAGGCGTTGTTTTTTCTCTCACATAATAATGCATTAAGAGTAGCTCAAACACAACTACATTTTCCTGCAGCAAAAAGAGGAATAGAGTTTATGGATATTGGAATTCAGTCACGTGCTCTGCTTGTGCATAGAAGTTGTCGTATGGTTTGTTTCTACCATGATTCGATCCCTGTTACGGTTTTCAATGTCCGTTTTCAGTGTCTTGACCTTGTGCTTCCGATTCCTATCTTTCCTTGGGCGATTAAATTCCCGAACCTTCGCGATGTAGTACTTGATATGCTATATGCAATAGTCGCTTGACCGCAGGTCGAAATTAGGTCAGTCAAAGAAATATACTGGCACTATCAGAGCATATGCGTACCTGTTACGCCACACCTAATGATTCACGTGCTTTGCAAAAACTGGAATAACATTTCAGAAAACATAACTTCCAAGTTTCTTACTCACAAACAGAAAGAAATATGGTATTTTATTGTTAATAGTATATATGAAACGTCTGATAGGCTCTTTAATCTAGGAATCACATCTACAAATGTATTATTATTGTAATCAGATAAACACTCTTGAACATCGATTCCATATCTGTTTAAACATACCATCCATTTGGCAGACACTATACTTAGTAGAATATGTCGTACTTCACCCAATGTTTTAAGTGTACATAATGTAATATTATTTCCAGATTTTCATTACTTTCCTAGCTATAAACATAATGCTGCGATCTGGCTTACTGTACAAACTATCATGTTTATTCTTGTAACAGCAAGACCATTATGTATTAAAAAGGATGGAATGTATTTAACATATATGAAGCTCTCTCCTACATATGAACTGAACCAGTGAGTTTTTCTTGAATGCTGTTTTACAGTTTCAGTTAAGCTGTGAATTGTAAATATCCTTGTAACTTTCTCTGTATATCAATCTCAATAAAATTTCTGTGTATCCTCGTGGTTGAGTGAATAGCGTCGTTGCTTGGTAATCTTGAGGTTCAGAGGTCGAATTCCATCCAGGACTGTTGAAATTTTTTTCATTCTTTGTTTCCCATATCTTAAGATGTTTCTTCCCCTCCGTAATCATCTGATACTCTCAACTTAACACTTGAATTCAACAATTGGTAGTGGGATACTCTCAGGTTTGGGTGAGCTTTCACCTGTTTACTTACAAAATCAAAATTTTCGACATAATATGTATGCTATCCGATCATTTTGCCTCAATTTCTAAATGTGCACATGTGATGTATCTCTCTTTCAACATATTTGCATCTCTCGTTCTCCATTATCATCAACTATGACATAAGATTTCTTGGGAGCAAAACTTCAAATCATAAAAGCGCTATACCAACGGGCTCACTCTGAATAAGCATTTAATGAAATGTATGTGTTTTCACACTGAAGGAGAGGGGATTCGCTCTTCCTACCCTCCTGAAGTAACAGAATATTTATTCTTGCTTTGTAAAGTCATTTCAGATCAAACGTCGAAAGAGTGTCCAACAGCAACAGGAATGGGTTTTCATTTTTTGTTGCGCTTTATCTTCACGAATAGGACAAATATCAAGTAATATGTTTACCATAAGAACTACACGTCTGACATTCATTTGATTTTGGAGAAATGATGCTGTAGACGGTAGTGGAAATTTCGCCCAAGTCTGCGGGAATTTTCAGTGCCTCGCGATTATGCCACCTTCCTTTCTTTAAAGCTAATTCGGTTGCAATACTTCCTGGCAAATGCTTCCGAAGTAACTGGTG
Organism: Thermobia domestica; assembly: GCF_964235325.1. Classification (NCBI taxonomy): domain Eukaryota; kingdom Metazoa; phylum Arthropoda; class Insecta; order Zygentoma; family Lepismatidae; genus Thermobia; species Thermobia domestica. The sequence goes on along the minus strand of NC_137458.1, from coordinate 145,220,244 downwards.
GAGCAGTTTTGCCGTAAATCTCCATATGGCTGTACCAGAAGTGTCCCTTACTGTACATAGAAAAGTAGGGGGCGAAGGAGGAGACGAGAAAAGGCGAAACAACCAAATAAAATTCGTGTCCATGCTAATGAATCAGTTCCGCTCACAACGATGCATTGGATTGTTTCAGTTTGCGTTCCACAAGACAGTATCCTTTTTGAATCATCTGTCGAATTTACTTTTCGATTTGGTTATGCGAACTGTTCCCTTGACTGATGCAGCGTATTGCACATACAAAATGTTCATGGTGCAAGGAAGTCTTTTGCCTGCGTCATTTCTTCATAGGGCAATAACAATAGTGACAAATTTTAATCTCTAACGTATCATTATTGTGAAGAGTATAGTGGCTAATTTTAACTAACATCCCGTTAGTTACTGCAAAACAGTTTTTCTGTTACCTCCGATAGATTTCAATTCGTATGGCAATATTCGTTGCTAATAATGTTGTACTTATGCGTTTAAATGTGCATATACTCATTTTTCATATCAACTCCCAAGTTGAATCTCTCGAACAGTTCTCAAAGTACAGGAATTTTATTAGTTTGTTGTAATTAGCATGAATTGGTTCTTCAAATGGCATGCTTAGTTTCTCTGCAGGCAACTACTCTCTCCCGCAAATCCCTTGTGAGTGAACAGCGTGTGAGACTCTCAATTTCAAGGTTCTTGTTTCGATTCCCAGCATGGGTTTTCGGTTATTTTCTACAGTAAATTAAGCATTGTAAATAATGCTCACGATTACTACTGGAAGAGATTTATCTCATTAATGGAGAAAAACCCAAGACAAAGAGAGGGGCAGGGAAAAGGACGCAGACTGTTTATCATTAACGTTAAAATGTAATTTATTCAAGTGTTTTCCGCTTTTCTCTTTCTCTCTTTCCATCTTTTGTACATTTACCCTCTTTTTCCATGGTTTCTCTCTCTGCATGAGGCATATTATTATTTTCCTCTTCTTTGCATTAATTCCTATCTCTTGGAACTTAACATGAATGGAATGTCTATATGTCTGTCTATCTCGTGCTTCTCTAAGTGATATTCAACTACTAATTCTTTCTTGCTCCAACTGGAGGAATATCTTTTCATGTCATGTTTTGGGGAATATCTGTACTCTCATTTTGGTTGTTCGACTATCAGGCGTAGTGCGAAATAATTCTGCTGGAGGAAGGAGATGCCATTTCCTGTAACTCAAACATCCACTTAGTTCAGTCTTTCAGTGTACAAGCAACTTAAGAACACAAGATGCCTGCACATGACTAAGAGCTCGAGAAAACTGAATTGTTTCAGATAAGAAACTGGAACAAATCAGAGTAAGTTTGCTTGAAGTACCAGCAAACTATTAGATGGTGCCTTACCCTGGCGTCTTCTTTTTGTAGATGTATTTAGAGGACGGTAATTACATGCCACTGCTACTGCCAAGCTCCCTCTTGCGACGCATTGTAGCTGCAATAGTAACGTTTATTACACCAGCCAAGTTATTTTGTAAGTGGCAAGAAAGTAACTAAATACAGTAATCCGAATACGTTTAATCCGAGCAGGTACGGCAGGAATTTTTGTAGCGAAAATACGCAGTTTTAGAAAAATAACAAAGGATGAAAATGGGCGAATGTTTTCGTAGAAAAAAGTAAACTTTTGTTAAATACAGTTTCACTCTAATAGCTTATTTAGGTCTTAAGCTACATTATGACAATTACACAAAGTTTGAAATAGAATACAGTGCGTACTGTACAATATTGAAACGTAAGTTTAGTATGAGTGAAATACAGTACTGTAGTAGAATATGTACTGTAACATAAAATTGAATACAATACTGGTAGTGGTCAGTACTAGTACTACCATAGTGCTATAATACCAGTACTAATATTATCTGTTGTAAGACATTAAGCCAGTTATTGTCTTTCGTCGCAGTGAAGAGAATCTATTGGGCGACACGTAGTTTCGTTCATCGTCTCACTAACATTATATCGGCAGGTGTAGCAGTAGCCTGTTGTTCTAGGTATCGCAGTACAGTACACATACTGTAGTCAGAAAACGTGTTTTGGAATACTATACGCTATATATTACAACACAATACACCCGTTCACACGCTTCATACTGCGATTTTACTGTTATTCCGGCTAATCCGAACAATCACGTAATTCGAACAGGGTTGGTCCCAATTAGTTTGAATTTGTGGGACTTCACTGTATTAGATGTGTATCGTGCCAGGAAGAGACACTAACATCGTACACTTGTAACCCGTTAGTAAAAACTGTTTGAGTTACCTTTTCTTTTAATGTATGTTTCATTTGTGTGTTTTATATGTAATAGGAGACACGCACAATTAAAGCCCATATATTCATTCAGCAACACGCTGTATGTACGAGTATAACACGTTTCTCGTATTTCTAATACAGAGGTAAAATAATTGCAGACTTACCATACATCCAGCTAACAGTAAAAAGTTCAATGAATGCAATAATAAGCGTTGGCCACGAAGGACAATTCCAGTCGAGTATAGTAAGCAAATAAACTCCTCCTTCAAATGCCATAGGAATACCACAAAGGAAGCATAGGAGACCGAAAACTATTGCCAAAAGTATCTTGTATTCTTCCATCGAAGGCCATGTATCAGTAAACATTGTTACATATATCTGTATTACTGGCATCTGTAAAATAACGTTTATGAAATTCATTATTGTTTAATCATACTTCATTTTCTCATGAGTTGATGATGGATATAAACCCAATACTACATCACTAAGTTCATTCAATTAAGACAATAAAGCACAAGTATTCCAAGCCACCTTATTTCAAGAATGTGAATTTTTTCGGAGTCAAAAATAGAAGGATTAACTTCAAAGGTATAACAGTTAACTGCTCAGGTACCTAATATCGTAGCAATATTATTCTTATCGTTTTAAATTTAAGGAGTATTAAATACGTTGTTTCAATAATATACTAATGCTGATATTATAAAGGGATCAAGCAAAATAGTCGAGAGTTCGTTGACATAGAATTACTGTTCTTGTAAGGAGTGAATAAACTACCTGTCCTTACAGCTAATGAACCGTCAAGTTTTACAGCACATAGATTTCCTTGCAATAAATAAACTCCTGATTTGTATACTGATTTGTTATGCAGACGAAGAACTTTCTTTAAGACAGAATGCATAAAATATAATGAGGTGCAGGAATTCCTTGTATAATGCAGCTCTTATTATTACACAAATTTACGAATTGAGAATACGTTTTCCAATGCAAAGTTTTAAAAATAACGAAGTATGACCACTAAATATTACGTTTACATGTCATCACATGAGAACCAGAGGTTTGCAGACAAGAGGACAAAAATAATATTTTCTTACAAAGTTGTGTTTCTAATAATGTGGTAATTGAGCTACATTACAACAGATGATCGACAAGCAGAACAGATAGCGTTACATTCCATTTACACCAAGTGGGGCTTTCACAATTATGTCCAAACATGAAGAAAACGAAAACCACATTTTTGCAGTGACGTTCTTCTGGTTCTCATGCGACGATGTATAAATGGAAATAATGTTAATGACTGCCACGAGACACGAAATCTGGTCTCACATACATATCTTGTGTAGGCCACGCGACCTGTTTTCAGGTTTCACTACAACAAGTGCTTCAGGCCTTGAGGTCTTTATCCATACCTCACCTCGTACTTGATAATATGGATTGAAATATTCGTTTGGCCTCAGAAAGTTGCAAAGTGATTGTAGCCCGTGGATTTTTTTATAGTATGTGTTTACTAAAAGTAAACAAAAATCACAGAAATAATGGTAATTTTAAAATTTCGCGGCGTGGATCCAAGCTAAGGAAACAACTTTACCCCCGTAGCAGTCAACCTGTTAAAGCTGAGTCTACTATTGACTTGTGAAATGACTACATTAACTACAATTCATTGCGCGTTCAGTACACAAACGAGTCAACATCACTTTTGTTCGTTTCGGACTATTTCATCCCTAATCTCTCAGAGCTTAAAAGATGCATGTGCAGATACAGTATATCACATTCTTATTCAGACATATTGTTTTTCCAAACAAAATATTTAATTTTTCCATTAAACTACAATATTGTGCTAGCTAATCGTCATATTTGGATACATTAGGGCTTCACAAACTGAAAAACATAGAAAAATTAACTCGTAACAAATTAAATATTAATTAATAAAAAACAAACAATGAGAGAACTCCTGTTTTCGTGCAACTTTTCTATTCGTACACGGGCTATTATACCATAAGAAATCATAAGAAAAACACAAATTTGGCAAGTCTAATATTTTGTGTCATATCCCTTTGCCTCAATTACTGCTAGACACAGTATCTTCATGAAGTTTGATTTTAGCACTTTTCGGGGCTTATTTTATTCCACTCTACTTCCACAACACATTTCAGTTCCTCTTTTGATTTCACACTATGCTTACGAACGTGCTTTTTCAAATCTGCCCACGAATGTTCAATAGGGTTTAAATCCGGGCTTTGAGGCGGAGTTTGCAGCAATTTCGGCACGTTCCAAATCAACCAAGACATACTAAGTTTAGCCTTATGTTTACTGTCATTGTCCTGTTGAAATCTGTAGAGAGGAGGCATACTCATTTTTTGCACACTCTGCTTGACATTGTTCTTTAATACGTCACAATACAAATTGACATCCATAATGCCATCAAAAAAAACTGGATGGTGCCAACTCCCTTCGATGGCATACAGGCCCAAACAGTTAGTGACCCACCACCATGTTTAACTGTGGGAAGTGTGCTCATATTAATATTCTCTGTATTTAGTTTTCTCCATACCCTACGTACCCCATCTGATCCAAAAAGGTTTATTTTCGTCTCATTGAACCATATAACATTATCCCAAAATTCTTCACCCTTATCATATGTTCTTTTGCAAATGTAAGGCGCTTCTTGCGATTCTCCTTACTTAGGCTTCTTTCGCGCTATTCGGCCATGATACCCATTTTTCCACAACACATGCCGGACAGTTTGGTCACACATCTGCTTCCCGGACACATTTTCCACTAATGGACGTAGTTAAGGGACACTTAATTTGGATTTTTTTCGAACACTTTGAAGAATGAAACGTTCTTCGCGTGCTCTTATTTTACGTTCCTATGGTCTCCTCGGTAAATTCCTGGTTGAACCGTGCTCTTTGAATTTTTGTACTATGTACTGCACAGTGGAGTGCGAGCTATTAACGGTACGTGCTATTTGACGTAAAGAATTTCCTCTCATTGCTAAGTTTATAATTACCTCTTTTAGATCGCATCTCAGCTCCTTCTGCTTACCCATTTTGATCTGTGGTTATCGAAGGAAAGTACGCGCTGCACCTACCACTAAGTCACATATACCACCCACACTGCTTCAATACAAAACGAAGAATACTCGTGAACGATAATATTATTTACGATTAACAAGACAAGTCATATTAAAGTACGAATAGAAATGTTGCATGAAAACGTGGTGTTTTTCTTTAATTATTACTATTGGATAGTTTTAAAAACTATTTTGGATTGTTTTTTAAATTGAAACGTGTGAGCAAAACCTCTTTTACGCATATACACATAGTAGATATAAAAATAATAAACGTAAAATACACATATATTACATTTCTTCTCGAAAACTCAGATGTAGGAATAAGAATGTTATAAACTGTATTATAAATAACTCTTCTAATGTAAAACAGTATTAACTTTTCCATGTACTTAAAAGTAATCCTATAAACTTTAAGTTGGTTTTGCTTACAGCTTTGTTATTTGGATTTGACTATCTTCTGCTCTTAGCACCTCAATTGAAGAATGGGAGTCAGTGGCAAAGCGCTGGTCTCTGGTGCGAGATATTCATGAGTCAATCCCATACTGCCTGGATTTGTGGTGGACAGCATCGTGTTCGTGAGTTTTCTCAAGATTATTCCGTTTCCTTCCACACGGTCATTCTATCAATTCCATATAATTATTAACACTCATTATTCATTCTACAGGGAATAGCTACGGGACTGTGGCACAACGCGATATTGCACAGCACACACTGGGCGAAATGCACAATCTAGCTGTGCAAAAGTCCAAAATCTAGCTGCTTGGGATTGCACACACTGTACTCGTAATGAGTCACTAACAAGTAAACCTTACGTTTGGGTGAATCGAGTTGCTGACTGAGACACATATGAGAAAGTAGTACTAAATGTGGTCAGTATTTCAGTGAAGTTGTAGGTGCGAAGCTCCAGGAGTTTAGGAGATACAGCTACCAGAACATCACATGGAAGTACAGAATAGTCTTCATACAGTTGGAGGTAAAAGCTCTGTAAGACCTCTTGTAACGACAAAAGCTGAATAACAAATATATGGGTGTATATTAGGACTAGGGAGAAGTCATATAGTAAGAGTATACCTGACGGCGGCCATCTTGAAATCCGCCATTCTGAATTAAGGTTAAGTTTTTAAAATAGGAATAGGGTCATGTGATACGTGATTTAAGGCGCAAATTTAATCAGAAGAACAATGGTCACGTTAATTTTGAGTTGCGCCAATTGGTAAAAAGTTACAGGGAAATTGAATATTGTTGCAGCATATGTATTAGTCCTTTACCCCACCTTGTAAATTTTGTTTTAATGATAATAATTAAATAAAAAGCAGGTGGATAAATATTAGGTCTATGGTAAGAGTTGCCTTGATGGCGACCATGTTCAAATCCGACATTTTGAAGCAGACAACATTTTTAAACAAAACGCATAACAGTGATACCTTATTAATAGCAAATTTTACAATAACTCCAACGGTATAACCATTTTTGCTTTACCATTAACCAGCACAAAATTAAATGGATCGCTTCTTACGACTACTGCTTTGACGGAATTGTTAACGACAGATGTGTCAAGTGTAACTCGATTGCCTTTGTCAGGTGTGCTCACTGTGAGCAGAGCATTTGTGCAAGTCATGCACTCTTTTCTGAACTACATATTGATTGTGTTAATTGAGGACTTTTCTGGAAGAAAGAGCCAAGTTCAATTATGAATCAATTCCTCTTTGGTCATTTTTCCTTAAATTAGCAACTTGTTTATGCGATAACAAATGCTGGTTCATGATAAAACAAAAATGGTTATACCGTTGGATTTATGCTAAAATTCTATATTAATAAGGTGTCAATGTTATGCGTTTTGTTTAAAACTTTTGTCTGCTTCAAAATGCCGGATTTGAACATGGCCGCCATCAAGGCAACTCTTACCATAGACCTAATATTTATCCACCTGCTTTTTATTTAATTATTATCATTAAAAGAAAATTTACAAGGTCGGGTAAAGGACTAATACATATGCTGCAACAATATTTAATTTCCCTGTAACTTTTTACCAATTGTGCGTAACTCAAAATTAACATGACCATTGTTCTACTGATTAAATTTGCGCCTTAAATCATGTATTACATGACCCTATTTCTTCTTTAAAAACTTAACCATAATTCAAAGTGGCGGATTTCAAGATGGCCGCCGTCAGGTATACCCTTACTATATGACTTCCCCCTAGTCCTAATATATACCCATATATTTGTTATTCACCTTTTGTCGTTACAAGAGGTCTTACAGAGCTTTTACCTCCAACTGTATGAAGACTATTCTGCACTTCCATGTGATGTTCTGGTAGCTGTATCTCCTAAACCCCTGGAGCTTCGCATCTACAACTTCACTGAAATACTGACCACATTTAGTACTACTTTCTCATATGTGTCTCAGTCAGCAACTCGATTCACCCAAACGTAAGGTTTACTTGTAAGAAATCACAGATAATTGGAACAACAGTAGAAAAATATGGCGTTCTGCAGGAAAATGGGTTTGCATGTATAAAAGCCGGATTGTGTTACAGCAGCAGGTATTACTAATGTTGGTCAGATTTAGAAGGTCAAAGTCAACCCATCATGCTCAAGGCTTGGTGGACTATTAGGAATCGAGAACTGCTGTATTTGATGCTGCAGGAATGTACTATGATTGAAGTACAAATTGACTGGAAAATTAAATGCGTTTATCACAAGTAGCACGCGTACAACATTAGATGTTGCTGTTCGGAAAAAAAAGATATGTGATATTGCATTTTAAGGGAAAACAATAAAGATATCCACCTATATCAGCCTCGAAATTTGTTTATGTGCAATAAATGAATGTTTTCTTATACAATAATAGTGACATTAGCTGCAGAAAACTGCAACCTGATTATGCGTTTAATAATTTTAGAGACGATATCTGTATCCCGGTGAGAGCTGTTTAATATGTGGCATGAGAAAAGAACCCTAACTGACAAGCATGCTGCAGTTGCAACAAATGTCTGGAGCAGACTGGGACTGCAGAAGACAAACACATATGAAAAAGAGTACATTCAGCAGCAAGTAAACAATTTTAATCGTAAATTGTATCAAAATTGTCAGAAATCGAATCGTGTTCTGAAGGAATTTTTATCACGAGATGGTAAGTGGATTGATAGCAATGTCCAAAATTTTAATGGCAAGTGGCAAAAAAGCTTGGTGCGTGAGGTCTGTGAAACAACACCCCACAAGCGTACAGCAGCCCTTCTCTCAGACCAACGTAAACCACTTTGGGTGGCAAATGCTAATTCTTCTGTTGAGTGTGTTTTCACTAACGAGGAAACCTTTCTCTTCTTTTGTTCATATGGACAGTTGTTCAAATTCCTTCGGTGGCCTTCCGAGTGTGCTGCAGAATGATGCCCATGGTTCTGGATCATCTTGTTGCTGTTGAGGCACAAAGTTGACATTATTATACAACCACTTATCATCTCGTGATAAAAATTCCTTCAGTACATGATTCGATTTCTGACATTTTTTATACACTTTGCGATTAAAATTGTTTACCTGCTGCTGAATGTAATCGTTTTCATCTGTGTTTATGTTCTCCAGTCCCAGTCTGCTCCAGACATATGTTGCAACTGCAGCATGTTTGTCAATTAGGGTTCTTTTCTCCCGTCAAATATCAAACAGTTCTCTCCCGGATACAGATCGTATCTGAAATAATTAAACACATCATCAGATTGCAGTTTTCTGCAGCTAATGTTACTATTATTCCATAACACACATTCATTTATTGCACATAAAATAGTTCGAAGCTGATATAGGTGGATATCTATATTGTTTTCCATTAAAATGCAATATCATATACCTTTTTGTACGAACAGCAACTTTCGATGTATACAGTCACGAAAATTAATAAATGGAGGTTGGAGCCATAAGAAATAATGGCTTCAGCCTCCATTTATTAATGTTCGTGACTGTGCACGTGCTACTTGTGGTAAACGCCTTTAATTTTCCAGTCAATTTGTACTTCAATCATAGTACATCCCTGCAGCATCAAATACAGCAGTTCTCGATTCCTAATAGTCCAGCAAGCCTTGAGCATGATGGGTTAACTTTGACCCTCTAAATCTGACCAACATTAGTAATACCTGCTGCTGTATCACAACCCGGCTTTTATACATGCAAACTCATTTTCCTGCAGAACGTCATATTTTTCTACTGTTGTTCCCGTCATCTGTGATTTCTTTCTGACTCATTACGGGTACAGTGGGTGCAATTGATTTTGGACATTTGCACAGCTAGATTGTGAATTTCGCCCAGTGTGCAACGTGGCCATTTCTTGGAACCAATTAACCGCGTTATGAAATGCATTCCAGGTGGGACTGTGGAACAATGCAGTATTTCTTTGCATGGAGATTTCTTGGAACAAATTCGTATTTCTTGGAACAATGTGGTATTTCTTGGAACCAATTAACCACACTATCCGCGATATTCCAGGTAGGACCGTCGTAGAACTAAAGTTCATTCAACGAACCTTCTGGCCATGATGTAAACATTGCAGACTGGTATTTCTACGCCAGTCATTGGATGATTGACTATTGGTCAGCTCTTTTTTTCGAGAAGCACATGCTTGTACCTTGTCGATGTTTTGCATTTTCCCCGCACGCAGCCATATTGTGATTCGTGCTAAAGGTGAGTCAAAGCCACTTTCTACGCACGTGTATTCTCTTTTATTGCATTAATTAATTTTAGTTCTTATATACGATGTCGTGTCTGTTATTTAATTGTAAGGAAACTGCATTTCTGGTAATGAACCTTATAAGCAACAAAAAATTGAAAAACTGCTTACTGGCAATGGACTATTTTCTTCTGCTGCATAGATGTTCCCAGGCGCTTTAGCCAATAAAATGAAACAATCAACACGTGTATTTGTTTACATGAGGTACTGAACGTTCCTTCAATTAACTATAGTTGTTGTATACTGCAGACATTTCTTGGAACGAATTAATCCCGTTATTTAAGACATTCCAGGTAAAAACAAGGTACAACGCGGTATTGCATAGCACAGACAATTCTTGGAACCAAGTTTCCACGTTATGTACGATATTGCAGGTGGGACTGTCGCACAATGCAATATTGTACAGTGTGGACATTTCTTGGAACCAATTAACTGCATTATACAATATATTCCCGATGGGACTGTGAGCAATGAGGTATTTGTTTTTGGGTTGAGGTTTATTGGTATCAATTTCTTGGAACAATGCGGTATTTCTTGGAACAATGTGGTATATCTTAGAACCAATTAACCATGTTATGCAAGATATTCCAGGTACCACTGTCATAGAACGAGCTGTTGTATAGCGCAGACATTTCTTGGAACCAATTAATCCCGTTATGAAATACATTATGCAAGACTTTCCAGGTGGAAACGTTGCACGACGCGGTATTGCACAGCTTGAGCTTACGTTGGAATCAATCCACTATTTGTTCCAGCTGCTAAGCACAACAATCCAAAGAAGTGCTATGCTTTCGCACTGCCTTTTTTTCAAATTAAACTATTCATTTTTCTAATATTTCATGAAAAAATAAAGAAATAATTTGGTTCATTTGATTGTTTACTTTAATGTCCTAGAAATATAAATTATGCGCCTTGAATTGCGTAAAACAATTTTAAGATTGTCACATTTTATGGTTTGTTTTTTTCTTTTCCTTTCTTTCTTTTTTTACATTATTTCATAAGAATTTGTTGATGAATCAAAGCTAAGGAGGAAGGAGATGGCTTGGAAATCACTATATTAGTAGTACAGTAGCAAAACCTTTCATTTAGGTGAAACCTGGAAAAATTGTACAGAAATGATTTATAACTTGTTTGAAAGGTTTATGTTTGTATTTCAACGTAACCAAAATTTCCTTCGGGAATATAAGATAAATGACGTCACCAAATGGCCGCACATGAATTACGCCTCAGTACATTGAAAAGTTCATAAACCCTTACCGTACATTAGAAAAGTTAAATTTTCGGTTCATTTATAAGAGAATACAACAGAAAAAATCTGTGAAACGTACCACGCGTACTCAGAAATAATTTAACATAATATTCAGCGAGTCCGAGTGTAAAACTTATCCACACATTTTGTTCTCTCCATAACATGGATGCTTAAAAAGTCCAATACACGCTTTTAAACAAGCTTGAAATATAGTTCTGTATTCGTGGGAAGGAAGGTTCAATTAGGAGATGGCGTCGGGCCAGAATGGTTCCGCTGAAATGGAAATTGAAGGAGATGAAGAGATAACTCCAATACGTGCACTATCTGCCATATTGCATTTTGCTCCACATCGTGGCCCATGATAAAAATATGAAAGAAGTAAATGCACAGCGAGAAGCAAGTTCACAAGGATAATGAGTTGGTTTCTGTCCTGCATGTAACTTCAGCCATTTCAATACATCGGAACTGTCGACGAGATTACACTGAAAAAATGAAGGATAAAGAGACATTTGGAAAAATGAAATGAAATCTTTCAGTTTTACATCCCACTTTATGCCGGTTAGGTAAAGGAGACGGTGATGAGGAGAAATGAATGAAATGGTGGAATGAAGAAAGTTGGAGGAAACGGGAGAACCGTTAGAAAACCACGAGCACGGTGTTTGTTCACCACAAAGTCCACACGGCGCGAGTTGGGATCGAAGCAGGGACCCCAATCACTGGAGGTGAACGCTCTACCACTGAGCCACCGCGCCCCCCAAAACAGGCATTTGGATATTCAAGGGAAGCTCCCATGGAGCACCCAGGGAATCTCCCATAAATGTCTTTGGTCTAGCTAGATATTTGATTGGAAAGATCATTGCTTTTTTGTGGAAAACGTATAAAAGCAAAATCTGCAGAGACATACTTAATAAGAAAGCTTCCGTTTCATGTAAACGTCCTCGCCAAATGAAACGAACGCGATGACGAGTGGGGTCTACAAGCTATAGGAACTCTTCAAGATTGCATTTATTTTGCCGCTGCAAAAGCAGTGTGTCACAAGTACTTTCACACGGTATTCGTGTCAGGTAAAAAGGTTACGCCTGTAATCACTGTTGAAAAGGGACGTCGGGAAGACCTGAAAGTACAGAAATAAATGTAGCATGTCTTCATCTGTGGAGTGGGTAGAAACATCACCAGATTAACGACGTGTATATCTGGATGAATTATGTGAAAAAATAAAGGAACGTGAACAAAATAACGACTTATATTCGCCTAAGAGATTGAAATTGAGGCTGTAAGAAAATATAAAAAGCATATGGTGTTTGCTGAAATTCGAGGAAACAGAATATGGTATGCTTCCATGAAATGGGCAATTACCTTATAAACAGTGAATGGTATGAAGACAGGAGAAAAGACATTTGTGATTAGAAACAGCGCATCATTCTTACAGTACAAAAAATTATACTAGCTGAGATACTAAAACTTAATTTCCAAGCGAAACTACTACCAAGCTCCTGCACAATTAGGAGATACAGAACACGGGCTCCACTGGCTGACACCAAGCATGAAAACCTTTTTACAAACGCTCATACTATCACCTATGAAGCAAGTATCAATTGGACATGTGTCTGCACGCTTGTTGTTCTAGACTTGGAATCTCTCCAATATTACTGGAATTAGGCGTAGAAGTGGACGTTTTCGGTTCTTCATGGCTGGCAAACGATCTGACTCGATTAAGTTATAGTTTGAATTACGATTAATTTCTCCGTTACAAGTAGTAGCGTCAAGGAATAAAGAGCAAGAAATGGAAAATGAATATTGTGGAGCTTTACCGAATGGATAGCTGACAAGTGGAACACAACGTTGCAATGATCAATGGAAAAGGAACCTTCCACGGAATGGGTATCATATCTGCATCAACTCCACGATCAGTAGATATGATAACATGTTCCACTATGATTCTTCGACTCTCGAAAAAAGCAAACACGAAAATAACAAATATTCTAAGGCTTGAAGATATAAAAATTGTACCCCACGATGGCACCATTGAAACGTTATCCATGGCAAACATCTTGTACGCACCAGTAATAGAACTTCAACATCCATATGTTATACCAACCTCCACAAATCTACATCTGTTGGGTCACGTTGGTGGTGAGTCGGTGCAGATATTAGACACCATTGGTTTAGGTTTATGCAGGGAGTATTCTCATCCCAACATTTACCTGCTGCTAACATTAAGTTTCTGCTTATAATTTCACTGAATCCGTCAGATAATACATGCATAATCTTCCCTTCTGTTTATCGAAGAACATGCCAAAAACCTGAAGATAGTTACGTCTTGTGTGACATTCGATCAGCTAGTGTGGCTTAAAGCACTTGCAATCATAAATGTCATGAAAATGAACATCGTGTGCTGTCTGGGCGGTTTCCACATATTAAAGAGGTTTTTTGGCAGTGTTGGTTATGTCATGATGGGTTCTGGAATCGAGTAAACTCTTTACACCGTTTATGGCGAGAACACAATGACTCATATTCTAAGTGTAAAGCCATACGCACGTGCTATGCAAACTCACTATTTGGTAGAATCTGTCCTAACGAATGAACTTTTAAAACATGCAATGAGCGAAAGTGATATTGAAGAAGATAATAAACAAAGATCTAAAAAAACGTACCTAGACTAATAGCCGAAGAAGGCTCAATAAGTGAAATCTCGACTACAGGTACTACAAGTATTTCAGCTGAAACATCTCCACGAAGAGAGGGAGCTTTGAACCCTCAAGCATATCTAACTCGCAACTACAATCAACTACACTTGTACCAAGCAGAAATCAATTACAGATAGTGTATTCACGGCAATCCATGCGAGGAGATCCTTGTGGAGACTTCAGTAAAGTACTTGTAGTGGAACAGCATCTACAGAAGTACAAAGAATTTCTCGCAGAAAATTCTCGGACATCACGATTGTGCTTGCGGTATCTGGACTATGTGGAAACTGAAATTATTAGTTCATGCTGAAACGATTGGCACTTGCAACGGCGATTGCTCATGAGAGTATTGGTTATTGGCATTTGCACTTGTTTGCTGTCAGTTGTATATTCAATCTCCTTGCAGCAAGTGAACACATACAATACCGGTACGCAAAAGTTCTCGCTTGTACTTGCAAACCATGTACGAACTTCCGACATCTCATCCCTGGTTATGTGAACAGCTCATATCAAATGCCTCCCAATCTCTCGATCGAGTCGTGAATAAGCTGGATTATGGCCAGACTATGTCATCGAAGAAACGGTAATACGGAGCATTAAAACAAGATGTGGTCTGACTCAAGCAGGGGATTTTCCGACAATGTGAAATTGTTTTGGATCCACACTATGCATGTGCTTTTCTGTCCAGAAGCCATGACTTAGAGAACAACATGTTGAAATGAGGACAACTAAAAGAAACCGTCATGAATCTGATCTACTGGAAATAAGGTACCTGAGTGGTTTGAAGTTCAAAACCCATTTGACATTAGTGACGACTCTCTTCGAAATTTGTCATCAGGTATTTGTAGTGTTTTGAGAGATGGGAGTAACTGCGATGACGCTGAACATGTTGGCGCAAGATACAAAAGATGTTGCACAACAAGAAAGTATGCAAAGCACCAATTCGAAAAGCATTCGAGTTCAAACGGTATTAACTTTCCAGAAAGGAATCAGTGTTGGCCACAAAGTGCTCTACATTGATACGTCCGTACTGTTTTTCACCTGATTACCATTTCTGAACGAAAAGGAAATATGAATGAGCAACTCAAACACAAGCTTACTGTAGAGCCTGCAGCATTGTCCAAAGACGGGTACATGAGAAAGAACAACAAGGCTAACCTAATAACTATATTAATGGAGCAGATATGTCTTAGATGGTAGAGCTCTTCATCATATTCGATGGTCTACAACTGGAAACTACTTTGACATCTGTAAAAACTACAGACGGTACATTTTCAGCAGATATGGAAGTTCCAATGAAATTATAGTAGTATTTCATGGCTAAGATGACCAGCCTTCCATTATAGGCCATGAATATCAACGGCGCTCTGTTAAAGTCATATCAGCCACTGTAAAACTTACTGAAGGCACGAAAATCCAAATAAACATAAACTCTTTCCTCGTAGACCCATATATCAAAAGACAGTTGTGTAGGACATGGAGTAAACTGCCCTAAACATTAAAATGTGTAAGGTTGAGAGAAAGATTATGCTAATTTTAATAATTAAAGTTAGTTAATATGCAATAATCTAAATGAATCTGGAAATGTCGGTAGAGCATAAATAACAAATTATTATTTAATTAAAGAAACATTTAAATTTTGAAAGGAGGATACTCCAAATTTACGAGGGATAAATCTCATTATTCTAAACAAAATGAAGTGCTTTTCTCAGGGTGTTTCCTTGGTTTTAACTTCATTGAAGCAAATACCAATAATGTCACATATAACTATCATACACTGACAGACAGAAGCTATAATTCGCTGATTATCTGCTCCTCTGGCAATGCTGTAAAGAAAAGAACATAAAACAAATAATCCAACACATACCTGTGATGTCTCCCAAGGTGTAGGTAGAAGAGAAATTCCATACGTTTTCAGATGACAAACTTTTAATAATAATAATAAAAAAATCACAATCACCAATGAACACTGAATGAGTAGATAATACGTATCCGAGTAATATTGATTAGATTTGTGATAATTATCAGTTTGTGCACACGCGTTATTGTTCCTTCCAATTCGGCGCTGATCCCGTTCTTCCGTTTACGGGACTGTCTTGTTACTCCTTCACCGATGGTATCGCCTCTTCCGTTCCGGCAATACTTGCTGGAGCTCTTCTTATGTCCATGTGGATGATCCCAAAACACCTTAGTATGTCATCCCTACTATGTACAAGTCCTTCTCGTAGAGAATGACTAGGTGTACTTCGAGAAATTTGAATCGTGTCTCGATTTCACTGTATTTACAGCTATCTGAACGATGTATAAGTATTTCAGTCGCACCGTCTGTAGATCATGTCTACCACGATCTGATTAGATTTTTAGCATAAAATTAACTTCATGCACACGAATCTAACACTGTTTATATACATGCAATCTGACACGACGCATTATTTACAATGGAAGTCTTTCACGTAGCACAGTTCTGAAAGAATATGATGGACCTTCACTAGCTTCAAGGAAGTCTGTTGATATATATATAATTTGTATAAAACTATATAGCCAGTATCAGCATTTTTCAACTATCAGTTGAAACAAAAAAAAATCACTCGAGTAACTATTACGAGTACAATTCAAAACAAGTTCATCTCCGATCCGGAGAATCACTTTTACTATATATTGGAATATTCTATCTACTCTCTTGTAAAGAGAGTCAACTTTCACGAACTGAAATCTAAACGAAATTTCATCCGCACGGTCAACGAACTAAACACCAACTAACTCTCTTCCGCCCTTTTCGTATATATAAAACTATCCATTTCTTTATTTCCCTGAGACTCGCTTCTAAGTACCCTTCTTTCTTATGAAGGGGATGGTGCGGAAGGGTAAAAGTATCTTGGTGCCATCATGTCTAGTGACTACACCTTGTCCTATTCTTTTGCAAATAAATAATTTACTTTTGATTAATGTTCTGTTTTAACATTGTAATCTAATATGGTAAACTTGTACCCTCAAATTGATGCCTATCATACTGAGTTTCCTTACTTCGATCTATGTTAAATTTTAATTCGAACATTCTAACTATTTACAGATATACTTTCTAGCAGACATGTTTACAGGGCGCATAGTGGTCTGAGAGTCACTGACCTCTGGTGGCGGAACATCCAAACCACTCTCAAAACACTACTCAGCCTGTGTCCGTGCTAGCTGTGAAGTTTTTACAAATAACAACACAAATAATTAGATTTAGAACTGATATCACTTAAAATACATCTTTCTTATTGATTTGAAGCATATATATGTGATTGTCATTGCATGTCATATTAATATTTATACACAAACACTCTTTTCCGGTTTTCTACTGCTTGAGAGGAATCACCTGGCTGCTGCTGTTACACACCATGTTCCCCCTTCACAACATCACGTGAGGATACAAATAAAACCAAAATAAGCTTTGTATTTATGTTTTGTAAATAAACTGAGACACAAAAAAGCAAGGCTAAGGAATACTAGAATATTCTACTCATTCAAGAATACATAATAACTTAAGAAGAAGATGACTGTTTTCTTTAGTTTATTTACAAGGGGTGAAGGTCGGTGGAGGGAATGTCCTTAGCTCCAGCATTTTGAAAATACAAGGAAGTTGAATGAAAAATTATAGGCTCGTTTTTACTTGAGATGTCTTGGACGCGCTCTCAGCAGATATCATTAAATCTGGCCAGAAACTTCGTGGTTCACACCTATTGTTACTGATATTTTTGCACGGAGGTATGAAAAATTATATTGCTTTTACCACAAAGAAACTCTAGTCTGGGTGTCGTCAGTATAGACTCAGATGACATCGTTGTCAACTTGAAAATTTATTCTTATTTTATTTTCTTCGTTGTTTCTCAAGTAGAAATAAGAAAAAGGTTTCCTTTTCCACCAGATACCAATGTCTTTCGGGTGGCAATACATCTGCGCTCACTCGACTTGAGTGCAGAAAACTTTTTTTTTTTTAACTAGATTCTGCTTCTTCTGCGTTGTAGATATTTCCTCTGTATTTTATTATTTCGATGCAAGAATATTATTGAATCCAAACAAACACAATATATTCACATACCTAATTAAATACTACCTAATTTTGAACAGTCATCTCCTTATGTTAATAAAAAAAATGGGATATAAATTGAAAATTAAATCGAAAAACTTAATACGCCACTAATCCCTTGATATGCAAAACATATAATATGATATACTAATTTAAATATTGATATGCAAATAACCTAGTTATGTGTGCCTTACACATATTTCCCCCTCCTTGGTGTGTTCAATGTAATCGGGAGGTACATTGAACATTCCAAGCATTACATAATTATAACAAGAACACTGAAATTTACATATATATAAAATAATCAAAGTACAGATAAACTAAATAATATCCTGCCACAGCATAACTAATCGAATAAACTAAATATACAGAATAAACAAACAAACCACAAGCAGGTATGTTCCTGTTGCTGTACACGGCCTAGTGAGTTACCACCAGGAGCCTGTGATTTCGTTTTTTTTTTCTTTTCGTGACCTACCGCTGTGAGGGCTCCCTTTCTACATATTTTTTTTAGCAGGTAGCTGTTTCGCTCCATTTTAAATTCTCTAGTAACGGGATCACCCAGAGTCTACGTTCTTTTGTACGTGAACAGGTAGAAAAGGTATCTTTGAATATTCTGAGCCTGAAGTAGTATCGATTGCTCTGATAGGCTCTTATACGAAAAATCTCAAAATAATTTTGGTTGTGTTCATATGATCAAAAAAAAATATTCAATAAAGTCGATGGTGGTACAGTTGCCTACGGATACATGCTCTCTTTTCTTGGTGTTTTTTTTTTTGGTCAATTCTACACTGTGCTCATGATTCCGTCTAAATCCTGGCTTTAAATCAAACACTCCTCTATGATGATTAGGAACGGCTGTTAAAATCTCTTTTTCATCCTTACTTAAATCCGTATACCTTCCTACGTGTTCTTCAATTTCTTGTGGTGTAGCTTTAGTCCGAACCTTCATCCATTCTTGAGGAGAGTATATAACATTGGCGAGTTCAGTGGTCGTCGGATACAATCCGTCATCCAGACGCATACGAGGAGTAGTCATCTCCTTACTATGACATTCTCTCTCTACTAAGTATTCCAACTGAACTGTAGTTGTGGGTCCCGCACCAGACACACACATATCATTCATTACACTACTATTTTTACCCCTCCTACAACTGATATCGTTCTCAAACTGCCACGGCAGTTGTCTTAATATTAATTAATTTTCAGAAATTTTAATATCTCGGAAGGAAACTTCAATCTTGTAAGAAGAATTTAGTTGTAACACGCTCTGATTATAATCCAACACTGCTCTTCTTTCAGCGAAAAACTGTGAGCCTAGGATTAACGGTCGATTTAGTCCTTTTACTATGATTGCAACAGTATAGAATTGTTTTCCATTAAAAATTAGCACTAACATGCATTGTCCGATAACGGTGGCAACCGATTTACCAAAAGCAGAGCTTACTTTTATGTTATTAACTTTAAGGAAAGCAGGAGCAGGTCTATAATCTTTGAATTCCTCCCACGAATCATAGCTTAAGGCGCGATTAGAGGCTCTGCTATCAAGTAGCCCATATACGCACTTATCAAACAAAACTACCTCTACTTCAGGAAGTACAATGATGTTATTGCTGGGCATTGTATCAGCACTTCTGTCTAACACATCTGTAAATATCGCGTTCGTCTGGTCAAATTTTTCTTTATCTAATTTAATATCTTTCTCATTCCTTAACAACAGACTAATTTCTCTAGGACGAACGTCTGTACTGTTATTATAGACAAATTCTCCTTTTCCATTATTTGTTTACACTTTAAACATTCCTGTGATTCTCCGTTAATTTCTCTAATTTCAAATTCCTTTATATTTGTTTCACAACTATTATTGTGTTCAGAGCAATCTTTGTTTCAAAATTACGCACACTTTCCGGGTTTAGATTCGCAAACTCAGACAGAATATTCAAAGTACACCCCCTCTTAAAGTCTTCCCGTCTGTGTGGGTTGCTCTCGCGGTGAGAGGTAATTGTTTTGGTCATAAGCTTCCAGCACGTTGACCTGCTGATTGTAACTGTAACCCTCATGCTGGCTACCTCGATTGTTTCTTCCTCTACGAGCCCCCCTCTGTCCTCCAAAGTGTCCGCGAGAATCCACGCTCTCTCTTCCCGGATTATTCTCAGAACTGTTCTCCCTATTTCCATGGTTGTCAAATCTACCATTATTCTGATTTCTGTTTCTTAGTTGATATGGGGCTCTGTTTTCTTTCCTATACTTCCTAGGGCTATACGGCCTATCTCTTTGAGATGACGTGGACGGTTGAGGAGTCTCGTTCTCATTTTCCAATGACATCATATTTATCCCCCTTCTGACATTATTGCTACTATTCCCACTATTGGCAGAATTTTGATATGTAAGCTGCAGTTCATTAACGAGAGACAAAAACTCATCAATAGTACGTGGTCTTGCACTAATTACTGATCTATAAATCCATGCCGGTAATTGTCTCGGGAGTATACGAAGCAGTACCTGATTTTCTAACGGTGGTGTTAAAATACTATTCTTATGTAAGAGATCTAAAAGATACTCCATGGGCTGTTTGTTCGAACGTGCTTCGAATCTTGATGTTAAGATACTTGCGCGCAGATTTGCAAGTTTCTCCTCGCTTAAATACGTGGCTCTAAAATGCGACACAAACTCTGAGTACGTTCTACATTTCCTAGCCGTAACTTGATACCAATTTAATGATGCATTTCTAAAGCATTTTCCTACAAACGCTAACCTCCTTTCCATTGGGACACCTGTCAGTTCAAAGAAATTTTCAAGTTCAACAAGAAAATTGTGCGTCTCAACTTCATTCTGAAGCCCAGTAAAGGTCGGCAATGTGAGATCACGCGGTATGAAACCAAATGCTGTAGTAAACTGGCATGGTTGCATGGAACTATGAGATTGAGAACGAGAATGAAGATCATTCTCGTCTCGCGGTAGGGAATTCGAGACTTGACGGGAATTATCGGGATGGACATCCGGAGAACATACATTGCGTTCAGAGACCTGTACTGGTATGCTCACCTCAGCTGATCGGTCTCTTACTGTGTCTCGCAATGTTGCCAACTCCTTTTCTAGCTTGGAGCATACAGTATTTACGTTGTCTTGCATCTCCAAGATACTATCCCTACATTCGCTTCTAACTTCTTCTATTTGAGTCTCTTGTCCTATCTCCCCTCTAACTCTAATTAATTGTTCTTTCCATACTACTTCTGCCTGTCTCAAGTTTTGTTCCAGATTAACCATACTAGTTTCTACATGATCGAGACGAGACGCGACCTCGGTAACGCTACCTTTCACATTCTCAACATGCTCGCTTACATCGGTTAGGTTATTGCTTACTTCTGCCACACACGATCTTAAATTTGTAACATCCTGATCCACTTTCTGAATTTCAGCACCCAGACTATCTGTGATTACATCCAACTTATTTTTAGTACTATTCTCTAATTGCTGCACTCTCTCGTCCGCTTCTCTAAGAGATGCCTGTAATTCCTGACACGCGATATTGATTCTTTCATTTAATATTTCAGAAGTTGAATCCAGCCTAGTGCCTAATTCTATAATGCTGGCATTCAGCTCTTGTCGTACACTATTTGCTATCTCTCGCTCTGCTACTTCTAGCCTATTAACTAATTCTCTATGAGCTTTCTCTTGTCTATCTGCAATCTCTTTCTGAACAGTATTCTGCTTTTCTAATAGTTCCCTCTTAAATTCATCCTGTTTCCTGTCCTGTTCCTGTTGCTTCTCCAATAATTCTCGCATCATCGCTAATAATGGATTCATACTCGCATCATTTACGGATGTAGTGGTACCCGAAGAAGTACTGGGAGTTACTACTAAACTATTATCTGTCTTGTTTTGTTCATTACTATTTCGTGAAGTTCCTACGCTTTCTACACCATCCCTAACTACTTCTTCTTCATAACTAGCGTTATCTGAAATAGCTCCGACCTGATTTTCAACTTCCTCTTCAATATCTTCTAACTGATTCATTTTGAAATGTAAAAACTCTTCCTCCATTTTCTTCCTACTTCGACTTCTCGTTAATACCATCAAATAAGCTATGAATTCTAAATATATATCTATCAATAGGCAAATTTAATTCTCCCCCTCGATCTTCAAATACTCTAGGCACACAAATAATAGCCAGACTTTAAATAAACATAAGAAATGCACACACTAAATTAAACACATAATTAAATCCTTCCTTGAATGATTTGCAAAGAGAGAAAGAAAAAAAATCAGACACACGATCCGTAACAAAGCTTATTTCAGTTCGCAGAACACAACTTCTGTATGTGACATATTGGCAATGTATCTTGTGGGGTCACAATGAGAATATACTATGCACTGAGCCTTTAATTAACTTAAGTAACAAGGAAAAACATGCCCCACAACCAAGAAGCAAATTTCTGAGTGAATCAAACTTTATAAATATGAAGTGATCATGCCCCACGCTAGGTGGCCAAGTTTTGTGTAGGACATGGAGTAAACTGCCCTAAACATTAAAATGTGTAAGGTTGAGAGAAAGATTATGCTAATTTTAATAATTAAAGTTAGTTAATATGCAATAATCTAAATGAATCTGGAAATGTCGGTAGAGCATAAATAACAAATTATTATTTAATTAAAGAAACATTTAAATTTTGAAAGGAGGATACTCCAAATTTACGAGGGATAAATCTCATTATTCTAAACAAAATGAAGTGCTTTTCTCAGGGTGTTTCCTTGGTTTTAACTTCATTGAAGCAAATACCAATAATGTCACATATAACTATCATACACTGACAGACAGAAGCTATAATTCGCTGATTATCTGCTCCTCTGGCAATGCTGTAAAGAAAAGAACATAAAACAAATAATCCAACACATACCTGTGATGTCTCCCAAGGTGTAGGTAGAAGAGAAATTCCATACGTTTTCAGATGACAAACTTTTAATAATAATAATAAAAAAAATCACAATCACCAATGAACACTGAATGAGTAGATAATACGTATCCGAGTAATATTGATTAGATTTGTGATAATTATCAGTTTGTGCACACGCGTTATTGTTCCTTCCAATTCGGCGCTGATCCCGTTCTTCCGTTTACGGGACTGTCTTGTTACTCCTTCACCGATGGTATCGCCTCTTCCGTTCCGGCAATACTTGCTGGAGCTCTTCTTATGTCCATGTGGATGATCCCAAAACACCTTAGTATGTCATCCCTACTATGTACAAGTCCTTCTCGTAGAGAATGACTAGGTGTACTTCGAGAAATTTGAATCGTGTCTCGATTTCACTGTATTTACAGCTATCTGAACGATGTATAAGTATTTCAGTCGCACCGTCTGTAGATCATGTCTACCACGATCTGATTAGATTTTTAGCATAAAATTAACTTCATGCACACGAATCTAACACTGTTTATATACATGCAATCTGACACGACGCATTATTTACAATGGAAGTCTTTCACGTAGCACAGTTCTGAAAGAATATGATGGACCTTCACTAGCTTCAAGGAAGTCTGTTGATATATATATAATTTGTATAAAACTATATAGCCAGTATCAGCATTTTTCAACTATCAGTTGAAACAAAAAAAAAATCACTCGAGTAACTATTACGAGTACAATTCAAAACAAGTTCATCTCCGATCCGGAGAATCACTTTTACTATATATTGGAATATTCTATCTACTCTCTTGTAAAGAGAGTCAACTTTCACGAACTGAAATCTAAACGAAATTTCATCCGCACGGTCAACGAACTAAACACCAACTAACTCTCTTCCGCCCTTTTCGTATATATAAAACTATCCATTTCTTTATTTCCCTGAGACTCGCTTCTAAGTACCCTTCTTTCTTATGAAGGGGATGGTGCGGAAGGGTAAAAGTATCTTGGTGCCATCATGTCTAGTGACTACACCTTGTCCTATTCTTTTGCAAATAAATAATTTACTTTTGATTAATGTTCTGTTTTAACATTGTAGTCTAATATGGTAAACTTGTACCCTCAAATTGATGCCTATCATACTGAGTTTCCTTACTTCGATCTATGTTAAATTTTAATTCGAACATTCTAACTATTTACAGATATACTTTCTAGCAGACATGTTTACAGGGCGCATAGTGGTCTGAGAGTCACTGACCTCTGGTGGCGGAACATCCAAACCACTCTCAAAACACTACTCAGCCTGTGTCCGTACTAGCTGTGAAGTTTTTACAAATAACAACACAAATAATTAGATTTAGAACTGATATCACTTAAAATACATCTTTCTTATTGATTTGAAGCATATATATGTGATTGTCATTGCATGTCATATTAATATTTATACACAAACACTCTTTTCCGGTTTTCTACTGCTTGAGAGGAATCACCTGGCTGCTGCTGTTACACACCATGTTCCCCCTTCACAACATCACGTGAGGATACAAATAAAACCAAAATAAGCTTTGTATTTATGTTTTGTAAATAAACTGAGACACGAAAAAGCAAGGCTAAGGAATACTAGAATATTCTACTCATTCAAGAATACATAATAACTTAAGAAGAAGATGACTGTTTTCTTTAGTTTATTTACAAGGGGTGAAGGTCGGTGGAGGGAATGTCCTTAGCTCCAGCATTTTGAAAATACAAGGAAGTTGAATGAAAAATTATAGGCTCGTTTTTACTTGAGATGTCTTGGACGCGCTCTCAGCAGATATCATTAAATCTGGCCAGAAACTTCGTGGTTCACACCTATTGTTACTGATATTTTTGCACGGAGGTATGAAAAATTATATTGCTTTTACCACAAAGAAACTCTAGTCTGGGTGTCGTCAGTATAGACTCAGATGACATCGTTGTCAACTTGAAAATTTATTCTTATTTTATTTTCTTCGTTGTTTCTCAAGTAGAAATAAGAAAAAGGTTTCCTTTTCCACCAGATACCAATGTCTTTCGGGTGGCAATACTGCTGCACAAACATCTGCGCTCACTCGACTTGAGTGCAGAAAACTTTTTTTTTTTTAACTAGATTCTGCTTCTTCTGCGTTGTAGATATTTCCTCTGTATTTTATTATTTCGATGCAAGAATATTATTGAATCCAAACAAACACAATATATTCACATACCTAATTAAATACTACCTAATTTTGAACAGTCATCTCCTTATGTTAATAAAAAAAAATGGGATATAAATTGAAAATTAAATCGAAAAACTTAATACGCCACTAATCCCTTGATATGCAAAACATATAATATGATATACTAATTTAAATATTGATATGCAAATAACCTAGCTATGTGTGCCTTACACACAGTTCATTTCCATACTCACGAAGCATATTTCAGACGATGGACACAGCTTGGTACAAGCTTCTAGTGACGCGGACACTGAATTATTGCAACCTCCTTCATACAGCTTTAGGTCATGAAGTGACCGTAGTTGCTGATGATACAGATATTTTCATTATGACACTTTATCATCTTAAATCGGAAATGGCTAATGTCTACTTTATGTCTGAGAGGTGCAACTAAACATATTAGTGTGCGCCATATATTACAGAATGTGGAAGAAAATCTTCAGCCGTATCTTTTTTTCACCCATGCAATGACTGAGTGTGATGCTACTTCCGCTCTCTTTGTATGTGGAAAAGAAAGTTGAGTAAAAATGCTCACAGCACCAAAGGATTATCAAATCACCAGTGAACAGATTGGCGACGTTAGCTCCACCCAAGAAACTGTTGCATTCAGTGGCCTCTAATTTCTTTTTAAACTATATGGTGGAAGCGATTCAGACTCTTTCAGTGTTCTGCGCTATAAATATACATGAAGATGGTTGTAACCGGTAGCACTCTATCCCAACACAAAAGACTGCCACCCAGAGAAAGAGCAGTGTATTTTCACTGCGTACGAGTGTATGTTCAAGTTGTTTCATGAAAGCAACTTTCACTTTAGGCCCTGGTTACTCTTGAATGAGGCTGGAAGCTCGAGCATGGGAAGCTGGCATTTATTACGAATGTCCAGACACCTGCTCCTGTTGACCTGTTAAAAGTCATACGTTGTCAATGCAGGATGTGTTCCAAGCAGCCATGTGGAACAAGTATGTGCTCATGTCATAAGTACGGCCTAAAATGCGTGATCCTGTGGCCTGTGATCATTGGAACGGTAATAGGTGACAGAATGATGAATCTCCGCAAGTTGAAGAAAATTAAGTGCTGGAGGACTCAAATGAATTTGGTAGAACTTTGTCTCCCTTTTGATTTCTGTGCTAATTGTTATATTAAGCTATCAGAGTTTTTCGTTTCGTTAATCGATGTTTTCTTCAGCATTCATAGATAAATTTTAAAGAAAAAGAAAAGAACATAAACAATGGATGTCAACGATTAACAACGTGCATGTGTTTGTTGTACAACAGCGCTTATGAGTAAATTGTCTGCAACGAAATTGTCAGTGACGATTAACATACAAATATAAATACCGATTAGCATATAAAACGTTTTCTGGAATGTGTTTTTGAGTAATAAGAAAACTATGAGCAACAAAAATTCTCTTATCCTAATGGATTTTGGCGAATTTTAGATATTTTTTGTTGATAGTAAGTATTTTGCTTTTAACTGTTAGAAGATCCTGTACAACTTTGTCGGGTAGAAATGAAGAGCTACCGCAGATATTCCGTTAATTTCCATTCAACCTATAATAGGAATAATCCTTGTATGGGTATTATTACCTGAGACAGAGTCTTATCCCAATAATTGCCTTCAAATTGACGTAACTGGTCCTTGGTTACTAGAAATGAATACAGGTGCCTGCGTCGTAACAGACACGGATACCAGGTCTATTATAATATAATCTTTTAGGGATAATATCCAGATTATTTGTTCCAAGCATGATAAAATCTTTTATATGTACGATTATTCGCAGAAACTTCTACACCACAATCCAACTTATTCTTCTTGTGATCTATTCATATATCATTTATTTAGTCTTGGGATTCAGAATATTTGCACTGCTCACTATTCAACATTGTAATCGTACGCAGCGTCACAATTGCAACATAAAATTAACTCTGAGAGTGTATTTAAATAAAAATTAAACGACATGGGTGGAGAATATTTATAAAATTCAATACACTCTAAATTCGAGTGAACATTTCGAGATGGGGAAAGCAACAGCGAAATTTATTTAGGTTGAAAATCACTTAATCTACTGGTTATTTGTTGGACAGTTGAGCTTGGCGTCTTGGAAGGCTCTCAGAATAGAGAAAATGAAAAATAGTGTAGTCTAAAATATTGAGAAGGCTTGGAGAGAAAAGAAATTGTCTATAACAGAAAACTTACTCTTTCAGCCTTACCTAAACGGGAGACTATTTTATATATATATTAAAGGCTTCTAGTAAGAGAGTAATGCCAAAACTAACCGAGCAATGCATGTATACATTCCAGATTCTTTCCCATTCTACGCCAAATACTGTTTGGCTACAAGCTTCCAAGATGAAAATGTAAAAATAAAACATGGTGTTATGAACATTAAAAATATTACCGATCTAGAAATGTTCAGTAGAAATGTAAAAGAGTATTAAGGAATATAAATGTAATATTTAAAATTGCGTTTAACGTAAAATTGCATTTACACTAAAGAAATGTCTAGTCATTCTAATAGAATACTGTAACGTAATAATTCTTATGTTTACTTGTTAAGAAAAAGGAAGAGAATTATTGTTATTTATTGTTTTTATTGTTGTTATAAATGTATACTATTTGTGTGTTTGTAACCCTTCAGGATCTGTCTTCGTCTTTTATCTATCATTTTCATTTCATGATCAAGACATCGACATGATTACTTGAGATTGAAACTTGAATACTTGAGACTGAGTAATTATTAGGACATCTGAGGAACTTCAAACTTTAATACACCTAAATTCAGCAAGCTTTATGCATTATGGAACATTCTGTTAATGTATAGTGTATCAAAATTTAACGAGGCTGTGTATCAAATGATCAACTATTAAAAAGTTTGAACTATTGCCGATGGTGAGTGTATCCATTCCTTAATTAACATGGATGATACTTCAGTAAACTGGATCAAGTTTTTTTTTTAACCAATTACTTTAATAACTTTTTAGAATTTTCAACAACTCTGTAGGGTAATTTGTAACATGATTTATAAAAAGAGGTTTGTTCTTACTGTTTATGAAACAAATTTAATGTTTTTCGAGTCTCACTTGTATAATTGTATGGTAAGTTACAGGTTTGATTGTCAGCTAAATGCGTTTTTTATTTGATGCTACTATCTCTGAGAATTAACGATAACTATTTCAATATATATGCTTGGGTACCTGAACTCAGGTAGTGAGTTGATTAACAGCTTTATATTTTTAAGTCTCATTTAAGCTGTTATAAAGAATATATGTGTGAAGTGTAGAAATGCGAGTGAAATATGATTAGTATAATATACTCCAATTTAAAATAAGTTATCTGGGTGTTTGTAGTAATATTTAAAGTAGGTAGATATTCATTTATTTGTTTTTTACAGTTAATTGTTCTATTGAGTTGCTCTTTGAATTCCATTTGAAGAAACATTTCAAGTGCAAATTCCATAGGACTTTAATGATAGGTTTTATTTTATGATATTATTATTAATAATAATAACTATGACCTTTATACGTTAAAACCTTAAATTTTGTAAATTCAATACGAGCATGAGATATTCTTGCAACAGAAATAAAATATATTAACGGCATAGGCATACAAATCGGAAATAAAAATTCTTAGTTTAAAATATAACCTTCGTCTTAACTTCTGTAAGATGAGGGGTAGGCTTGCCATTTAAAATAACTACATGTAACGAGATAATTCTATCCGCTACATTTTGTTCGTTTTCTTCGGTTTTTTAATTATTCTATTTTTTAAATTCCATTCCTTGTTGTATTAGGCCTGTTCAAAATGATATATTTAACTGAGAGTAGTATTTTCCCAAATAATTTTATCATTAGTTATTAAAACGTTGAGGTGGAATTTTTGGTGAATTTTATATAAGAGGGAGTTAGCAACATTGGCTAGAAGCAGAAACAAAGGCAGGAGGTGCGCGTGTTGGGATGTCAAAATCCGCCGAGGTGCTTCGTTTAAAATCTTCTCTGCAGCTAATGAACGAAATACACAGTTACAACGTATGAAGAAAACAATAAAACTAGCTAAGGACTCTGAGATCCAGCAAGTTGTTGATTTTGTAAGAAACATAAAACATAGGCCTCATTTTCTAAATCTAATAGAAAAAAGGACAAATTTCGTTTCGTATGCATGTTTTGTAGGGCAGCCATATTTCTGTGTAACGCGTAACAATTGGAGATATAAGAGTCTAGTTTTAGTAACACTCCTCCTTCTTTTGGTTTCCAGTAAATGCAAAGATGTGATTAAAATTTTCATTTAAGAGTCATTTATTCTGTTATTTTTCTCCCTCATTATTTATTTCGTTATAATTTGTTGATATTGGATGAATTGAAAGTAGTGAAATGAATCATTATTTAATTGTGCTGAGGCTTACGAAATAAAAAGGTGTTTATATTCTTTAAATAGATACTAGAATTGTTTTGGTATAAAGGAGACGAAGATAAGATTATTTCGTGATTTCGTTCCTAGAAGTTTCTAATTTTTGCTAGTAATAACATACTCTTTGTCCCAAAACATATTCTACGTCTTAACAATGGCAACAATTCGGTATGTTAATTGTAATATTAGATTTGTTGAACTAATGAGATGGCGCTATGGCATAGATCGAAAATAGTTATTTCTGGTAGTGTAATTAATAAATTTTAAATATTAGGATAGGTAGTTACAAATGTAAAGTTAGGATTCTTTTTTTAAAATTCGTGCTGTATCAATTTCGTTACCGGTAGAAATATTGAAATCCTGATTAGTCATGGCATAGTATTGTTATTTCGGTGAACATTCAATGTTGTCTCTTTACATGCTTACTTCAGAATATGGTATAGGTCAGGAAAGAGGGGTAGTTTAAATTATGTGGTTTAATATATTCCCTAATTATTTTGCGATACGTGGTTTTCTACAGTAGTTACTAAAAACAAAATCTTACATTTGTTGTTGTTTACATTTGAGGGTCTTACTTACTACAGCTTACTGCTGAAAATAGTTGATCACACATACGCATTTGTTTTTAAAAATTAAATTCACCTTACAACCCTTGCCTATTTCTTCTGGCTTTTGTATGATAAGTCCGTCAATGTAAAATATTTATTTTTGTGTCTTAACTGCAAATTTTATCAGTGTACCGTAATATTTTCGGCAATCCATTGCCTATCCTTGAGCATAGGGAACCTAATTTAATTAGACTTACCGTCGGATGCCTAAAGTATTTAATGGAAGATAAATGTGTTGCCAGTTATGCTGTTAAATATCATTTATTTTAATTTTCTTTCAGTTTTCGTAATTTGGAAGGAAAAATGTTTTCGTTTATTTTAAATATATCTTGGTAAAATGTATTACTGAATTGAATACGAGACGACTGATTATCTCTAATTGAACGTTTGCGAATATAATATCCGAGACTGAAATCGTTCTCGGAGAGGAAATGTTACGAAACTTATCAATTTATGTCCACTTTTTTTCCAATTCATCAACCTTATGTTTCTGAATTCTTTCCAAAGTTTTACCCAACAACTATGTGTTTACATTTAACTTTAATTTGTCCTTAAGCTATGTAACAGTTATTTCGGTTTGATCAGTGATTAGGAATATGCAAAAGTTTAAAATAAAGGAAAGCTGTTATCGCGTTATCGGCTGTTTGAAGTGCATCCAACCTTTCGTTTATTTTTGTAATCCTTCATTAATGGTACTGATTTATTGAATTTTCGGGATAGTACTTAGAAAATTTTGAAACTCCAAAGGACCGTAAACTTCTGAGACTAGTGTTTTATTCTCCTTTTTTTGATTGGCGTATAACATTTCCTTTTGTAACCCTCCTTGGTTAAGTAAAAGTTTCGAGATTGAATTGAGTTTTTGGAAGTATAAGTAATGTAGGAAAACGGTTTCTTAAAATATTTACACGGGGATATTATTGTAATTAATAATGTACCGTAATTAATTATATAATGATTAGGAAATGTAGCTCCTTTCTTCGTTGATTGAATAAGTTATGTAGCGACGCGTCAATTGTAAAGAATAGCCAATTAACGGCAAATAGGAAAATATTATGATTAAATGAGTACTTGTAGTAAAAGTTTGTAACGGAGCTGAGAAAAAAAACAACAATCCCCGCGGCTGTCTCTATCGTCTCATTCATTGCGTTCGGTTTTAAGGTATTAATTTTGTAAATGCCCTAGAAGTGGAATTGTTACTGTAATCGTAACATTATTGAAGTCAATACGAATTCAGCACGTTAATGGGAATAAGAGACCATTAAAATTAAATGTCTAGGATGTTTGGAACTGTATGTGATGATCATGCGTACGTGTTGATTGGACAACTAATTGGTTCTCAATGTGGTCTTCGAGTTCCTCTATCTGTCGTCTGAAATTTAAAAATAATAAAAAAAGTAGTTCGTTTTCCTCAATGTGTATAGAAGTATAGGACTTACCTGATAATTGAATATCGACATTTACCACATTGATTATTATTTCTATTCTTTCTTTTGGAATCATCTAAAATTCTGGAAAATATTTCATCAATCTAAATTCTGAAAAAGTTTGAAAGTTTAACAGAAGCATTAACATTTCGTTACATTTGGTTGAATTCTTGGATGAAGTGTTAGTGACAGTTTATACAGCATACGTTCATGTTTAATTGAATTTTCGATCTTGATACTGGAAATTGAGAATAAAAGTATTCTTATTCAGTTTTCTTTATTTTTGGACGATACCATGGAATTTAGTTGCATTTTGAATATTTGATAAATTTTCGGCTTACAGTATTTAAAAATTAATATAAAAATATCTGGCTTCCTGTGTATGTCTGTAGGACAAATATCTTGAGTTTAATTGGTGACTGAATTAATTTATCAAAGTTAACTGTGAGGACTAAATTGGTGGTCAAGAATAATTACTAAATTATATATTCTTTTTCTTTTAACATTATATATTTAAAATTTTTTCTCTTCGGGTAAATATTGATATAACGATGAACGAGATCTTATGTCTAACTATCGATGAGAATACTAAATGCTTCGAACCTCGAAGACTGTGATTTCAAGTATTAAAAAATAGGAGAAGGGAAAAAAGAAAAAGAAAGAAAAATCTATTGAACTATTTTGCAACAACGCAATGTAACTGGGTTGTATATTGACTCCTTTGTGGCAATCATTAGTAGTTTCTCACCGGTGAGGATAGATCATTTCGGGCCCCCCTTTTTTTTTTTTGCTTTGTTAAAATAATTTTCTTTTATTTGATGAATGTGTGAACCTGTTATATTTTTAAAAAATGTTTATTTTTTCAACTGTATTTTTCCCTCAATTTGAATTTCCACAATGGATGAACTTCTTAATATATATTTATTGGATGATTATTACGATTATTTCTTTTACTTAGCATTAATTTATTTTATTTTATTGTTATTATATTTTTGTTGTTTGTTATTTTGTTATCCCCTTTTTGGGAAATAAACTATTTTAAAAATATCAGCGGTTTACATATTTATCACTTATTATCTTTTTAACAGTGTCAGCACCTGATTTATGGTAGGTTTATGGAAAATATCATATTTTATTTAAGATATGTTGAATGTGGATATTAACGTTAATGTTAAGCTAGATATATAAGTGATATTATTGTGTTTTTATTAAATGATTATTTTATTCGAAAGGGGCTCGGGTCTTGTTGAGGCAGGAATCTGCACTACTTGGCAAATGCATTTGTGTGGTCATAGTAATGAGAATCGGATTGAAAATTTAATTTTTTAAATACTCTTATTTTTCAAATTTTTTATTTAACAATATTTTATTAACTTTTGCTTTCTTTACTGACTCATTGGGTGATATCAATAAAAACAAGTAACTACTCCTGAGAAGTTCTTCTCGAGAATCGGAGTAACTACACCTGGAGTAATCTCCTCTCTCAATTTCGTATCAATAAAACAAGCCACTACTCAGGTCTAGACTGCTCCACACTTATGAACGTTCACTCCTGTTTCCTATGCACGTAGCAGTGAGTCATATCAATAAAAGAAGTGATTACCCATTTCTTCCATCCGTCGCGCGGTCATTTTGTTCATTTTTAAGCTATGGCGTTGTACCCAAAACACCATGGAACGGGCAAGTAGCAACGACCGCTTCAATCAAAGTGTATTTGTGAATGTTATAAAAGAGTTTCCAGTGGTACTTTCAAAAGTCACAGTTACCAGAAAGTAAACTAAGGAAAGTCGAAGCTTTGAAGGAAATTACAGTGAAATGCAACGAAATCATCTACAAATACATCTGGGACTGAGACACAAATCCAAAAGAGAATCTTTAATATTTGAGCGAGAATAAAACAAAAAGAAAAAGAGAAAAAAAACGGGAAACAAGAAAGTAGCACTGAAACCATGGGAACGAACCTATTGGAGCTGATGGATGTTTCAAATCCTGCAATATCAAGATTAACACGACAAGCGCATATCACGTGTTGTCCAAGGTCTTTGTAGATTGTTTGGCTTTAAGAACGAAATCAGACACTTGGCCCCTTTGTTTCCTTTTTTAAAAAAAGTCCAGCCAGTCACGTCATAAAGCACGTCCACCTGATTGCGTTTTCCACACCATACTTGTCCCCTTTCGCCTTGACATAAACAAAATACATTCTCATGTATACACCCTTCCTATCAACGTTGAGTTGAGTTGATTTTGAGTTTAACGTTCTTTTCACTAGCGAGGCTATATGAGACGGGAGCCCCTGATTAACGTGGAACCCGCACATGAGCTCCTGCCGGGAATCGAACACGGGTCTCCCATGCCAAAGGAATGTACGCTAACCGCGTAGCTACGAAGGAGCTCTTCCTATTAGTGTATTCGTTTCCAAAATACTAGGTTTCTTTATTGCCACGTGTGTATAGTCAAGTGCTCCGATATCACCCGGAAATGTATATTGTTTTTGCCACTCTGCCTTTGCTGTTTGCATGTTACGCATACTTCCGGATTTTCAGATTTTGCAATAATCGCATCCATTACACTTGTAGTAGTCATAGACACAGTACCTTGAGCCACACCAGAATCCCCTGATATTCCGACCTGGAATCCCGGATCACTCACGTAACGCAAGAAAACACGCATCTTTTCCTCATTACGTAGTGCACCACCCCGAATTTCGGTTGATTCTCCTAAAAAATGTTGTGCTAACCACTCTACATTTTCTGTCATGAACCTATAGTGTTTTTTTTTTTTTTTGGTAATGTCCATTTGCAACATTTCTATGCAATTTACAAGCTTTTCTACGTAGCGAAACAAGCATATACTCTGTCATATTTCGCACGAAGTCATCTATCTAGCTTGCTCCACAAATTTGGAGAAGTTACTAGTATCACAGAGGAGTCTTTGATTTTTATTGATATCAAACGCGGAGTAGTTACTCGGCTCGAGAATAGAAGTGTGGTTACTTGAAAAGGGCGGGACTTCTCCGAGGTCAGCCGAGACGAGTAGTGCTCAGTTCACTTTTATTGATACCCATGCGAGTAACTACTACAAAATTGGGAATAATGAGTAACTTCTCCGTTTTATTAATACCACCCATTCTCTCTCTTTTGGAATTAAGGTTCTCGCTAGTATAGCTGTACATCTCCATTTCCTAAATTCTAAAAAATAAAAGAAATCCATTTTTTTCTTCTTAAATTCAATTCTAGCTATTATTATTATAGAGATTATTTACGTTTTGGGAGACGAAAACTTTAACACGTCTCATACATTATCATTGAATTCAGTGAACCGAAAGGACATAATTGCACTTTATCTATCATACGTTTACGGCTTAATTTTTATACAAAGCGAAATATCCGAATTCGTGAACCTTGAACAGATACCACTCATCTGTTCCGGTGTTGTCTTGTTTGCACAAGTTGAATTAGCAGTAAGGAAACCTAGGCTTATTTGATATTTTGTCAAAGGTGATATAATACTACATACAACGTTGTACAAAAGGGTAATGGAATTCCTTTTATCCTTTGTAAATTAAAATTATATAAACAAATTAAACTGTATGATACACAAAAAAAATGAAATTTTGAGTTTTACGTCCCACGCTTATGCCGGTTAGGCTAAAGGAGACGGTGATAATGAGTAATGAATGAAATGGTGGAATGAAGAAAGTGGGAGGAAACGGGAGAACCCCGAGAAAACCCACGCACACGGTGTTTGTCCACCACAAAGTTCACTTGGCGGGAGCAGGGTTTGAACCCGAGACCCCTAGCACCAGAGGTGAACGCTCTACCATTGAGCCACCGCGACCCCATGATACACTAAAGTATACAATGCCCAATACACTGGTAAGAATAGGTTCCCTCTGCTTTGTCCCTATGTTTGCTCGATTTCATTCGGCAGAAAACATTCTTCTCGCTACCGACAGCAATTGAATGTTAATCTGAACAGCGTTGCACCCTTACAGAGCAAACGACATAGGGAGTAAGACAGTGAGTGTTTGTTTCCTCTTAGAAAATTCAGGTTTTAGAATAATTTCGTTTTTACTTAGGAAGTCAGAGAAGGGAGGAAAGACGTCCTTCCGTTTCTTCCATCGAGAAATGGCTGCTGTAGTAAAAGTATTCAAAATTTGAGTTGGCTTGGGGCATTATTTAATATTATGTAATTGAGCTAATTTTTCTCATAGGTTACTTCGGGCTGAATTGAAACTTTTTATAGTGGCTAGACTCAAATGCAACTCGGAAGTCAAAAAATAAGGAGAATTTTTATACTATATATATAATTATTGTATAAGTTATTAATCAAATGTAAATAAATTAAAATTATTTTGATAAGGCAAGACATAAAGCAGAAATCAGTAAAAGCACATAAAAAATTCCCATTCATTTCAAAGAAAACGGAACAATTGTTTGACTTATAAATCAATTGCGAACAACGATATAAAAGGCATAGATACTTAACATTGTTAATAGGAAACTGGTAGAGATTATTTGTACTTTTTGGGAAAAGAAACTGAGTATTAGAAGAATCGGAAAAGTAACATCATCAGCTGCTTCTTCCAATCTCCCTCCACGTCCTAACATGAGCAAGTGGCCGAGCTAGTAGTAGTCGAAACGACGTAGAAGTACAGGGTGCAGCATGTTAAACCGGCCCGTAAAGTGAACACATAAAATGAAATGTAATGTATTGAATATGATTAACTACAACACATAAATGAAATGTATTGAATATGACTACTCACCTTCACAGCAGCCTTCACAGCAGGTGCTGAAAGTGTCCTCCGCCCACTTCAACACACATGTGAGCACGATTGAGGAGATTCATATATACCCTTGTCAGTTCTTGTGTTGTAATGCTATTGGTGACATCCTGGATCCTGGTCTTGAGTTCTTCAATTGTGTGTGGATTTGTTTCGTATACTCTTCCCTTTAACAGTCCCCATAAGTAAAAGTCACACGTGTACAAGTCTGGTGACCGAGGAGGCCACACATCTTTGCTGATTGTCCTCTCTGGTGTAAACATCTCATGCACAAGGGACAATGATGCAGCTGATGTGTGGCATGTTGCACCGTCCTGCTGAAAGTAACATAACTGACGCTCCTCTTCGGTCAAGTGTGTATAAAACTCCTCCAGGATTCCCATATACACGTCACTGTTCACTTTCGTCTCAAAGAATATGGGCCCAATAACGCGTGTGGAGGAAATGGCACACCAAACACCAATCTTCTCATCATGCAAGGGTACCTGGTGGATTGCGTGTGGATTTTCTGTCGACCAATACCAGTTTTTTGGGAATTTACGTACCCAGACAGGTGGAACCACGCCTCGTCACTCATGATGAGCATTAGTGGACCCAAGAAACCACTGGCAACATTGCTCAACAGCCATGAACAGAAATGCACCCTATTCTGCAGGTCAGGCTCCTTCAGTTCTTGCACAACACTTATCCGGTACAGTTTTAACTTCAGTCCCCTTAAAACACGTCTGCAACTTCTCTCACTCGCATGAACCTGTTGACTCAATCTCCTGGTTGACTTTCGAGGATTTCTTGTCATTATCTCCTCTACCTGCATCTTTAATTCAGGTGTGCAGACAGATGGTCGTTTGTTCCTGGGAGCATTTTGAACCGATCCTGTACGCTGCCATTTTTCAATCAATTCCTGAATGGTGCTTTTTGCTGGCACAGAACGTCCTGGAAATTTCTCCCGAAACAAATTCTTTGTTTTCACAAAAGATCCAGTGAGAATGAACCCTTCAACAATGGCAACACGCTCGGGTATCGAATACGGCATTATCACACACTGACACTCACCCGGCTTAACACAACGAGGCCTTTTTCTCAACTGGTTTCGACAAGTTTCACTGGCTGCGGCTGCACGTGACTGCTGCAGGTCACGTAAGTCGACCCGACCTCGACACGCCATCTCTTGGTAGGAAGGTAGATTATTTAAGTGTTGCCAAAAACACAATATACCAGAATATTACGACGGGCCGGTTTTACGTGCCGCACCCTGTAGTATTCTAGGGTTCAAACGGGAGTAAGAGAGAGACAAAGTCGAAGATTTATACACAAAAGAATACATTTTCAAGTAAGTGAGGGAAAGAATGAGGAGAGAGAAGTGAAGTGATCTGGCGAAGAGGGGAGGAGAATATGAGATAGGTCAGTAAAGATATGATCAGAGAAGGAGAGAAACGAATGTGCAGATGGTTCTATTTTTCAGACCTTGTTCTACTGAATCTATCCTCTTCTGTTTTCTGCCTCTCTCTCCTGTTTTCCGGTCATAGGCTTAGAGATCTCCTTTTCCTCTAGCTTTTGCTGTCTGCCTGTGTTCTTTCCTGATCCCTTTCCATCTAAATATATGCGCAGTTCCTAGATCTCCAATTGTTCGGAGTAAACGTTTACTTGTCAGTGCCCCATAGTCACTACTTTATAGACAGTTATGGGTTTAGACTATTATTAATAAGGTATAAAAAATGTGTCGCGACGTCGTGGAGGTTAGTAAATTGTGTCGTATAACAAATCAAAACATGATTATGAGCATTTATTACATCATGTTACCTCTGAAATGCTTAATCAGGTTATATTTACTTGTGTTTACGTGGAGGAAGTTACAAATGATATAAGTTTACGTTTTCCACAAAGATGAAAACTTGCTACAATTAACGGACTTCCCAAGAGTAAAGGAAATAGTAGTGAAGTTAAACGTTAATTACTAGTAGCAATAATATTAGCACTTGCCAAGGTATTTGAAACTGTTGTTAAGAAAATAATATTCAGATATTTATCCAATTATTTCGAAAAGTCGGCATCGTTTTCTATCCCAGAACTCAACAGTAACTAATTTTGCTGAGTTTATTGACTTACTAGCAACATTATTGCCAATAAAAATTAAATAGACACAGTTTATAAATATTTCAGTACAGAGTTTGGTCATAAATCATCATGCTTTTCCTAGCAAGCTTGTATTTTGTACTTTAATTTCTCACATATCCTACCTAAATTTATATCATTATATATTCGTGAACACAGATAACGTGTACGCTACAGTAATGACCTGACTTATAATTTGTTAACCACTCAGATGTTTCGCAAGATTCAAATTTAGGGACTTTGCTACTTTTGTTATATAAGAATGACTTACATGATGTAATAAAACCACAAAAACAGTTTTTTTTGCAGATGATTTAAAATTTTAGCCTGTCATACATACAGAAAGAGAGAATATTAGCTTGCGAAATATTATTAACGCACTTTCTAATTAGTGCAAACTAAGCAAATTATTGTTAAATACGGAGAAGTATAGTAATAAACCAAAAAGAAAATGTTTCTATGTTCAATATCACATAAATAGTATACAACTGCAAGGAGTTGACAGCATAACTGATATTGGTGTGTCATTAAAATCAAATGTTTCGTTCGAATGGGATCGTAAATGAGACTTACAGAAATCTGGAGTTTGTAATTAAATTCGAAAGTAAGTTGAAGAACGCTAAGGTACTTTAAATTTTATTGTAATGGATGTATACGTTCCAAACTAGAATAAGTATTGATAATTTTGAACACTAGTGCGCAATAATATGTACACCATCAAAACTAATTCAATCCAAGTGTATGTACTATTTAATATACAAGGATACAGGAATATATTATCGATATGAACAATACAATTTATTTCTATAAAATTATTTATTGTATTCTCTTGAAACAAGAACTGCTCACATTGTAAATAGTCCTAGACATAATGAGAAAGATTCATCACCAACATTGCTATCAGATATCTCGCATCATTTGTCGAAGAACAAAATGCACTCGAGCTTACCAACACCTCACAGAGTACCATAGTGTACGACTATATTGGGTATATGCTCTATTACAAACATGTGCAGTTTTTAAATGCTGCTTATTTAGCAGCATTTAAAACTGCAATATGATTATGTAGCGTATATATAATATGAAGAAGCAAAACAATATTTTGAGCATATACTTTAGTATATATAGAAGTAACATTGTTGATTGTATCTATGTACGTAACTATATACTACTAAACACCACCAATAGGTGTACACATGTTGTGTGTAATTGACAATAAAATGAAATGAAAATTAAGATTTATTTTGAACACTTACGACGAAGGATTGTCTGAAATTTCTAACAAAAAAGAGTTTAGAGATGTCTTCGACTTTGAGTTTAAGCAACTCAAATTACAGTACCAGTGACATAGCCGCCATGGAATATTGTTCTCATAAAATCAACAAAGCCAAGCAGTGCCAGAAAGATGTATGATAGTTTCTATGCATAAGATGGTGTTTGATTAAAATTACAGCACTCACCCATGTCTTAAAGACAATTGGGAGCTACCTCAAAGAAGTAGTAAACTCCGATCCAAAAAGAAAAGAGTGAACTCTGATCTAGAAAGAAGAGAGTGAACTCTGATCTAGAAAGAAAAGAATGAACTCCGATCTAGAAAGGAAAGAGTGAACTCTAATCTAGAAAGGAAACAGTGAACTACGATTTAGAAAGAAAAGAGTAAACTCTGATCTGGAAAGCCAGTATTAACAGCAAGAAGAGCTGATGTGCTGAGCACGTATTTTCCCAAAGACATGACAAGCAGGGATGGCTCTATAATGTACTCAGAGATCTTTGAAATTAATAGGAATAATAAAAATTGATGAAAAAATTATGGACATTTTTTCTTGTATAGGAATGAAGATCGACCGCACAAAAATTTTAGTCATTTTAATATGAAGTTTGTAGCCCAAATTGATGTTCATGAAATATTTGGCAACATAGTATAAATCCCTCGAGGTTACATTCTGTGTTCTGTCTTAGCTATTTCTCGCGTTAGTCTGCCTCAGAGAGCCTGTTCTAGCGTACAAGGTAATCAAACTTTGTCTAAATAAACATGCTTTCTACCTACCTTCTTGTAGCCGGCTGGCGAAGAGTTAAGGTTAATGAACACTCACGGTAGGTTTAGTAAATTCTGCCATTGCTAACCTTGAGGAATGTTATGCATATTTTGGAATTCCTCCTGGAAATATATCTAGCAAACACGCCTTCCGCATAGAATACCAAGGTTCTGTTCCCGGTAGAACACATGTAATTCAGATTCAAAGTTAAATAGTAGATCTACATTTTGGTACTGAAAATGAACAGTCGAATGAATTGTCATTTGCTTTATGAAAGAACGAAAACTAATGAATATTTGAATTGCAATGCATCAGGAGAATGTTATCGTGTCCCAATTTAACAAGTTAAGAAAGATTATAAATATAGGAGAAATGAGGCTAGTGAACTTTTTGTTATTATTTACTTTATTGTATCCTTTTCAAATTGCACCGTTAATAATAATTATGTAAGTTAATGAGTATGTAATCAAATTACTTTTACGAAGTCTTAACCAGAATGAGAAATTCATTTTGAAGGAATGATTTGAGTACTAATGGCAACATAAATTATTTTTTTAATATTTGTACTTCCTATCAGATGTAAAAAAATGCCTTCAAAGTGAAACATCACTAGAGGTCCCGAAACGATCAATTCATTTTGTAGGGAAGGGATACAAAATTCTACCGCTGTCGTCCATGTAACTTATGTCTTGTATAACTCTTGAGCCACCACTAGTTGCAAGACAGCTCACAAGCCTCTATCCTGGAAGGACTGTTGCGGCAGAAGTTTAGCTATCTTGACAGTATGGGACAATTGGTTGGGTCAAACAAGTATTAGTCGAGACGATATTACTCGGTTTGTCCACCTCATACATTCTTGAGCTAAAGGATGGATGTTAAAATATTCTTATGACCAATTATTTGAATATAATTCACACCATGCACTACAAGTGATGTGGATAGTCTCAAAATAGAGCAAAAAGCTACACAAAACTTTTACACGTAGGTAAGTATAGTCAGTGTTGGACTATACTTAAATTCTGGGAAAAGAACTAATAAGGCAATTTTCGTAAGGCTTCGTGTGAGATTCATTGTAGAATGAACAGAAAAAAATCGCTTTTGAAACATGTTGATGATTAAGGTTGATTATAGTAATATAAGGGAGTCAGTTCCAAGCGGTCGGTCTGTAACATAGAATTCGGGATTTCACAAGCTGTGCAAATGAGAAAGAAACACAACGAGGGAAGGAAGCGGGGGGATGATGTATGCAAGGTCGGCCCTAGGCAATTTACCGCCCGTGTAATGGTGCCATTTGTTGCCTCTCTACTTTTACCAGGAAGAACAAATCTTAAAAGTCACGTACCTAAATATGCTACCCCATCATGAATAACATGTGAGGGAAGGGCACTGGGGAGGGAAAGGGCACTGGCACTCAAAGGGCCTAAACACTACAAATACAATCTCGCTGTATCTTTTATTTTTCTTTACATATTAATATTATGATAGTGAAAGACTAAGCAAACACACTTGCAGAAGAAATGTGGTAAATTATTTTTATAGAATTCAATATCGAGTATCAATCTCAATACATCAGGTTGCAGTTTCAGTGCTACTACCTTTTTTAACTTTATACCTTGATTTTCCTTCTACATTTGTTAAAAAGTTTTTATTTAAAAAAACTTTGTTTCCATCTTCAATGAAAAATGCAAAATTCGATAACGCTCAAACGAGTTGGAGAACTTGCCCGTACTAAGCGTATTTCCCCTTCGGTTGCAAATATAACTGGGGGTTCCTGATCTGATTAATATTTCTGCAAATTTACAAATTAAGACACAAGGAGAAAAGAGGAGAATATAGTGTCAATAAACAACAATTTAAAATTGTACGAAATTACCGGTTAATATGAAATATAGAACCATTAACAGAATTAACTCTGTAACTCGTTTTCTCAATTCATTTTTTCCCCTTTATTTTCAGGATTACATCATCACTGAATTTCTCCATGGAGATTATCTTCATTTAGCAGCATCCAACTGGAGCTCAGCCTTGTAAATGAAACATTTTTAAAAGTGTAAATGGCGAAGGGGAGATTTGAACAGGGATATCCGGATTACAAAACCACCGCGCTAGTCACTCACCTAAAGCGATACTTCTTCCAGCTCGACTAAGTAAAGAGCCTTTTTTTTCGCTCAAAACAGTGGCTTCTTAATATTCAAATTGATTGCCAAAACAACGGAATATGTAACTGAGGACTCAGAACGCATTATGTCACTGTAATCACTAAACCATCAACATTACAGATTTCTTAAAAACAAAAGAAAATTCAAAATTCCTTTGTTTTGAATCAAATACGGCGCGTGTATTATACTCGTAAACAAACTAGAGATGAATCAGTTACTACGAGTAATCAAGGTACAGTGGTCAAGGAGCTCCATAAATAATCTGAAGGTAATCGAATCGAATCGGATCCAGGAACGATCAGTATTTTTCATTTACTTTAGAATTTTGGTGGCGATTGATCGGCGATGATACACATTTTATTATCTACATATATTTGAATACTCAGATGTTTCAATACTTCAACTATCTCACTAATAATAATAGTAATAATAATAATAATAATAATAATAATAATAATAAATTAATCATAATAATTATTATCTTATAAAATATTAAAAGTTAGGATGTTATTATCACTCAGGCCATAACATTACTACCAGAAATGTAACATTTGGCAAGAATATTTAGGTTTTATTTAGTGTTTACGAGAAGAGGAATTTCTCATCTCGTTTGTAAAATAAAACAAACAAAATTGGGACGAGAATTAAGAGTTTACATTCAAGACGGGACAAAGCTAACTCAAGTTATCATCTCTGTTTGGAGATGGGAGTCGAGACGAGACGAAAAGTATCGTAAATATTTCTCGTTTTATCTCTATTCTCGAAATAGTTTATATCCATTCTTGAAGTAACAATTGATTTGTAGACTGAACCTTGTACCCTATTTTCTTACTTTGTATTTCGAAACTCATTGAATTTATTATGGTCTGTGTAGGTATTTATGTAGCAAAGCTTTTATAATGACTTCTGCATATCCTAAAAGTTAATTTATTATATGCTTTACTGTTCAGTGATATTCAGTTATTTTTATTACAGTTATTTTCCTCAAAACGTACAGTAAAATACTTTGTGCGTGAAATTTTAGTGCAATGCTTTCGTTTAAAATTTTGGTAGTTGCAGAGGTGTGTCCTGCCGGTTCACACACCATTGCGAAATCCCGACTTATGTGTAAGTTTTGCCTAATTTTAGGGCAACTTTAAAAATTTTAATACCACTAATAACATTATTATTATTAGTAGTAGTATTAGTATTGTTAGCGAACATTTAAGACTTCAATATTACGTACTATTGCATTGTAACTAAGCATAGTGAAGTTGATAGGAAAAGAAAAAAACAAAGGATAAGAGATACTTTCGAGGGATTACTGTCCGAAAGGAAACGACGGAAGAGAAAGAAGGTGTCAGCTCCTGCACAATATTATTATCGAAATTTCGGATGCCTAAACAGAAACTAAGTAGGATTTGTCTTCATCACAATTCATAGTAACACAATTTCTTTGGATAAAAGACTTTGCATTATGTATACGTTATATTGATATATCAACAAAATATACATACCTATATAAAAAGAATATTTCGTATTTACAAATTTTGGTTTAGAAGATATGTGGAACATGTTGGAAATGGCAAACGAAAATATTATTTCTAGGAGTAGGAGTAATAGTGGAAGTCGCTCGGAATAATTGCTAAGAAACAATTTCGTTTCAGACACATTTATGACTCATACTCGGCCAAAAGCATGACCCTTAGGAGTCGTATTTGTGAATTGTTTGCTAAACTCATTACGTTTCCACACATTACGAATCAAGGTTATAGATAGACATGTGACGTCATATGGCTAGTATATCCCCTGTGAAGAAAGCCATTTTCACTCTAACTTGTAAGACCGAAAGAAATTGAATGTTTCATGTTATTTCACATTGGAAGTATGAATATTGTAGTTGATAAAAACAACTTACCGCAGCGGGAATCGAACCCGGGACAACCTGAATGAGAAAACGAATGCTCACGCCAATACGCTAAGCCGCTCTGCTAATAAGAGTC
Organism: Thermobia domestica; assembly: GCF_964235325.1. NCBI lineage: Eukaryota > Metazoa > Arthropoda > Insecta > Zygentoma > Lepismatidae > Thermobia > Thermobia domestica. The sequence goes on along the minus strand of NC_137458.1, from coordinate 145,175,519 downwards.
AAAAACATTCGTGTGTGGAGCAAATTGCACACGTTTACGATAACGACGAAACACTTTGATTTCTGTGATGATAAAATTCTATGATCGAGAGACTCCAAATTTAAATTAGAAAACAAAAATAGACATACAAACACGCAAGGCATATAGGAGAATCTGGTTTAACAGTAATTCGTACCCTTAACTAGAACCTAGTGCTTCAGACCACTTTCTTTTCTGATTCACCAAAAGTATCTTCATAACTTACCTCCATTATATTCGGTTATTCTCATTTTACAGTTATTTCCAGTAACCTTGAACAACAGGAACACGAAACACACATACATCGAGGACATATACAATTTCAGAGGAAATTCCCCCGGGAGGTGAACACGGAACTGCGAGCATTGTACTGTCTGATTCAGTGATAGCGTGGGTCAGTGGAAACTTGATCCATCACCTATGGAGGCCCACGACCAACCATGACACTCCATGATCCACTACCTACCATGAGCCACCATGACCCACCACCAACCGTGACCCACCATGACCCACTCGGACCCACCACCCACCGACCTGCTCCAAATCACCATCCACCATGACCCACTCAAACCCACCACCCACCATGATCCACTCTGACCCACCACCTATCAAAACCCATCGTAATCAACTCTGGATTAAATTATCATAGTATAATTATTTCCTTCTTGAAATATCGATACATTTCAATGGAAAAACGCATGAAATTTGAAAATCTCAAATCAAGGTAAGTAGATCAACATACAGTCCAAACTTAAAACTTCCGTGTAATTAACGTACGTTACAAATGTTATGTCTATTTTTCTCACAACTTTATTATTGATTGCCCTGTGTCCTAAGCGCTAGATATAATAAACATAAGCTTCAACAATTATTATAGAAGAAAGCGCATGATTTTTTTCTCAATTTGTTTGTGAATTAGTTTATCAGCTAATATAGATCGTTTTCGATTATTTTTACAAACCAAACCAGTATCAATTTTGCATATATAGAACGTGACGCCGCCCCCTCATAAAGAAGAATTTTTAAAAATGTTATGAGACGTTCTATTCATTTTCAATAGAGAGTTAATATACTGAATATCATCTCCGTAAGTTTAACTGCTGCTGAGATACTCATTTTTTTCGCAAAAATTGGGATCCTTACTACCCCTTAAGATATTATTATAATGAGAGTGATATGATAAAATCACAGTTTTTATTAAGGCCAAACTATATACCAAAAGTTATTTAATTTGAGTTCGATATGATGATCAGGCACACATAGTTTGATCCAGTTTTTATAGAATAATTTATAAATTACAGTGGGTCAAAAATGACTCACAAGCTGTGTGTTCTGAAAGTCAAGTAGTAGTATAAGTCCCATTGCTGTTATTGCAATTACAAATATTAATATCCAAAAATGCATGAAGCTCTCAGGTAAGTAAACAGAAACAAATGAAAAAGGAAGGGTAATGCAGACCTTGAAAGTAAAATGTAGACAAATTCACCTGCATTCAGAAGCATACCCTAGCTATAGGAGGTAAATAGGTGGTTCTGATTAGTTGAAGTTATCCTTTTCTCGCCACGTAGCAAAAATATATCAGAAATCAAGCACATACTATTGTCGGTCTCCGTGGCCGAGCGTGATGGCACAACTGATTAGTAATTATAATTGTTTTTGGGGCGGGTTCAAACCCAGCTCAGGAAAAGTTTTTAATTCTTATATTTTATGTTTTAATAAGTTCCCATAATATTTTTTTCATTAAAATAAAAAATAAATAAAATAAGACTCAAGAAAAGCGATTTACTTATATTACACGTGCAGTTTTGCTACACGAATCCATAGTATAAGTACTAGCGGTAGTAACAACGGTTTAGAAGCTTTGTAGGACTCGTTTTCTTTCAGTTTGACTGCCATGATATTAATTTAACCTCAGCTGCTTCTTCAATTTTCTTCTTTAATTCCAAAAAACTGACAATTTTCTTCTATTACGATAATACACAAGTAGTGACGTGAGGTGGAAAATTTTCCGCGGTAAATTTTCCACTATATTTTTCTGGAAATTTTTTCGTTCTAAAAATATCAGTAATCAAGTAACAATTCCTCAGTAAGAATAAAATTTATTGAATTCATGTATAGAAATGATAAAAAAGTGAAAGATAGTTTAAAGAATCTGAAAATTTTAATGGCTCTCAAAATTTTCAGTACTATGTAGGAAGAAGTGAAACAATTCTTCATTAATCGAAATATTTTCTGACTTCAATGGAAAAATTGAAGAACTTTTTATGGGTTGGAAAATATTCATTTTGAATCAAAAATAAAACAACTTTTTTGAATCGGAAAGTTTTATTGCTCTGTAGAAACAAGTGTAAAGAATTTTCATAGATAGGAAAATGTTTATTTACGATGTAGAAATAAGTGGAAAAAACTTTTCATAAGCCGGACAATTTTGGATTCATGTATAATGATGTTAGGTGGAAACTTTTCCACTATATTTAACTATGTATTGAACTACAAAATTTAATTTCTGTAGAGAAAAGTTGGTCAGCAATAAATTATAATTTTCCAATTAGCTTTCGGGAACCGGAAAATTTTCTAATATTTCAAGTTGGGAAGTAAAAATTTACATAGTGGTTTCTCTCTCTCTCTCTCTCTGCGAGCTCCTTCGTTGCTAAGCGATTAGCATACGCGCCTTGGCATAGAAGACGTGGCTTCGATTTCCGTCGGGAGATGATGTAGTTCGGATTCTATGTTAATCAGTTGGTCCCGTCTCATATAGCCCCACTGCTGAAAGCGTTAAACTCAAAATCAACTCAATTCAACTCTCTCTCTCTCTCTTTCTCTCTGTGTGTGTGTGTCGAGTGGGTCGAGTTCCCTGAGTGGATCAGTGCGTCGAGGGTCAACATGTGACCCACTGCGAACCACCACCCACCATGACCCAATGTGACCCACTGACCCAGTCTGATCTACCGACCCACTCTACTTACTACATAGTAGACAGTATTTTCTGAACTGTATATTTTTTCACCCCCGACCCTAGCCATAGGAACTAAGTACACCTTTCTGATTGGTTGCAGTTTGCGATTGTCCAAACCTTCTGGTGTATGTATTGTGTATAATACTAATAGAAGAAAATTGTCACTATGTTGGAATTAAAGAAGAAGAAAATTGAAGAAGCAGCTGAGATTAAATTAATATGATGGCAGTCAAGCTAAAAAAAAAAACGAGCCCTAGGGGCCTTCTGAACCGTTGTTACTATCGCTACTACTACTACTACTACTACTACTACTACTACTACTACATATACTATGGATTCGTGTAGCAAAACTGCACGCGCAACGCAAGTAAATAACTTTTTGAGTATTACTTATCTTATTTTAATGAAAAAATTGTTATGGAAACTTAATAAAAATAAAATATAAGAATCCGAACGGAATATAAGAATCAGAGGAAGTTTTGCTGAGCCTGGTTTGAACTCACATCAAAAGTAAATATAATTACTAACCAGTTGTGACATCACGCTCGGCCACGAAGATCGACAGTAGTAGGTGGTTGATTTCTATATTTTTACGCTACGTGGCGAGAAAAACATAACTTCAACTAATCAGAACCGCCTATTTACCTCCTATGGCTAGGGTCGAGTGTCATTGAAAAATATGCTTCTCAACACAGGTGAATTTGTCTACGTTTTACTTTCAAGGTCTGCATTACCCTTCCTTTTTCATTTGTTTCTGTTTACTTACCTGAGATGAATATCTCTAAGTGAAAAAAGAACTTCATGCATTTTTGGATATTAATATTTGTAATTGCAATAATAGCAATGGGACTTATACTACTACTTAGCTTTTAGGACACACAGCTTGTGAGTTTTCAAAGAAGCTAACTACTGGAAAAAATACATTTTTACCCACTGTAATTTAAAAATTGTTATATAAAATGGATGTAACTATGTGTGCCTGATCATCATATCAAACTCAAATTAAATACCTTTTGGTATATAGTTTGGCCTCAATAGAAACTGGGATGTTATCATATCACTTTAATTATAATAATGTCTTAAGTAGGTAGTGGAGATCCAAATTTTTGCGAAGAAAATTGAGTATCTGAGCAGCAGTTAAACTTACGGAGCTGATATTCAGTATATTAACTCTTTATTGAAAACGAATAAAACGTCTTATAACATTTTTAAAAATTCTTCATTATGAGGGGGCCAGCGTCACGTTCTATATATAACCAAATTGATACTGGTTTGGTTTGTAAAAATAATCGAAAACGATCTATATTAGTTGACAAACACATCCACAAACAAATTGAGAAACAGAAATCTTGCTCTTTTTATTATAATAATTGTTGAAGCTCATGTTTATTATATGTAGCGCTTAGGACACAGGGCAATCAGTAATAAAGTTGTGAGAAAAATAGACATAAAATTTGTAAAGTACGCTTAATTACACGGAAGTTTTAAGTTTGGAGTGTATGTTGATCTACTTACCTTGATTTGAGATTTTCAAATTTCATGCGTTTTTTCCACTGAAATGCATCGATAATTCAAGAAGGAAGTAATTATACCATGATAATTTAATTGAAATTCATCGAAATTTGGCCCATGACAAACACCTTACCATTTTATATCATAAAGGTCAGATCCACCGTTGATGTAACAGACCGGTGGTTGAGCGAGTGACCGTAAAAATTCAAACACCAATTAGTTACAATTTTACAACCTGGTTTTATTACAAGTATAAACTTTTTAGTCAGTAGAGAATCGACTGTGGATCATGTGTCAGAGTTGATTACGATGGGTTTTGATAGGTGGTGGGTCTCAGTGTATCATGGTGGGTGGTGGATCGAGTGGGTCACAGTGGGTGGTGGTTTGGAGAGGGTTGGTGGGCGGTGGGTCCGAGTGGGTCATGGTGGTTGGTGGGTCATGGGTTACGGTCGGTGGTGGGTCATGGTGGCTAATGGATCATGGAGTGTCGTTGTTGGTCGTGGATCACCATGGGTGTTGGGTAAAATTTTCATTGATCCAAGCGATCACTGCCTCAATTCAGTGATTGCGGTCCCGTGGGAGATCCTTTGAAATTGTATATGTGCTCGATGTATCTGTGTTTGTCTCCCTGTCGTTCAAGGTTACTGGAAGTAACCGTAAAACGAGAATAACCGAATATAATAGAGGTAAGTTACGGAGATACTTTTGGTGAATAAGAAAATAAAGTTGTCTGTGGTACTAGGTTCCAGTTAAGGGTTCGAATTACTGTTATACCAGATTCTCCTTCATGTTCTTGCGTGTTTGTATGTCTATTTTGGTTTTCTAATTTAAATTTGAAGTCTGTCGATTATAGTATTTTATCATGCCCGATATCAATGTGTTTTGTCGTTATCGTAAACGTGTGCCATTTGCTACATACATGAATGCTTTTTGCCTCTTAATTAACCTAGCGTAGTGGCGTGACCATTCGTTTCGTCATTCATGGGTTTCGAGTTCGATTCCCGCTGCGGTAAGTTGTTTTTATCAACTACAATATTCATACTTCTAATGTGAAATAAAATGAAACATTCAATTTCTTTCAGTCTTACAAGTTAGAGTGGAAATGACTTTCTTCACAGAGTAAATACTAGCACATTCACATGTCTGTCTGCAACCATCATTCGTACTGTATGAAAACGTAACGTGTTTAGCAAACAATTCACGAATATCACTCCTAAGGGTCATGTTTAGAGCCTAGTATGAGTCATGAATGTGTCTGAAACGATATTGTTTCTTAGCAATTATTCCGAGCGTCTTCCACTATTATTCCTACTCCTATAAATAATAATATTTTCGTTCGTCATTTGCAATATATTCCACATATCTTCTAAACCAAAACTTGTAAATAGGAACTATTCTTTTTTATATTGGGATGTATATTTTGTAAAATATCAATATAACGCATATATAATCAAAAGAAAGCGTGTTACTATGTATCGTAATGAAGACAAATCCTACTTAGTTTCTGTTCTGGCATCCGAATTTTCGATATTAATATTGTCCAGGAGCTGATTCCTCCTTTCTCCCCAGTTGTTTGCTGTCGGACAGTGAACGTTTCTTATCCTTGCTTATCCCTTCATAAGTGTCTCTTATGCTTTCTTTTTATTTTCTTATCAACTTCTGTATGCTTTTATACATTGCAATAGGACGTAATATTGAGCTCTTAAATTTTCGGTAATAATAATAATAATAAGTATGCAGAAATATACTTGTTATTAAATAATAACATAAGTTATAATAATAATATGCAGAAGTAATTATAGAAGCTTTGCTAGAAAACTACCTACACAGACCATAATATATTCAATGAAACTTGAAATACAAAGTAACTAAATAGCGTATAACATTCACTCTACAATGAAGTTGCTACTTCAAGAACGAACATAAACTATTTCGAGAATCGATATAAAAAGAGAAATGTTTACGATACTTTTCATCTCGTCTCGATTCCCATATCCAAAGGAAGACGATAACTTGAGTTAGACTTGCCTCGTCTTGAATGTAAAATGTAAATTCTTGTCTCAATTTTGTTTGTATTGTTTTAGAAACGAGATGACAAATTCCCTTTTCTCGGGAATAACACTAAACAAAACGGAAATATTCTTGCCAATTGTTACATGCTTGGTTGTAATGTTATGCTCTGAGCGATAATAATCTCCTAATTTTTAATCTTCTATGATACAATAATAATTACTTTTAGTTTATTATTGTTATTATTAGTTTATTATTATTATTTCTGAAGATTTGATACTGCAAGAATTGAAACATCCGAGTATTCAAATATCTGAATATAATAAAACGTGTGTTATCGCCGATCACTCGCCACCAAAATTCTAAAATAAAAAATACAGGTCGTTCGTGGTCCCATTCGACTCGATTACCTTCAGATAACCTGTCGAGCATCTTCACCATTGTACCAGTATTACTACGTAGGAATTGATTCGTCTATAGTTTCTTTACGAGTATGATATACGCGCCGGATTTGATGGGAAACAAAAAAGTTTTGTATTTTGTTTTTAAAAAGTCTGTAATGCGGGTAATTTAATGATTACGGTGATATAATTTCGTACGAGCCCTCGATTATATATTTCTGTGTTTTGCAAATCAATTTTACTATTAACAAACTACTGTTTTGAGCGAACAGAAAAGACTCTTTATTTAGGCGAGCTTGTGGAAGTAACGCTTTAGATGTGTGATTAGATTGGTGGTTTTGTTATCTGGCAATCCGTGTCCAATTCTCCACGTTACCATTTACACTATTTAATGTTTCATCTACAAGGCTGAGCTCCAGTTGGATGCTGCTGAACGAAGATAATCTCCACCGAAGAAATTCAGTAATGATGTAATCCTGAAAATAAAAGAGGAAAAATAAAGTGAGAAAACGAATTAGAGAGCTAATTCCTTAGTGGTCCTGTATTTTATATTAAACGTTAATTTCGTGCAATTTTAAATTGTTTATTGACACTTTATTCTCCTCTTTTCCCCTTGTCTCAATATGTAATTTGGCACAAATATTAAACAAATCAGGAACCCTCAGTTATATTTGCAACCGAAGGGAAAATACGCTTAGTACGGACAAGTTCTCCAACTCATTTGAGTGTTATCGATTTTTTCGTTTTTAATATTTACAAATAAATTACTGCATACAAATATTTATCATTTTCAAAAGTTATTTAACGAATAATGAAATCAGACAAGTTCTTTCGAAGTAACATTATTCATCAATCAGGAGCGCCGCAACCTAGGAGTTCAGGTTCTGTTACATCTCCAAAATTCTCATTAGGTGCTGGGTTTTCCCCCTGAATGGTCCATCCATACTTTAATTTGTTTGCAGGTAGGTACTGTTAATAGTTTCAAAACTCGGCGCAAGGCTTTGTGGTTACTTAGAACTGTCTTTATGATTTGTCCTTTTAACAGGTGGGGCAAATTCATGCTGCTGTTCTAGCTACTCTACCAGGCGTAATTAATCTCGGAACGGGCATTAGTTAAATTGCCTAACTCATGGATTTTGTACCCCAAGAATTTATGTGGCTCATTGTACAGTCACTCATGTAAGTACATTCACTCACATAAGTACCTGGACTCCCGACTGTTATAATTTCATTATTTGGAGTACAGGTCATTTGCAGTTGTGAGAACGCCTAGACAGTTGCAACCCAAATTACACGTAACTTTTCTTGGCACTGACAGTAGTTGGTAGCACTGAGTCAGATCTTCATGCAAGTAAAATTGTAAGTAGATGACGCAAGATACATTTCTCCATTCTGAATCTCTCTTGTTCAGAGCGTGTTGTCCAATGAACATCATATGTTAAACTCAATATTGCTGTGTACGTAATGTATTATTTCATTATATATTGTATATTCAAACAAATAAAAACACTGATCACACATAAATCAGAAAACGCTTTTAAGTAGACGATAATATCAAATCTAGAACAACTGCTGTTAATAAGTTTGAAAATGACTGTTTCCATTGACAGACCTCCTCTAATTCTCCTTATTCCAACATCCTTCTCTTTCTAAGGAAGAGAAACTCTTGCTTATCTCACTGAGTATGCATTTAAATTGAAATTCAAACAGGAAGACTTGAAAAAAATTCAGCCTGGCCGGAATTCAAACCCAGGTCTACCGACTAGAAATTCAATGCACTAATCACTAACCTTTCGTGTCAATTAACCTTCCACTCAAACTAATACCTAGTTAAAATCGTTTCATGGAAAGATATAAACACGTTACTAATGCTTATGTGAGTGTGTTTATCTATATTATATTCTTAAACTCAGAAATAAGTTATATAGACGTTTCTGAATGACGAAAATATAAAACGTTCTTCAAGTTGAGGCTACGTCGTCGGTTTATGGAATGGTCCCGATTTACATTGCATTTCGTCTTTATCGTAACTTCTAATATCCAATGAACAAAAGACGGCAGAAATAATTTTCACATTCTTTAAATTGTATCAGCACGTGTAGAAATAGACAGTTCAACGTTTATGTTCCATAACTACTGGTTTATTTTCTTATATTTATATCCGGAATTTGTGGCAAATTGAGCCGGTGGCACTAGCCGAGTGATCTCGGGCGTTCGGCTTCTGATTATGGGGCGCAATCCATTAGGGGTTCGAATTCCTCTGAAGAGTAAGGTCGAAATTTTAACTGTCCTGAGTATTTCTGCGTTCGTGTCCCTCTAGTGTTTGGAATACGTCGAAATACATGAGGTGCCAGTGGCGAATAATACTCCAGTTGGGGTGATTGTTTTAAAAATGGTTGTGAAAGCAGGAAACTCTCATTGCAGCTACCTGGGTTCAAATCCCGTCGTAGTAATTATATTTTTTTTTCTAAATGGAAACGTAACGTTTATGTAATTGTATTGTAATTATGTTATTCTTTTATTATTATTATTATTATTATTATTATTATTATTATTATTATTATTATTATTATTACCACAGAAAGAAAGAAAAAGAAACATAGTCGAAGTTATTCATAGTAACAGAAAATATATAAGTATATCAGATCTTACTTTGGTTTACACACGAACGCAATAATATTATTACGTTTTTGGATTTAGAGACAGAATTAGCACTTTATGACAAGAAGTTTAATATAAATGTTTGTTAATTGATAATAGTAATGCATTTTGTTTCGCCTTCTTCTAGGTAGAAAGATGATGCGACATCTTAAATAGGATCATTCTCGTGACTAAAGTTGTAAGTTCGATAACTGTTTGCAATTTGTGCACAGCTAGAAACAATTCCTTAGAGTTCATTTTTGGCCCATATTACAGCAGTAAGAACGCGTTTAGCCCTTATGCATTCATCAATTCTTGTAGAAACATGTTACGTTTCCAGACAATTACGATTGAAGGTTGACACGGATGACGTACTTTTGGGTTGTTGGTATCTCACCTGTGAAGGGAGCCATCTCAACTCTTAGACCCAGAGAAATTCAATATTTCTCATGTCAGTATACACCAGAAATATCAATATTGCAAATTATAAAAATTTCCTTAACTACCACAAAGGGAATCGAACCCGCTACTGCAACATTATAAAACTAACGGTTAAGCCACTACTCTAAGACATCACTGTTATGGGAGAAAGAAATAACTGGATGTGCAATGAATTCAGTAATTACACACTTTTACGATTAAAGTGTTATACTACTTAAACTTCCTGATTTCAGTCATGGTAAAATAGTAAAGTATTGTACAGAAAGAATAATCCAGAGAATTCAACTTTAAATTGACAACTCATATGTACGGAGGCGCTGCCGTATGCTCTCGCCTCGAACCCTGATTTATCACGGCACGGCATTGGATAGATACTCATATTAATTGGAATCTGGTGTTTCAGGGCACTGGGTTATTTATTTTAAAGTTAACTAATTTAACGAGCCTTCCTCAGTAGCTTGTTTCCTATTTTGACGACGTTTACTCACTTTTACAGGGTCAAAAACACAAAAACATCGAGGACAGTAAAAATCAAAAAGACTATTCGTGCGTTCTTCCCTTGCCTGAAGTAAAACAATAAAATATGGTGAACATGTAACTTTTGGTCTTCTGTGTTGTCAAATCCAGAGTTGGATTGGGTCAATGGGTCAAATGGATCGAGTTTTCTGTGGGTCAGTGGCTCGTGAGTCAACAGCATGTGAACCATTGCAAACCATCACCCACCGTGACCCACTGCGACTCATAACCCAACAAGACTCACCACCCACTCTGACCCACTGACCCACTCTGCTCACTGCATTATAGACAGCATCTGAACAGTATTTCTTTTACACTCGACGCTAGCCATAGAAACTAAAAGCACATTTCTGATTTTTTGCAGCTTGCGATTGCCCAAACATTCTGCTGTATGTATTGTGTATTATAGTAGTAATAGAAGAAAATTGTCACGTTGTCGGAATTGAAGAAGAAGAAAATTGAAGCAGTTGAGGTTAAATTTATATCATGTCAGTCAAGATGGAACAAAACGAGCCCTGCGGGCTTTTAAATCGTTCCTGCTACTACTACTATTACTACTACTCCAACTACTGCTTATACTGTGGATCGTATTGCAAAACTGCATACGTAAAGTAATCACTTTTTGTATATTATTTTTATCCTATTTTAATGAAAAAGTGTTCTGATAATTTAAGAAATAAAATATAAAAATAAAATACATTCCTGGGCGCGGGTTGAAATTCCCGCCAAAATCAATTATAATTACTACTTCATTGCGCTAGTATGTTCGAGAACTAAGACCACCACTAACAGGAACTTAATTTTTGCTAAATTTATGCTACGTAGGGAGAAACGGATAAGTCTAAATAACGAGAACCACGTATTTAGCTCCTATGAGTAGAGTTGGGCGTGATTTAAAAATATGCTTCTGAATACTGGTCAATTTGTCTAGGTTTTACTTTCAAGGTCTCCATTTCCCTTTTTTTACTTACCTGGATGAGTGTCTCTAAGTGAACAAATATCTTCAATCATTTTAAGATATTGATATTTGTAATTGTAATAATAGCAATAGGACGTATACTACTACATGGCTTTCGAGACACACAGCTTGTGATTTTTAGAGGAGCTAACTACTGGGAAAAATACATTTTTGAATCATTCTAATATATAAATTATTCTACGAAAAAAATGAATGTAACTGTGTGCGTAATCACAGCCAAATTGCAGTCAAATGAAATGACTTTTGGTATATAGTTAGGCCTTAATCTAAACTGGGATGTCACCATATTGCTTTCATTATAATAATACCCTAAAGAATAATGGGATCCGAATTTTTGCGAAAAAATTAAATATCTCACAAGCCGTTAAACTTACGGAGAGTCGTTCTTTCAGAAAAAAATATTGCGTAGGGCACACTTAGTATTCCGGAGGGCACTGTTGGTACTGTTGTATTTTTTGTTATATTAGAGACATATCTTTTGGTTTCCTACGGGGATCACTCTCAGAGCTCCGGGGGGCATTGCCCCCAAAATACGAGTCTGGAAGAACATTGCTTACTGAGCTGAAATTCACTATATTAACTCTGTATTGAAAATGAACTGAACGTCTCCTAGCATTTTTTTAAAATTTAGCTTTATGGGGAGGACGGCACTTTCTATATGTTGTAAATTGATAGTGAGTTATTTTGTAAAAATAATCGAAAACGATCGATATTAGTTGAGAAACAAAAATACAGTGCTTCGCATCGCATATGCATTTATACTTGCTATGGGCTTTCTACTATAATAATTACTGACGCTTGTTTATTATATGGAGTCCTTACACAAAGTTTCGTTGCAATTCTTCATGTCCTTTACACACATCTGACATGCTGTTATTAGGACTTTCTATATTTCGTGATGAAATGATTGGAGGGGTGCGTGTTCCACCCGACCGTTTTTCCCAGAAAAATACGTAAACATATTCCCTTATTTTACGTCTACAGTATCTGTGCACAATTTCATTCACTTCGGTCCACATCTTCTTGCCTCCCGGCATTCAACTTTCAAAATTTTGGTTGGGGGCTTTCGCCGCCCTAAAACCGATTTTCCACGGAAAATACAAAACGACGTATTCGTTTACTTTATGTGTAATATCTACCTGTCAAATTTTATCAAAATGGGAGTGCTACACATGGGAAGTATTATATCTAAGTTATTAAGAGAAAAACAAGGAGAATAGTAATTTCGTTCAGAATTGTAACTGAAGATTCACAACTACTTAATCTAAAAAGAAATCATTCCATATAGTTCGAGCTTTGTTTCAAGATATATAAGAATATAGGAGAATATATAAGAATATGAGAATAAAGTAGTAGTTACGGAATATAAACTTAGAACTCTATTTTTACATGTGTTGATATTCAAAAGAATGTGAAAATATTTTTTGCTGCCTTTTCTTCTTCGGAAATTAGAAGTTAAGGTCAGGAAAAACAGTAGTAATGTAACTCTGGACCATCGTTAAAAACTATGAGGTAACCTCAATTTGAGGAACCTTTTGTGACATTTTCCTCATTGACAAAGGTCTATATAACTTGTTTTTGAGTTAAAGAAGTAAATTTCGAATAAGTCATTGTGACACATAAGCAACGTCTCCTTATATGATCCTTAGTATCTATGCATAGTCTTCCATGAAACGATTTTAACTAGTTAATAACTTATGTGGAAGGCGAAGTAACGCGGTAGATAAGTGGTTAGCGTTTTGAACTTCTATTCGGGCGACCTGGGTTCCAATCGCCGCCAGGTTCAAACTTGTTCAATGTTTCGATTTCAATTTAAATACATACTCAGTGTGACAAGCAAGATCTCTCAAAAAAAGAGAACGATGTTGGAACGAGGTGAATTCGAGAAGGTCTCTCAATGCAAGCAATCATTTACAAATTTATTTCCAGCAGTTGTTCTAGATTTGATATTTTCAGCTACTTTCAAGCATTTTCTGATTCATCCGTGGTCAGTATCTTATTTCTCTAAACATACAGTATATAAAGAAATAATACATTACTTACACAGCAATATTGAGATTAATGAATGGTGTTCTTTGAAAACACGGTTCGAACCATAGAAATTCATATTAGAATGGAGACCAGTTTCGTTAATCACTTACCTTACATTTTACCTGCATAAGCACCTGGATCAGGGCGACCAACTGCTGTTAGTGCCGAGAAAATTTTCGTGTAAGTTGGGTTGCATCTGTTTAGTCCTTCTCACAACTTCAAAAGACCTAGGCCCCAAGTAATGGAAATATAACAGTCAGGGGTCCAGGTACTTATGTGAGTGACTGTACACCCAATAGTATACCTGGATGAATCCAAAAGCAGTAATTTTGCAAAACTATCGACTATGCTATCAATGTTCTTATTTTCCCTCCATCGCAGTCTCTTACCAACGTCAGCCTATCTTCCAGGTCCTCCCGCTCTTTCTGAGAAGATTAGAAGTAAACTGTGACGTTCAGAGCAGCCCTCTACAATTTGCCGCCCCATGTAATGACATCATTTGCCACCCCCACGATTTTAAATATGCTACGCCATCATGAACAACAGAGAGGAGGAAAAGCACACTCGCACCCAAAAAGGAATGACACTACAAATGCATTGTCATTGTATCTGTTTCTTTTTTATTTAAAAAATAATATTGTTACTGAAAGATGTTTCTCTGCAAACATAGCTGCAGAGAAAAGATAGTTACGCCTTTCATAGAATTCAATACCAAGCTTCAATCTCAATATATCAGTTTGCAATTCCAGTGCACTACTTCTTTTATCTTTATTTCTTGATTTTCCTTCTACATCTGTTATTTTTTAACTTGTTTCCACCTTCAACAATAAGGAAATTTTATGTTACAAATTCAAAACTACTTTTCATATCAAAACTGTGATAACTAACTAACCAGAACAGGTATTTGTTACTGTTGGAGAATTGAGTTTTTGTATTTGACAATAATGAAGCAATTTATTCTGGAATTTGTTTGACCATTTACTTTAGCACTACCACGTAACCTTAAACTAATGTGACCTAAATATGATTTATGAACGTAGTATTCAAATAAAAGGTCAGTTTAGTAACTGTTCTTATCATCATCATAAAGTCTGTATCAAAAAAAGAAATATTTATTTTAAATGATATAGTTATGAGTGATTTTGCCACCTACCCCTCGAAACTTACTGCAGCGTGAAAATGCATGTATCGCATATATAGTTAAGCCGTCCCTGGATGTAGGAGAGAAAAACGATGGTAGTGTAGGCGTAGTAGTATACCTGCATAGATCCAAGAGTAGTAATTCTGCAAAAGCATCAACTATGCTATTAATGTTCGTATTTTCCCGCCAGCACAGTCTGCAGTGTCGATCTAAGACACAAATGGTGCTTGTGTGCAACAATGAATTATTGTGACACTCATACCAGCATTTCCCCAAAAATTGTAAAAAAGAATACTAGAAATTAGCATTTTAGATCTATTTGATCCTACAAGTTAAAGCGAAATAATATCTTAAAATTATGTCTTTTATAGACTAATATTCTCCCCCTATGTACAAGTGTTTACTACCTATTTCATGTCAACTACCTTTACAACGGACACTCAAATAAACTAATCTGTAAATGAACGATCGAAAAATCTAACTTATTATTTTGTTAGTGACTTCTTTCAAAATACTTTTCCACAAGTAAGCTTTAAAATTCAGTTATAACTCACTGTAACACACATTGTGTTGAAAAAAAATTTGAAAAAATAATTTACCAATGCAATGTTTTACTATTTTGTTATAATAGCAAATAGAACTGCCAATATCTCCTAGTACATTTATTATTTGTTTGAAAACAAAAATAAACAGTGCTATAAAATGTTATGTAAATATGCTAAAAATTAATTATAGTTGAAAATAGAATCGTATTTATTATTTACTTAGAAGAGGAAAAAGTAATCCGTACTCTTATTTCAGTAAATAGCAGACTTGTAAGTAGAGAATATTTATAAAATTATAGTAAATTTAAAAAAAATACTATGTGTGTTTGCTTTTAAAACTATATAAACAATTAGTTTTATTATTATTATTATTATTATTATTATTATTATTATTATTATTATTATTATTATTATTATTATTATTATTATTATTATTATTGTTGTTGTTTTACTTTTCCCGGTTTTTCCCAAAACCTCCGCGTGTACGCTTGCACATGTCGCACACGTCTCAGGTCTCCCCTGATAGTCTCTTACCAACATCAGTCTATATTTAACTTCCTCCCGCTGTTTCTGATATTAGAAGTAAACTGTGACATCACAAGACGGTCAGTTGGAAATGACTCATAACCAGGGGCAGACTCAGAACCAGTGGTAGGGCCACCGCGCGACGCCCGATGCGAAACCTAGCGAATCGTCTCCAAAATGCAACATCTAGAAGAAAATTTCGGACTGAATGGACCAAGTTTTAAATCGTGAAAATCAATGCGGCGTCGTAGAAAGAAGACAAAGCTCTTAGAAGCAGATGCTGATGGCTGCAAAAAGATCACATACCTTTTTGGTGCCTTCAAACCGGCAAGACTATCAACTACTGACTGCCAACAGACTGTACATAATGTTGAAGTTAACAATCCTACCTCATCCCCTACGAGTGGAAAATGAACAGGAAAACCCTAGTTTCATGAATGCTTAAATTAATACTCCTACCATATCAGCTATTAATGTCCCTGTCGGAGTGGAGAATGAACAAATACGTTCCCCTTTCATAAGTCTTGAAATTAGTACGCTTCCAACATCAACTACGATTGTTGCTATCAAAGAAGAAAATGAACAGAATAGCTGTAGTTCTGGTGATGCCCATTCCGAAGTTAGTGAAACCACGTGATTCAGCAAAGAACAGAGCAACGAACTCTTTCATACGTCCACAAGAGGATGATATCCTCAAGTTTTTGAGTTCCATACCTATCAACCAACATAAGGTATACTCTTTTATCCTGACTTTGCTTATATACAAGCAGATAGCACCAACATGGCTTGGCTGTCATATTATTATGCTCAGAATACGTTTTCTGCAGCGTGCGCGAAGCTTATCTGCAGATCGAACAAACACGTTTGTTAAAGGTTCTGTAAGTGACAAACGGGACACTGAACACGGTTATCAGATAGTAAGAGAACACAAGTTTTCCAAAACACATCAGATCACGTGGATACTTAAGTATCTAACAAAAGAAAACATAGTATTAAGAAACTACTTTCTCATGGACAGATAAAACAACCGCAGTATGTGATTGAGAAGAACAGATAGGTAATGAAAGCATCGAGTTGTCGAAGTGCTGAAACTCATTGGTTAAAAAGGGTTCACTTACAGAGGAATAGGAAATGAAGAAGCCTATAGACTGCAAGACACATCTACAGATCATGGAACATTTTTGAATATTATTCTTTCGTTAAGCAAATTTCATTTTCCGCTTAAAAGTAATTTAGAGAAGGCCATCGAGAAGAGTAAACAGTCATGTACGAGGAAGTAAGCATGATTGTGGTCACATAATTTTCAGAAAACACGATGAATTATGTTTTGGATGCTATCAACACACTTATCAGAGAAGATATTTCGAAAGAAGTCGCTCAAGCTGGAATGTTTTCTGTTCTATTAGACATTACTTAACAGGCCAGTTCTCTGTTGTTTTACATGTTAAAACTGTTTTTTAAAAAAGAATTGTTACATTATAAAATGCATGTCTAACTCAAGGCCAGTATCTTTCCGGTTTACTGTTGGAAATTCTGCTGAAGCTGAACCTTCATATTAAGAAGTGTATTGGAAATTCAGCCGATGGCGCAAGTAACATGTAAGGATTCGGGTTTTTCAAAACACCTATGATCAATTAGACGTACCGTGTTACGCTCATATACCCAATATTATCATATTCGATCAGACAAAAAGTTCTATTGATTCTGTGTCACTGTTTTTCTTCTGAATGACTGTGCAGTATTTATAAGTAAGTATTATATGCGAATAGATATTTGGAAGATCAAATGTTAACAAAGGCGTCTTACAGTTATTGCGGAAACAAGATGGTGGAAAACATTCTGCTTTGCAGACAACGTTTGGTCGTATTCGAACCCAGAAAGTTCTTTGAGCTCGGAGTTGACCATAACAATGAGGAAAATTACTTATATCAAAAATATCAAACCAGAAGTTAGGTGTGTAGCGAAAGAGAATACAAAAGATCTTAATAAGTGTAATACAATTCTGACAGCACAAGTGTTCTTGAGAATATTTCAAGTGACGACCCCTTTGTCAAACTATCTCCAAACACAGGGTGCTAGTGTATTGTAGTCGTATCGAATTGTGCAGGCTACTCTGTGCCAACAGAAAGAGCAGAGAGTTTATTTTGAATCTGTTAAGAATGCAGCGTTAAGATTTGCAGAATGAACCAATAACAAATTTGCATAATTGGAACGTGATTTCTTTGTTTCTACTCACCTGTCAACAACTCGCCTTCGGAGGTGAAAAAGGATGTTTCGTTATGAATGTGAAGATGAAGCTGCTTCTGATTCAATGACTAGGTACTGCATCGAAGCATTCAACACAATATTCGATACGATAATTTCGAGTATTTCTTCAAGATTCAAGAAGAGAGATACGGATTGGGTAAGGATTGTTTGGACCCTTGAAACTTCAACCAAGTAAGAGAACTTCCAGACACAGCTTTCAATAACCTTACCTTCTGAAATAAACTGAAGCCAGTAAAGGAATTTCCAAAGATTCTATGAAAGCATTCTTTTGGAGTTTTCAAGGAAGTGGAAATTCTTCAAAGTCAGTCTTGATGACAAGTTCAATCGAGAAGAAACGACTGATTGTGCTGATGGCACAAGTGGTTCAGAATTAGAAGAAATACATTCCTTCACAGCGAAGGCGAGTGCAAAATATGTTGAAAAATTGTCCAATGTGCTTTTTTAATTTTGCAGGGTTGTAATTTCTTCAGTAATGCGTTTCCAGATTTGCTACTAAGCATACAAATTTCTATTGACTTTGCCCATAACTCAGGTAATATGTCAAAGAAGATTTTCAAAACTGAAATACATTAAAAATAGTACCATGTCTCAGGAACATTTAGAAACATTTATGTTTAACTCTATTGACAAGGGCTTGTTAGAGAATGTATAGAATGAAAATGTTCGATAGACTTTGTATCATCAAAACATAGTACACTAAAACGTCTACTAATTTCGTAATATAGTATACGTATTCCTTGAACTTAATGTACGAGTAATACTTTCAGCAATTCAGGATAATATGCTGATGAAAGAATACATGGATTTTAATTGTTAATACTGTTGACTTATTATAGAAAGAAAGTTGTGCAACTTGATTTGTGACATTGAGGTACTAGTGGTTCTTGTGGAAAAAAGCACCAGCGACCCTTAATAATGCCTATCCTCCTCTGCTGGTAACAGGGAGTTTAAAACATCAAGTGAGCAGTCTTTATCGATTCCTGGGATTCAATTTCATTCTAATTAATAATTGGCTTTGTTTGCTAACTAATAGAATTTGTACATATTTATCACTTCAAGCTGTATAGAAGACTAATACATATTTTGCTTTTTCTTCGCTTTACTTATAGCGATGTAATGTTCATCTATATTGTAAAACTTTGTGTAATTTCGTCTCATATAAGGAAGAGGTAGAGCAGATAATAAAAAGAGTGTCCGGAATCGACTCCCACTACCAGTTTTATTATAAAATCCACTATATGAGTATTTGTACAAATACTATACAATTTGGTCTCTATTTAAAAGGGTGAGTAAAAGGTAGTCTTTGACCGAGTGGTCGCAGACAGGATCTCCAACAGAGCCCCGTAGCAGGCTAAGAGGAGTGGAGTTAAGGAACCAATGCTCCGTAGCAAGCAGAGGCAGGTTAAGTTGCCAACAGAGCCCCGTAGCAGACTAGAGGCCTGGGGTTAGGTTACTCCAAGAGTCCCGTTGCAGACTAGAGGAGGGTCACCAAAGAACTGGTCCCGAGTTGCCTTCGTCCATCCAATTTATAGGGTCCTTTTGGGTGGCGGTGGCGCTGTTGCTCCGATGTCGTCTTCTGCTCCATGGGAGGGGCCAGAAGCCGTCGTCTGCATGTGATTACAGGTCCCTCTGGTGGAAGATCCTCTTGCCGAACCATGTGGTGTTGTTTGTAAACATTCAAGCGTGGAACTGCTTGTTTACGACATCACATAGGATATTACACCCCCCGGCTTGTTTAAAAAATAAGCCGAAGGGTTATTTTTCTTTATATGAGGGTTGGCAACACTGAGGTATCAAACACAAAAAAGCACTAAAACATTAATAACACTTGCAACACACAAAAAAATCACTTTTCGGAGCAGTAATAAGGTAGCGGAAGAAAGCACTAAACAGTTAGTCCCTAATCACAGGCAGGATCGGTGCATTTATATATGTCACTTCATTTCCCTCGAGGTAGGGCTGTTTTAAGCTTTGGCTTAATACACATACATTAGTTCACTTATAGTGAGTGGTGTTGGAGCGTGTACTGTCGGTTGCTCCATAGTTAAAATATTGGTATTAAATGTGTCCATCGGAATTGGAGGAGATATTTCTAAGCGAGGCGTTTTGGATATTTTTGGTAACGAGCGAAGACGGTGATATAATATGTATAAAATAGTAAGACTTAGGCATCCTAAAAAAGTTGCAATTAATACGGTTATATAAAGATAATTTATATTGGAAAGTTCTGATTCGAACGGCGTGATTTCTTGGTCACCCTGTATAAGGTGTAAAGGTTTCTAAAATATTTGCACTAAAGATATGTATTTCAATAAAATAATCCAATTTTAAATGTCAATGACAATAGTAATGATGGTCCTGAATTCCTGGTCATTCTGTATAATGTAAGCGTGGTCATAACTTTTGGAACATCCTGTATAATATTTATGTTGCATAATGTCAGTGACAATATGTAGTTCACAGAAGAAAAGAAAAAATATTATCGATGATAATGTAGAAATATGTTAGCTGTCCTTGTAAAAGATCATTTGCCTTTTAAATGCGGAAATGCAGATGTCAGCATTCTTTCATTCAGTTGCAGAATAATGAATCAGCTTTTTATAAAACAAAGAGGAAATGAATGTTTGTGTCGTTATGAAGAGTGTTTTTATCTGCTGAACTCGCGTCTCTGTATTTCTTTCTTCTTAGTGGTGAGTACTGCATTTTTTTTTCGCTCGTGTAGAAAATAAAATGAAGTTATTTATTCTTGTTCTATATGATCTCTGTATTCATGAAATGGCTTAATCCGGTCCACTGAAATCTCCTGTATTGTTTGACGATATGAATTTGGAAATTTGATCTTATAAAGATTAGGATTAACTCTTTCGATAATTTCTAGAGGTCCTACATATTTGGATGAAAATGATTCTGGTATCCCAATTTGACGATTGGGAAAGAATACAAGTACTTTCTGTCCCTTATCAAAATTAGTTTGTTGATGTTTGCTGTCAAAATATTTTTTCTGTTTATTATAACTTGCGATTAAATTATCCTGAACGATCCCTCGTATCTTATTCAAATGTTCTTTGTTGACACTCAATGTTGGAGTTGACGCTAATGCAATATCAGAGATGGTCTTAGGTTCGTATCCATACATGAGGAAAAAAGATGAATATTTAGTTCCGGCCTGCACAAATGTATTAATTGCGAATGTTATGTATGGAATTAGTTTTGGCCATTGATTTTGATTCTCCTGTACAAAAAATTTAAGAGCGTTCTGTATTATTCTGTGGAATGTTTCCACTACACCCAGATTTTTGTGGTCATACGCTGGACAAAATTTAAATTCAAAATTGTAGAATTTTGCTAAGTTTTGCAGTCTCTTAGCGTTATGTACAGGGTGTCTATCCAAATACAGGTATGAAAAAGCTCCGTACTTAAGAATAATGTCATATATGAGAAATTGTTTAATTTCTTCTGCTGTGATGTTGTCTACAACTCTGGTGACACAGTATCGCGTGGACATTTCTATAGCAACTAGTATGTGTTTGAATTTTCCATCTCCGACCGGCACTCGCCCAATTGAATCGTACTGCCAAGCAGTGGCAATGGGTTTAGATGGGTGATGCAGCAATTGGCCCGCTGGTTTAGCTGGTAACTTCTTTAGTTTTTGACAAAGATTGCATGTCTTTATTCTATTGGCTATGTAAGCTTTCATGTTAGGAAAATAGTATTTCCTAAGCGCCGACTGGTATGTTTTGGTATATCCAAAGTGTGGTGCCATTGGGTTATTGTGTAAGGCATCAAACCACTTACTTAATAAAGATTTCGGCACACAAAGTAGATATAACAATCCTAATTGGGGATGCTTCTGTGTTCTGTATAATATCCCGTCCTTTAGAGAAAAATATTTTGCGGCTCGAAAAGTAGACAACTTATTAGGTTCCTTATTTTCCAAAACAGTAATAATGTCAGAGAATGAAGGATCTTTTCTTTGTTCTTCTGCTAAATTTGGTAGGATTATAGGTTGTTCAATTTGGAGAGTAGTGTCTAAAGAATGGGATGCAAATACTTTAGCATCTTCCGTGTCCGAGAAATTGTCAATTTCTTGTTTTTCTCCCTGTTTAATCTCCTGTTTATCTTCTAAACGACTAAAGATGTCCGCTGGGTGTAATTGACTTTTAATGTGTTGTATTTCGAAATTGTAGTCTGCTAAGAATATTCGGTAGCGACTAAATTTTCCAACTTTGTCCGCTTGTGTTGTGAGAGATGTCAAGCATTTGGCGTCTATAAATAATTTAAATCTTCTATTTAGTAGGTAGTATCTAAATTTTCTCAAAACATAAATTAAGGCATACAGCTCTTTTTGCCAAGTGGATGCTTTCCTTTCACTTGGTGTAAAACGTCTACTAGCATAGGCAACAACACGTTCTTGTTTCGTTTTTTGGTTATAACATGCTAATAAGCCTCCTGCGGAGATAGAGGAAGCGTCGGTATACACACGTATTTCCAGTGAGGGATCGAAGTGAAACAAAGATGGCGCGTGTATGATGTCAGTCTTAAGTTTCTCAAATAATTCGTCATGCTGAGAGGTCCATTTAAATTTTGAATTCTTGTCTAAAAGGCACTGAAATGGTTCTATTTTTTCTGAGAAATTTTTGATATGTGCTCTTAAATAAGAACATAATCCTAAAAAACTTTTCAGAGTTCTTTTAGTAGTTGGTTTCTTAAAATTTCGAATCTTGTTAGCGATTTTGGGTGAAATCTTGATTTCTTTCCCACTAACTGTGAAGCCTAAAACGTCCAATTCTGTGTATAATAAGTGGGTCTTTTTTGGACTGGCACGAAAATCATGCTTTCTTAATCTTTTAAAAAGTAATTCTAAATCCGATAACTGTTGTTTCCAATTTTTACTTCCTATGACCAAATCATCAGCAAAGGCAGTTATACGGGGTGGTAGGCCCTCTAAAAGCATGCGTACAGCTATACTGAGTCCGGCGGCGGAACTGGAGTGACCCATGGTACACCTCTGGAATTTATATGCCTTTCTAGTATGGTTGACCTCAAAAGTCATGTATTTTTGGCTTTTGGGATGCAACAATAGCTGGAAATAGGAGGATTTTATGTCAATTGTGGATATAGAGTTTTTTCCTCTTAAAACGTGTAGAATATCCTCCGTATTTTGAAATGGTATACTTAGGTAATGTGAGAACCTATTACAAGCCTGGAGGTTCAAGACTAACCTGAATTCCGAAGTCCCTGGCTTCTTCACAATGAACAATGGCGATGAAAACGAATTATCGCTAGTTTCCTTGATAATATTTGCGTCTAAGAGTTGCTTAATTTGTAAGTCAATTTGAGGTCTTACTGCTAATGGAACCGGAGGAGATCTTTGATGGAAGGATGCTCCTTTGTCTATCCGTATTTTATGTATATAACCTCGGAAATATCCAATGTCTGTTGGTGTGTAGGAAAAAACATCTCTATATTTAAAGAGTAAATCTTGTATGGCTTTCTTTTTTTCTTCTGATAAATCCGGGTTTATGTCAAACAAATTAATATCAAAAAATGATTTTGTTTCTTCTAATCGATCCTGAATTTCTTTGTCTGATCTGTAAAAAGTTTCGTCATCATGGCCATTATCTTGACAATTACCCTGTAAATCTACTTCTTGAAGATTCTCTTCTACGTAAGCAATTGGGGTGCTCTTTACTAACGTTACCGGTCTACTAGTAGAATTTGATATTAATAAAGTCAAATTATTCTTAGGTACCTTAGTAGGTAACGTTTGTAGTCCGTATTTGTCCAGCAAATTTTCTAATGGAGAGATGAAAAAATATTTATTATTCTTTTGCCGATTCTTGACACTAATTGGTAAAAAGAAATGTGACCTGGCTGGTATGGTAACCTTCCGAATTGTAAAAACATCAGCCGACTTGTGCTGTTTTATTGTGTGCATAGCGTTAGCAGATAATTTTTCCTGGGTGTCAATTTCAATTGGATACTGCGGAGGCCGTGGTTTCTTGTATACTGACAACATGTTATTCTTTAAGTCAATTTTGGTCTGTAATCGATTTAGAATGTCTTCACCGAATAAAGGCAAAAAATCTCCATGTTCTAAAATTCTGAAATAATGAGAAAATGTTGTTGAGCCAATTCTGAATGTAATCAAAGCTATATAGCGTAAATTTACGACAGAATTCTCAATTCCTCGTAGATTAGTGCTAAAAGGAATCAATTTTGTGTATGGTGGAAGCCAATTTTTAGGCCAAAGACTCAATGAACTGCCAGTGTCTATGATTACAGGATACTTTTCTTTATTAATTGTCACATTTATTAATAATTTATGTTCCTGATTTAACATTTTAATGTTCTCCCTTCTATCTGATAACGGAGCTACTGCATAAAGTGATGTATTTGCCAATCTTTGTTGTTCACTTTTTTCCTCGTTCTCGGCCCTCAGAACATGTTCTTGAGAGGGTTTGTCCTGGGGCCCCCCTAGGCGTTTCCCTGCTGATTGTTCTTATAACATGTACTGGAAGAATGACCTTTCTTATAGCACGTACCGCATACTGTAACTGTTTCTGGCCTAGGATTACTATTATTATCTTTATTGTTATTTTTAGAATTGTTCTTATTTCCATTTCTCTGCCGATTTTGATTTCCGTTATTTGTACTTTTCGACCTATAATTGTTACGGCCACCTCTCCTAAATTGTGAGTTCTTTATAGCATTTTGAGCTACAAGAAGAGATAGTTCAGCCATTTGATTTGCTAATTTAGTGAAATCTAACGAATTACTTGCACTGGAATTACTAGATGTACTAGGCGCGGGGGGTTCGGGAGGGGTATTCGGATTAGCAACTTGGGGGGAAGGATTTGGAATTATCTGATTTTGTGATGCACCCTGTAGCTGTGGTGCTGAAGGTGTAGGAAAAACTGAAGCTGGTTGCTGGTATTGATTCCAACTAGGTGTTGGGTTACATATTGGATAGGTCAGTTGTTGTTGATGCACAGGGAAGGAAGCGCCAGCGATTGCTGATGAATGCAAACTGCTGACTGGTGTACTCTGATCGCAGAGTGAATAAAATGTCTGTTGTAATTCCACGTAATCACGTTTCTTCATTAGGTCATTAGCTTTCTCGAGGTTGTGTAAATGCGTTTGTAAGGCGTGAACAGTTGTAAATGTTTCTAACGCTATCTTTTGCAAAAAAGTTTTCTTTAAACCTAAGGATAAATAATTTATTTTCTGCTCCTCGGTGGCCTGAGGCAGAACTTGTCTAATGACCCTTAATTTTCTGAGAAAATAAGCATCTACTGGCTCGTTTTCACCTTGTTGGACTTGAAAAATTTCGAATTCCGCTCGATATGCCGGTAATCTTGGTCTACTCAGTGCAACTAATTTGTCTTTTAATTGTTCATAATTAAGCGCGTCTAACTGATTCTGGGCCTTTAACTGTAGTACTAAATCAAGTGCTACATCTTGTAAGTACATAGGTAATAGTTCTTTCTTTTTCTGTTCATTCCATGAATGCAACAATGCAAGATGGTCAAAAAGCATAAAAAATCTATCGGGGTCCTCCGTAACGTGTCCCGAATACTTAGTGAGGTGTGGTATATTAAAAGAAGGGCGCGAATTCTGCTCCATGTTAAAAATGTTTTCTGGAAAAGTGTTTTTACCAGTTCTAGTTTGAGGCATAAACAAATTCACTTCACTAAAAGCACTAACACTTTAAAATTCACATACCTTCCAAAGAAAAAAAGTCCACTTCCGGTTAATAAAAATACTGTCCGGTAGGGGAGTATTCAGAGCTTATTCTGAGTCGGTCAAGCCTCCACCATGTAAAACTTTGTGTAATTTCGTCTCATATAAGGAAGAGGTAGAGCAGATAATAAAAAGAGTGTCCGGAATCGACTCCCACTACCAGTTTTATTATAAAATCCACTATATGAGTATTTGTACAAATACTATACAATTTGGTCTCTATTTAAAAGGGTGAGTAAAAGGTAGTCTTTGACCGAGTGGTCGCAGACAGGATCTCCAACAGAGCCCCGTAGCAGGCTAAGAGGAGTGGAGTTAAGGAACCAATGCTCCGTAGCAAGCAGAGGCAGGTTAAGTTGCCAACAGAGCCCCGTAGCAGGCTAAGCGGCTGAGGTTGGGATTCCCAGACAGAGCCCCGTAGCAGGCTAAGCCAGGAGATAGGATAGGCGTAGTCCCGTAGCAGACTAGAGGCCTGGGGTTAGGTTACTCCAAGAGTCCCGTTGCAGACTAGATGAGGGTCACCAGAGAACTGGTCCCGAGTTGCCTTCGTCCATCCAATTTATAGGGTCCTTTTGGGTGGCGGTGGCGCTGTTGATCCGATGTCGTCTTCTGCTCCATGGGAGGGGCCAGAAGCCGTCGTCTGCATGTGATTACAGGTCCCTCTGGTGGAAGATCCTCTTGCCGAACCATGTGGTGTTGTTTGTAAACATTCAAGCGTGGAAATGCTTGTTTACGACATCACATAGGATATTACAATATCAATGCTTCTTTAAGCCGCAGCTGCTGTATCTAAGTTCTTGCAAGAGAGTCAAGTAAGCAATTCCAAAATATACTACTTGATATTTATGCTCCCTTCAACCTCTTACCTCTTGCCTATCTATCTATCTATCTATCTATCTATCTATATATATATATATATATATATATATATATATATGTATAAGTTGATTTATGATCTCACGGTATATACAACCTAGAAATCGTGTAAAATAAAACAAATTCTTCAAAATGCCTGTTCGTTACTTTCTTTTATTTTCTTCTGTCGCAATGGCAGAAAGAAGGAATTGGGTACGGCACCCTACTCCTTTCTATCCATTGGAAAAACACCTGGGGAGAATTCTCTAAATGGCTTTTTCAACAACAGCTGTTGTGAGACTCCCACAAAATCAGGAAAGTCTTCCACGGTTATTCTATCCTATTTGGTAATATTAATGCCATTCCAATTTCAGCAATTTATGGGAAATATTTCTTACAAAGAATAAACTCCGTTAAGTACAATTGAAACAACTGTCCAATCTTTAGTGTTATTCCGTAGTCAAATAGAATTTCGGAAATGTTAGGTACAACATTTCATTAGTTATTCTTGAGTTAAATTTTATATTTTCTCTTATTGAAATTGAAAATCCTTTTTCTAAGAGAAATAATTTCCCCTTACTATACGTATTTTCTATATGGAGCCAGTTTTAGGGTTTGGTTTATCCCATATTGCTAGTAGCAGACCAGTTCACACTGCCTCTCAACTCTTTCAGTAATAAACTACTTGCATGCTATTCAAAGTACATGCATGATAAAACATAATACAATACCCTATTGTTCCTGTAAATTTTACCTGAGATGTTAGTGCAAGGATGACCACAGATAGGAATAACATGAAAGACCATGCATTCGGGTTTCCCCAATCATAATATGCTTCAGCCATTGCGATGAACGACAGTTCTAACCCCGAATCAACTAATTCACCGACTGGCTTTGTTAATTCATATGCAATAGTTCCTGCTTGAGCAAACACTGAAGCTCCAAACAAGACGGATGTAATAGAGCATATAGTTCCGATCAAAAGTGCATCCCTGCAAAGAAAGAGCAGCATATTAATGTTGAAATAAATATCAATATAGTTACAAACAGATAGCTTGGATCCTAAATGCCCTAACTCAAAAAATAACATTTTCCAGGAGTGAAATTTGAAATCAATATCACATGAACAATTCATATTTGTGTTATAGTGACAACCAAAACCATGATTATGTAATCTCTGGTTTCAAAATTTACTGTATACCTAAACATATTAAGTACAATAAAAATGAATGAAAACACTAGTCCTTTTTTTTCATTTTTTAAAGTGAGGCATTCACGCAATTCATATAGATGATCTGAAATAGATCACACACTGCTCTGTGTGAAAATTGCAACACTAAGCAAGATACCTGTGAGCGGTATGAAAGATTGACTACACGTTCGTTTTCTGTCTATTCAGTAATTATTACAAGTTCACATCTGTATAACACCTCTAACAATGATCAAACAGTATGGTATGAAACCTCTACGTGCTGCAAGTCAGGGCATCCATTTGCCGTGACATTAAACCCAATATACGTGAAATGTGTTCCTAAGGAATTGGCTGCCACCTTTGTATCAAGTCCATAAGACATCGACATTCTACTGGAGAACAATGTGTCGACGAATCATATCCTATATATGTTTCATTGGCAACATTTAAGGAAATCGTATTTGCCAGAAGAGCAGAGGTATCCGCGGTTCCTTCAAGAAGAATTTGACATTCTTACATATATGTATATGACTGGTTATTGTTGTGCTGAAGTAATGCAACTGGTGCTGAATGAGTGAGAGGTACAACTCGGCCTCTAGAATCACCTTGACGTGCGGTCACTGCTAACAGACCCTCAATATACACCAGCCGAGATCGTTTTGTGTTTTTAATATTTAGTATGAAGATAACATAAAACGTAAGAAATATAGACTTCACAACTAAATATACCGATGCGATGTTTGTTTACTCCTCAGAGTGACGCCTAGCCGCACTCTCTCTTCCCCTCAGCCAATCAGAATCCTTCACATCCATCGATAGCAAACCAATAAACACTCACAATACTTGGAATTTTAAAATTAGTCATCCTTAGAAGCGTTAAAAGAAAGACAAAATACGTAAACATTTACTGCTTTACACTTATTAAAGTGTGACATAATAATTCATGGTGAAGTTTATAAACTTAAAAGTTTGAGTACATGTAATTTTTCTATAGAATTAATTGCATGAAAATCCTACTTCAATAAATTAATTCTACTTTTCTGTATAAACTCATTCAACTAAAGATTAAACTCATAGGTTTATGCCAGTAAACTACTGTAAGGCACTCAGAGCTCACGTGAAAACCAAATAAGATATAATTTATAAATATATATTTTTATTTTACTGGGACAATTTCTTATTCTTGGACTAAGTTGGCGAAAGATTGAAAACTCTTAAATGCAAAAGGAATCATTGACCAACAAGTCTCAAAACATAAACAAAAACAATTCCTAACAATATATAGTTAGGAATTGTTTTTGTTTATGTTTTGAGTCTTGTTGGTCAATGATTCCTTTTGCATTTAAGAGTTTTCAATCTTTCGCCAACTTAGTATATGTTTCATACTTATATAATAATTGTCTGATAGCAGATGGAATTATTTTTGAAGATGAACGTTTTTGCTCATACCAATTCTGTAGGGAAAATGATCAATTGTCCTCTCATATCAGAAAAGCAAACAGACGTTTGAAATTGTCACGTGTTAACATTGTCTATTTTACTGGAGAATAAAATTATACCAATTGCCGTGAGGGGGACCTTTATCACAGAAGCTTTTCGCATCTACCGAAAAGACTCATGAATGAAGAGGTTCGATGTAGTTAAAATGGATGTGACCACATCATGGGATGTCAGATCTCTTTAACGTACGGCCATGATAAATGGTACGACGTCCTCAGTCTTAAATCAGATGCTGGGGTACGGTAATTGCTGTGAAATTGTCTGCATCAATAGTTCGACATCATCTCCCAAAGGCGGAAGTGGTAATATACGTGCCTTTCCAACATTGTCCTTTGGGCCAAAATTGCAAACGACTCTCGTGTAAATGGGAACGTAAGTATTATCGCTGGTTAGTTAAATGGAAAAGGTCAGTTTCAAACAGTTCTGCTTCAACGAGTTTCATGGTGACAATCGCATACGCCGTAGGTGCTTTTGCCGTAAGGTTAATATATAGTGTTAATTGTCAATGGTAAATTTAGTAGTTGTGCAGCCTCTAGAATCCTTCGCTATCTAGCCTCTGTTCAAGATATCAATATCTTACCAATGGATTTTTGTTACCGGTTGGGACGTCTTCCATACGTCATTAACGGACTCCGCTTTTGTAGCGGAATATCCGAGAATCTCTTACCGTCTAGGGGCGGGGGGAGGGAGAGAATACCTTGTTCTGCCACTATAATTTTCTGAGTTATGCATTTTTAGATAAATCAGATTGCAAGTCTAAGAAAATAACTTGCCGCCTTAGCTCAACGACTAGTAGATTTTGAGATGTTCATTTTTGAAGTTTATTTTATCACGCCTTAGGCAGCCTGTAGATCTGAAACTAAGCAATGCTTAGGAAACGTTTATTGGTATTATTTTACTTGTTTCCATGAGAAAAGACACCTCCGAGCGTTTTAAGTATATTTCAAAATACCTTATATACTGTATATATAACGTCCTTGTTACTCTTAAACTAAAATGCAAAAAACACAAATTTTGCACCATGCAAATATCGACAGGGGAAATTCTTCGGAATACTCTTATGATACAAGAAGGCTGACAATGTGACCAATTCAACATAAAGATGTATTTTTTAAAACGGCACACATTACAAATCAACATGTCGAAAGAAAAACTTACAATGTTACATTTCTTATTCATTGTAGCAAACTAAGGACGCTATAGTATCACATATATCCTAATTTTAATGGCCTCTACAACAGTAACAACGCAAGTGAGACAGAAGGGGCAATGCATATCCAGAGTACTTTAGCGCCTAATACTACGATCATGATATGACTGATTTCGAATGAATACGAACAGTTGCAAGGTATTGAAAATGTGTTATTTAAAAATACTTTACATTTAAAATATGCTTACAAGGGACATCACCCAATTGTCCGGCTCCGATTTCAATGAAATTTCTTTTGCTGATAGAGGACATGTATTTATTATTTGTGATGACAGAAATTTTTGCGATGATGCATGTTTTCTATTTTTCGATAACTTTTAAGAGTTGTGATGTGGTTATTAGAGATTATTGCAGAAGTCCCTTACTACCCTTTGTAAACAGAGTGTTAATGAAAGGACAAGCATGTAGATACATATAAGGCTTAGGGGGAAGTCGTATGGTAGATATGACCTTGACGGCAGCCATCTTGAAATCCGCCATTTTGAATTAAGGTCAAACTTTTTAAATAGGAATAGGGTAATACGATACATAATTTCAGGATAGAAATTAATCAGGATGACAATGGTGAAGTTAGTTTTAAGATGCGCCTATATGGGGAAAAGTTACAGGCATATTAATTGTTTATACTTACTTTGTGCGTAAGTCCCTTATCTCCGCTTCTAACCCGCGTATTAATGACAATAAGAAGATAAAAGCTTCAGTAATACATATTATGCCTAGAAGGAAATAATACGGTAAGGGTATCCTTGAAGGTAGTAATTTTGAAATCTCCCATTTTGAATTAAAGTGAAGTTTGAAAAATGAAAACCATAACATGTACACCTCATTGTAATAGCAAATTTTCCCAAAAAGCCAATGGTATGCTTATTTTGTTCTATATTTAACCAGTATGAATTTAGGACTGCTTCTAATGTGCACCAAACGTCCATTATTGGATCTTTCAAATTGGCAAATTTTGACCGCGTATTTTAAGATTCCAATTGTCACTTTGCAATTGTTGCCATGCCTCATGTTTTCTAAATTGATTACATTATTTAAGAGTTGAGATTTGTCAGTTCATGAATAGTGTTGGGATAAGCATTCAACAATCTTTCTGAATTTTCAAGACTTGCAATGTAATTACGTATTTATTTGAAACCAGAATACATGAGGAACCTATCAATGGACCTATGTAACGTAAAGAAATACAAATGAAATATAACAAATTGGTATTATACGAACACAAAATTATTAGGAAATGTAGCCTACATGTTGCGCAAACGACAAACAATAAAATATTTTTAATAATTACAACTTTAAAGGAACTGCAGCAATGATGGAAAAAATCAAGGAAGCATAATATGACTGATCCAAACACGCTTTTTGTACCATGGACATAATATGAAAACAGGTAAGAGGTGTAGTTTAGTCAAGTTTCCGGTCAATACTGATTATAAATCTTACACACATGAACCTTCGACAACAATCGCTAGAAACCAAATGATTTTTTTTCTGACTGGCTAAAAAATTACCATAGAATATATATAATAAAGAAATAAATATAAAACAAAACAAAAGACCATTGATTTAGGAATATACAAAAATCATATCTCGTTTTCCTTTTTTAACTGAATTTTCATTTGATTTTTCGTCTCATCTACTATCCATTACAAGCTGCGTCTTCGGTATTACATGAATGCAAAGTTGGAGTTCTTTGGTTGTGTGATAATTCATGGCAGTAAACAAGTTTTTGAAGGGCAGGTAAAGGAAATAAATAATTACATGGCATAGGGAATAAATAATTATATGGCAAGTCTTCGAAATTCAGAAAGATTGTTGGATGCTTATTCCAACACTATTCATGAACTGACAAATCGCAACTCTTATAAAATGTAATCGATTTAGAAAACATGAGCCATGACAACAATTGCAAAGTGACAGTCGGAATATTAAAATACGCGGTGAAAATTAGGAGTGTTGCCAATTTGAAAGATCGAATAATGGACGTTTGGTGCACACTAGAAGCAGTCCTAAATTCATATTAGTTAAATATAGAACAAAAATAAGCATACCATTGGCTTTTTTGGAGAATTTTCTATTAAAATGAGTTGTCACATGATACGGTTTTTCTTTCTCAAACTTCACTTTAATTCAAAATGGCGGATTTCAAGATGACTACCGTCAAGGATATCCTTACCGTATTACTTCCTTCTATGCATAATATGTATTACCGGAGCTTTTATCCTCTTATTGTCATTAATACGCGGGTTAGAAACGGAGGTAAGGGACTTGCGCACATAGTAAGTATAAACAATTAATATGCCTGCAACTTTGCCCCAAATAGGCGTATCTTAAAACTAACTTCACCATTGTCTTCCTGATTAATTTCTATCCTTAAATTATGTATCGTATTACTCTATTCCCATTTAAAAAGTTTGACCTTAATTCAAAATGGCGGATTTCAAGATGGCTGCTGTCAAGGTCATACCTACCATACGACTTCCCCCTAAGCCTTATATGTATCTACATGGTTGTTCTTTCATTAACTCTGTTTACAAAAGGTAGTAAGCAGGCCCTTGCTGGCCCACCGGTACACCGGGACGTATCTGCGCCCTTCGAAAGATCACAGTATAAATAATGGCACAAGTTTTTAGTAATAAATTCTTACAGTTTTGTTGGTAAAGAACCCGTGAAATGTGCAGTGCGCCCTTTACATTAGGCGCCCTTGCGAAACCACATCAAAGATGAACGATTTTATTCACTCTTCTGTATATCACAGTTCTGTACAATAAATACATACATTTACTATTGGTAAAGAACCCGTGAAAAATACAATGCGCCCTTTACATAAAGCTCCCTACGAAACTTTCACATTATAGATAAGTGGTTTAAGTTATGCTGTATACCAGCTTTGTATAATAAATTCAAATTGTGACAGTTAATAAAGAACCTGTGAAGGGTACAATTCGCCTTTTACCTAAGATGCCCTGCGAAATATAACGATATATTGATTGTTCCTGTGTGTTTTAAAGCAGTGTTCTGTTAATCAGTACCTATTGTATTACCAAAATATAGCTATATTAATTTCCGTGAAGTCTGGTCTTCCTATCACCACGGCATGGCGCGTCCTCAGGTTGTGGATCGAGAAGAAGGCCTCTGGATACAGAGGTTAGCTGCGAATATACTGATGAAGCAGTCGCCGACAGACGACAAGGGGTGATCCTCCAGGTTGGGGATTTGGTGTGGGGCTAACAACGTCATCCTATTAAAAAAGGTTGTTCAGGTATATTCGCAGAATCATCGGATCAAAACTGGTAACTTGGCATGAAATCAGCAAAGTATAATTGACATGAGATTTGGAACATGGAATAAAAGAAGTCTTTTTTAGGGCAGGCGCGTTAAAATTTGTAACGAATGAGTTTAGAAATAGAGGATGGACCTAGTGGGATATCAGGAACTTAGGTGAGAAGGAAATGGAGGAGTCAAGTCGGAAATTTCACGTTCTTTTACATGAAACAAATTAAAAATTACCAACTAGGTACAGGGCTTTTCGTTCACAAACGAATAATACCAGCAATTACATGGGTTAAATTTGTTAATGATAGATTTTCTTTTACTTCTGTTAAGGATCGGTGGTGTAACATTATTGTTTTAAGTGCACATACCTCAACAGAAAATAAGGATGACGATAAAAAAGACAGCTTTTACGAAAGAATAGAACGGATATTTGATCAATTCCCGAAATGCCATATGAAAAGTCTGTTAGGCGGTTTCAATGCGAAGGTAGGACGAGAGGGTATTTTCAAGCCGATTATAGGGAATAAATGTCTGCATAAGGAAAGTTGTGACAACGGCGTTAGAATCGCGAACTTTGGAACATCCAGAAACCTTATCGTGAAGATTACAAAATTCCCACATCGCGACATTCATCAATATACCTGACTTCATCAGATGAAAAACACATAAGCAAACTGGTCACGTTTTAGTGGACAGAGGAAACAAGTCTAGCACAACTGATGTTCGGTCATTCAAAGGAGCTGATTGCGATACTGATTACCAGCTGGTAGCAGCGATAATAAGAGAAAGACTGTCGTTGAATAACAGAAATATTCAATATCTGAAAACAGAGAGATTTAATTTAAAGAAATTGGAGGAGAGGGGAGCTAGATTGAAGTGTCGAATAGATTCTCGGTTTTAGAAGATTCGGAGTGCACTAGTATTCAGGATACTTGGTTGAAATTAGAGATAACATTAAAATTTCAGCAAAAGAAATATCGGGGCACGCAGAAATACGTAGGAACAAACCATGGTTCAACCAGGAATGCACTAAAGTAGGGGAAAACAGAAGAAACAGCGTTGGCTACAAAATCCGAACAAATAACTACGTAAAATGTCATTGGCATCTGGCGGAAAACTTCCGAAACTTTTAGAACAAAGAAACGCGATTTTTGAAAGCTAAAAACTCACTTGACTAATTAACTTGAAGATAATAGTAAAAACAAAAATATTCTGGACATGTATAAATGCATAAACGAACTTAAGAAATGCTATCAACCATGTGCTTATATATTAAAGAAAGCCAACGAAACAGTTCACACTGATCAGGATAGCATCTTAAATAAATACAAAGATTTCTTTGACGATTTGCTTAACACATAGCCGAAAACCAACGTTCGTGGAGAAAGTGGATATCATACAACATAACCGTATATTCCAGAACCTAACAAGACAGAAATAGAAATCGCCATTAAAAATTAAAGAAACACACTCATCTCCGAGTGTAGACGAAATTCTGGCTGACTTAATTTTAGCTGGAGGGAGAATATTATAGAGCAAGATACACAAAATCATTCTTCTTATCTGGAACAAGGAGGAATTACAACAAAAGTGAAAAGAATCAATCGTTGTTTCAGTTCAGAAGAAAGATAAGAAAACTGATTGTAATAATTATTGAGGCATTTCTCTTCTGTCAACATCCAATAAATCCTCTTAAACATTCTATTAGCAAGATTGACGTCATGTGCAGATGAAATTATTGGAGATTATCAGAGCGGATTTAGGTAAAATCGATCAACTATCGACCAGATATTTACCATTTGACTAATACTTGAAAAGAAATGGCAAAACAATATCCTGGCAAATCAATTATTGACTTTAGACACGGGTAGGAGGAAAACATTTACAACATGTTTACAGAATTTGGAATACCGAAAAAGGTAGATTAATTAAGATATGCTTAAATGAATCCCAAAGTAAGGTTCGAGGAGAGAAATTCTTGTTCATGAACTTTCACGTTAAGAAGGGCCTGAAACAAGGAGATGCGTTGTCACCATTACTATTTAACTTTTTTCTAGAGAACACTGTGTGGAAAATCAAAGACAGCAAGCAGGTCCTAGAGCTGAATTGTATTTACCAGGTTATGGTATATACTGATGAGGTAAATTTAATAGCGCATGATAGAACAATAGAAAGGAATGCAGAAATCTTAATGAAGCTTGCAGGGATATGGGCTCAGAAATAAATGCAGAGAAAACTAAATACATGGAAGTTTGTCGGGATGGTAATACTGAATTTTGTGGATGGTTAAAATATCGAATAATACTTTTGATCAAGTGGATACTTTCAAACATCTAGGATTAAGATCATTATTAACAGACCAAAACCATAATCACTAAGAAATTTAATGTCAACTGAAAGCAGGGATTTCATGTTATTGTTCAGTTAAAAATTCACGAATTCTGTGTTGTCGCGAATTCTGTTGAGGAATTTGTAACTTAAAATATAAAACGATAATCATGCCTGTTGTGCAGTATGGTTGCGAAACATGGTCACTGAGTCTGAGGAAAAATCGCAAAGTATTTGAAATCAAGATTTTTGGACCAATATTCGTACTCCAAGAGGAGCGGGAATGGGAAGTGGCGGAAACTTCATAACGAGGAAGTGCATAATTTATACATTTACCAAACATTGTTAGTTTCATCAATTCTAGGAGCGTCAGGTGGGCTGGTCATGTAGCCAGAATGGAAGAAATTAGAAACGCTTTCAAACTTCTAACTGGAAAACCAAATAGGAAAACGAGCATTAGGAAGACCGAGGCAAAGATGGGAGGACAATATTAAAATGGTTCTCGCAGAGATTAGAATATAAAGTAGAAACTGGGTCCAGTTGGCTAAAAACAGAAATCAACAGAGCTTTTGTAAACGCGGCACTGAACCTACTGTATCCATAGGCTAGAGAGTTATATTAATAGAGCTCTATTAATAGAGCTATGTGGATATATTTACCTTCTTTTTATTTGACAGAAATGTTATTATTGGAACTAAAAAGTTTTTCTCTAGTAAAGAGGATTTCGATTCGAGGTTTCCACAAATTAGCTATTTAACAACTAGCTGATTTTGATATAAATGGCACCCATATTATATATATATATATATATATATATATATATATATATATATATATATATATATATATATTGTATGGGCGCCCTTTTAGTTGACTTCTCCACCGCCCTCATTAGTATCCCAACATGGCCTGGTAGTAAGGGAATTCTGCAGTAATCTCTAATAAGCACATCACAACTCTTAAAAATTATTTAAATGATATTACTAATTTTGTGCAAATTACACACACACACATACTTTATGAATACTTCATGAATTTGAATAATATGGTTAAATGAACAAACCGACTTAACTATTTTATCCTAATTAGCAGTGTAGGACGTGGTATCACGC
This sequence comes from Thermobia domestica, assembly GCF_964235325.1. Taxonomy (NCBI): domain Eukaryota; kingdom Metazoa; phylum Arthropoda; class Insecta; order Zygentoma; family Lepismatidae; genus Thermobia; species Thermobia domestica. The sequence goes on along the minus strand of NC_137458.1, from coordinate 145,138,323 downwards.
AAAATTGAAAAATCCTTTGCTAAATTTGTCCCACTTTTCACGACATCCTCGCAAAGCTGCAGTCCACTTTTAAGGGCTTATATTGAACTTTGTCGTTAAGAATCTCTCGTAGGATGATCCAGATAGTCAGCTCAGCGGTTTGCATCCTCATTCTGATGAGTTCTACAACCTTTGGAAATGAACTCGTATTGCACGAGCTTGGATTAACAGTTGCAGGATTTAACCCAATTATTAATTATTATATCCAATTATTATACTAAATTTGTACCATATCGCCTGCATTTAGCTGTTCATCTTAAAAATGAATCATACTCTAGTTATGAACATTTAATTAAGATGCTACACGAGAAAGAGGCACGAATTATTAACAAATTTGCTATTATAATTCCATGTGATTTTAGAAAAAGATGTTGCCACAGACACAAAAAATTATATTCAATTTTCTGACAGGACTGACAAGTTTAACTTCTAGCGGATTTTCATTTTATGAAGTTCATGAATTAAAAATTTCTAAAGTAACTTTAGACTTACCCACATCGTTTCTAATTTAACTGTGGCAAACGAAAAATTGATTTTCCAAACACACCAAGAAATTGTACAACTCATGTGTACCACAGCAACGAACGAACGATTTTTAATCACACTTTTAAATATCCAACTGATAGAGCAACATTTTGATCTGATTATACAAAACATTTTCGATAATAGAATCAATGTTGCATTAGTTAAGCTACCCTTGCTAATAATATTATACAAGGTAATCCAAATCTGTGAGGCACTTTGATGAAACAGAATGTATTACTTTTCTATCAATATTCTAAGACATCTTGTATCTTATGATACAATAAAAGCAAGCCTAGACATCATTCTAGAAATTCCTATCATCCGGGATGGCAATCATCATTTTCTATATAAAATATTTAAAAATGGATTTTTAACAGATTCATCTTTACCTACAAACACCTGAATTTGCCATATGGACGTAATCAGAATTTTTCTGAACTTAGCCTTTTACTTTGTCAGAAGCATGGTATGCTTGAAATCTGTAAATTTCACACCCAGGCAAAATCCCAGAACACGGATTGTCTATATAATCATATTTTTCGTGACATTACTGTTAATTGCTACATTAAGCCAGCGCCAGGCCCGTGCTGGCCCACCGGGACACCGGGACGTGTCCCGGTGCGCCCTCCGAAATATCACAGTATAAGTAAAGGTACAAGTTTTAATAATAAATTCTTACAGTTTTATTGGTAAAGAACCCGTGAAAGGTGCAGTGCGCCCTTTACATTAGGCGCCCTTCCGAGACCACATCAAAGATGAACGATTTTATTTACTCTTCTGGTATAACACAGTTCTGTACAATAAATACACACAGTTACTGTTGGCCAAAAACCCGTGAAAGTCACGCCAATTACATAAGGCGCCCTACGAAACATCACATTATAGATAAGTGGTTTTAGTTATCCTGTATACCAGCTTTATTTAATAAATTCAAATACTGACTGGTAGTACAGAACCTGTGAAGAATACAAGGCGCCCTTTACATAAGATGCCATGCGAAATATCACTTTTTTATTTCATTCTTCTGTATTTCAGTTTTGTATTATAAATTCATACAGTTGCTATTGGCAGAGAACAGGTAAACAGTATAATCACTTACAAAAATATTATAAAGTTATATAGCTATAAAACGAAACAATGTGATACATCAAGAATAGTTTGGATAGTCAAAGGTACGATGCATTCATGAAATACTACACTGACACTAGTCTCTAATTTACGATTTTTACGGCATCGAAGCTTTCACAGTCTTAATATGCATCCATATATCCGAGCATATTCATTGTTTCTGTGTGTTTTAAAGCAGTGTTCGAATAATCAGCACCTGTTGTATTTCTGAAATATAGCTGTATTAATTTCCGTAAAATGTGGTCTTCCTGTCACCACAGCACGGCGCGTCCTCAGGTTGTGGATTGAGGAGAAGGCCTGTGGGATATAGAGGTAAGCTGCGAATATACTGAGAAAGCAGTCGCGGACAGACAAGGGGTGATAATCCAGCTTGAGAATTTGGTGTGAGGCTAACCTCATCATCCTGTTAAAAAAAAATTCAGATAAGTTTGCAGAATCCTCGGATCAGAACTGATAACTTGGCAGGAACTCCGCAAAGTAAAATCGACATGAGATTTGGAACATGAAATATAAGAAGTCTCTATAGGGCAGGCGCGTTAAAATTTGTAAAAAATGAGTTTAGAAATAGAGGAGTCAAGTTCGTGAAGAGGAGGAAATTTTACGTTCTTTTACGGGGAACAAATTGAAAATTACCAACTAGAAACAGGGCTTTCCGTTCACAAACGAATACGAAATATCAGCAATTACATAGGTTGAATTTGTAAATGATAGATTTTCTTTTACTTCTCTTAAGGGTCGGTTGTGTAATATTATTGTTTTAAATGCACATGCCCCAACAGAAAATAAGGATGGCGATTAAAAAATACAGTTTTTATGAAAGAATAGAACGGGTATTTGATCATCTTCTGCAATACCATATGAAAATTCTGTTAGGCGGTTTCAATGCGAAGGTAGGACCAGATCGTATTTTCAAACTGATTATAGGGAATAAATGTTTGCATAAGGAAGGTTGTGACAACGGCGTTAGACTCGTGAACTGTGCAATATCCAGAAACCTCATCGTGAAGATTACAAAATTCCAACATCGCGACATTCATAAATATACTTGGACTTCAACAGATGGAAAAACACATATTCAAACTGATCATGTTTTAGTAGACAGAAAAGAACAGTCTAGCACAACTGATGTTCGGTCGTTCAGAGGAGTTGATTGTGATAGTAAGAGAGAGACTATCGTTGAATAAAGGAAATATTCAATATCGGAAAACGAAGCGGTTTTTTTTTTTTTTTTTAAATAGATGAGAGTCAGGTGAGAGGGCAGCCAGATTGAAATGTCGACTAGATTCTCGGTTTTAGAAGGTTCGGAGTGCAGTAGTGTTCAAGATACTTGGTTGAAATTAGAGATAACATTAAAATTTCAGCAGAAGAAATATTGGAGAACGCAGAAATACGTAGGAACAAACCATGGTTCAACCAGGAATGTACTAAAGTAGCAGAGAAGAGAAAATAGAAGAAACTGCGTTGGCTACAAAATCCGAACGAAATAACTACATAAAATTTCATTGTCATCTGGCAGAAAACTTCTAAAACTTTTAGAACAAAGAAACGCGACTTTTGAAAGTTAAAATTAATTAACTTGAAGATAATAGTGAAAACAAAAACATTCGGGACTTGTATAAATGCATCAACGAACTTAAGAAAGGCTATCAACTTCGTGCTTATATATTAAAGAAACCTAAAGGAACGGTTCTCACTGATACAGATAGCATCTTAAATAGATGGAAAGATTTCTTTGACGATTTGCTTAACACATAACCAAAAACTAATGCGCGTGGAGAAAGTGAAATGCATGCAGCATAACCGTATATTCCAGAACCTAACAAGACATAAATAGAAATCGCTATTTAAAAAAAAAAAAGTTAAACACACATCTCCGGGTGTAGACGAAATTCTGGTTGACTTAATTTTAGCTGGAAGGGAAAAATTGTAGAGCAAGATACACAAACTCATTCTCATTATCTGGAACAAGCAGGAATTGCCACAAGAGTGAAGAGAATCTATCATTGTTCCAGTTCAGAAGATAAGCAACAAATTATCGAGGCATTTCTCTTCTGTCAACATCCAATAAATCCTCTTAAACATTGTATTAGCAAGATTGACTCCATACGCAGATGAAATTATTGGAGATTATCAGAACGGATTTAGGTAAAATCGAACAACTACCGACCAGATATCTACCATTCGACTAATACTTGAAAAGAATTGAGAGAATACAACATCCTGGCATATCAATTATTGACTTTAGACTCTGATAGGAGGGAAACATTGTACAACATGCTTACAGAACTTGCAATACCGAAAAAGGTAGATTAATAAAGATATGTTTAAATGAATCCAAAAGTAAGGTTCGAGTAGAGAAATTCTTGTTCACGAGCTTTCACGTTGAGAATGACCTGAAACAAAGAGATGCGTTGTCGTCATTATTATTTACTTTGTTCTGGAGAACACGATAAGGAAAATCAAAGACAGCAATCAGGTCCTAGAGCTGAATTGTATTTGCCAGGTTATGGCGTATGCTGATGATGTAAATTAAATAGGTAATGATAGAATAATAGAAAGGAATGCAGGAAACTCAATTAACGCCAGGGGCGGATCCAGGACCGCTTCTGGGGGGAGGCGGTGTGTTGTCATACTGCTACTTTTAAGGGCTCCAAACTTTGGGATGGGTTTTATTTATATATATAAAATAAGAAAGTTTCCTGTTCTGGGGGGGGGGCGATCGCCCCGATCGCCCCCCTCTGGATCCGCCCCTGATTGACGCTTGCAGGGATATAGGCTTAAAAGTAAATGCAGAGAAAACTAAATAAATGGAAGTTTGTCGGGATCGTTTTATGGGTGCGTTAAAATTCCACATAATATTTTCTTTCGAGAAAGTGGATACTTTCAAATATCTAGAATCATTATAAACAGACCAAACCATAATCACTAAAAAAAAAAATTATGTCAACTGAAAGCAGGGATTTCGTGCAATTATTTAGTTAAAAATCTTTTGTTGTCACTAATTCTGTTGAGGAATTTGTAGCTCAAAATATAAAACGATAATCATGCCTGTTGTGCTGTATGGTTGCGAAACATGGTCACTGACTCTGAGGGAAAAACGCAGACTGAAAGTATTTGAAAACAAGATTCTTAAACCAATATTTGAACTCCAAAAGGAACGGGAATGGGGAAAGGCAGAAACTTCATAAGGAGGAACTGCATAATTTTATACCGTTTACCAAACATTGTTAGGGTCATTAAGTCTAGGAGGATCAAATGGTCGGTTTATGTAGCGAGAATGGAAGAAATTAGAAACGCCTTCGAAGTTGTAACTGAAAATCCAAATAGGAAAATGACCGTTAGGAAGACCGAGGCGCAAATGGGAGGACAATACTAAAATGGTTCTCGCAGAGATTGAAATATAAAGTAGAAACTGGGTTCAGTTTTCTAAAGACAGAAATCAATGGAGAGCTTTTGTAAACGCGGCAATGAGCCTCCTGCGTCCATAGGCGTGCTATATTAAGTTGTTGATACATTTAACTTCTTTTTATTTGACAGAAATGTTATTACAGGAACTAAAAAGTTTTTCTATACTAAAGAGGAGAGGATTTTGATTCGAGGTTAAAATGGCACCCATACTTTCTTTCAAACTCTCTCTCTCTCTCTCTCTCTCTCTCTCTCTATATATATATATATATATATATATATATATATATATATATATATATATATATATATATTCCCGTTTGTATGGGCGCCCCTTTTAGTAGACTTGTCCACCGCCCTCATTAGTATCCCAGCACGGCCCTGGCCAGCGCTATCCAAAGTGGAAGAATTTTGCTTACATACAGCAAACTAGATCCTGCTTACAATAAGGAAATCGGTGCGCATAGCTCGTCAAATGAACCACATCGTTGTTAAGGATGAAATGGAGCATTCTCTCACTTACTTCTTTCCACATGAAGATTATGAATATATCAAAACAACCCCTCAACCTACCCACCAGACATTCGGCTAATTTCGCTCTAGAATACCACACGCTTCTTGTCAACTATAGTTATTTTAAATTACTTTCATCCTACAAACTATCAACAAACAGTAACATTACTTTATGGTCTTCTCCAACAAGATTAGAACAATTTACAAAGTCATTTTTCAGAACTACATTTGCACCAATCCTTTCCATAGACCATTTTGATTATATCTCGTATCATATTTATCGTTTTACTCGCTGTAGGCATAGCTCTCCATTTTCTACATAAACGGTTACAATCACGAGAATAATAATCTCTTTTCCTTTCCAGAAAGATGCTCCAGATTCTGATTCCAACTATTCTTTCCCTAATTCTTATAATCATAATCACCTATTTGTGTGTCATTTTTAATAAGTTTTGTTACAAAGGCGAAGACAATTCATTAAATTAGGAAAGAATCACTTCGTCGGCGCGTACTATTCCAATGAACATTCCTCCAACCCAGTCAAATACTACCGGACATAACACTAGAATGTACACCGAACTTAGTTACAACAAACTTGAACCGTACCTACAAGCAGTGATTTGGTGTATATATACTAAATACAGTCATAGCACTTTCTGCCTTCATTGAAGGAAGTGATAACGTTTCGATCCTCCTCAGTCGGAACAGAAGTATAGTGCTATTACCATTTTTCTTATTTGCATATATTTCAACAAAGGAGTTTTTAATTATTTATAGTGTTTTAAATGTCTTCAAACTAAAACAGTGTTTACAGTATCACACGTGTTTAAAGTGTATTAATGTTTTTTTGTGTGTAACCACACCTCAATGCATTACAAATGTGTTTTTAAAAATAATCGTTTTGTACATTTCAGTGTGGGGGTGTAAGGATCTCCACCTTTCATAGGAAGTACATGTTATTGATGAAACACGTGCTATTGTTTACAAGCATCAGTAAGCAAAAGATACACATAAAACCAGGAAGACACGAAGCCTTCACGACGGGACCCGAGGAGGAATGAGCCACCCAGAAAGCACCTATAAAAATGGACCCGAAGGCGACAGAAGTATCAGTCGACAACTGATCACTTAACCTACATTTGCTCCGGAGGTAGCCCTAGACGAAGGAGTACTATCTTGCCTAAATCCCTGGTGGCTGCTATGAGCAAAGGACTTCCTAACCACAACCCGAAACACTGGAGAATACCATGAGCTTAGGATATTACCAAATGTATTGTATCCTGAAGTCGCTGCAAGACGGCCTGAAGGTTGGTATGAACTAAAGGGTTCCCATATAAAACATTTCTTCCCTTCACCTCACTTGTTATAAGGAAGATTTTGTCGTTTTCACTTTGTAGATAAAAAGACTATCTTTGTAATATTTTTATAAAATAAATTAAGTGAAGGGCTAAAATTCCGGACTATTATTGTCTCTACCTAACAGGACATTACAATATTCTTGTGAAGAAACGTGTATCATAACCTATTAAAATGTTATCTATCTGCAACACTCGTTGTTTGTGAACACTTCTTGGCAGTTTGGTAACAATGCAATCGGAAGGGAAGTAGTAGCGAAAAGCGAGACCTTTGAACACAGCTCACAAACGGTTGCTTAAAATATCCAGTTTCTCTTTCCTTACTAAATACCATGTTACATTTAGAACAAAACAATACATTGGCAAATGCAAAAAATGATATAGTTTTAAAAAGCACACAAGCCTTTCAACCCCAAAAAATCATTAAAAATAGGATGATTCGTAAGGACTTTGTTAGTTACTAATCCAACCGAAGGAAACTCTAGTGATTTTGATAGTAATGCATATTATTTCTTCGTATTGGGACTGAATACTTGTGCTTTGAATCCCACTGAATGATTTTATTTTCTTCTAGCTTTTCTGTTGTTCTTATCTCATAGCTTTTCGTATTATATACATTACACTGAAATGATGTGCAACTTTTTTCTAAAGAATAAAAGTACAAAGTTGCACAATTGTGAAACTTTGTCTATATTTTCCCATGTAATGCCTCCTTAGGAACTTTGGAAGTCACTTCGTACATCGATCCATAAGAGTTTCGTAAACCTGAAAAATTCGGAACCTTAGTGTTCCGAAAAACACTATCAAGCCATAACAACTCCTCCATTACTACCTACTAGAACAGAGACAATTATCATTATTATTTTGAACTTTACTTGGGGTTGGTTTTTCGGACTTCTATCTTCCAACTGTTTTGTATGTTGTGTCATATCCCCTGTGACACCAATTGCACCATACCATTCTCACTCTATCTCTCCACATCTTTTTTGATCCGTCTTGTGCTCGTTTCTCAAATAGTTCTATAGCATTCACTGGGTGAGTTACGTATTCTGAAGGTCCGTTCTTACATGTCCAAACCACCAGAGTTACTTTCTTGCGGCTTTTCTACTACTAGTCCCACCTTTACTGTTCCTTGAATCACTTCATTTTCCGATTTGTTCTTCCACATTATTCCATGAATCCACCGTAGCACCTTCATCTCCATAATATGTCACTTCTGTTCTTCTCTCTTCTTCATCGTTCAATATTCCGCTCCATATAATATGACAGATCTTACTACTATCTTCTAAACTTTTTCTTTAACGTGTATTGATATACAACAGTCACAAAATACTCATGCCTTTTCCCTTTCCTTTATTCAGTCGCTGTTACTTTGCTGTTTACATTTTCTATTCCTGACTATCCTGTAGTATTGGTCCGAGATACTTGAATTTCTTCATCACTATCCCCTCTTCTTCGCCTAATCGTATTCTTGAATTTTTCTATTGAATTTGTGCTAAATATGTAATGTAAACATTTTCTCTTGATTTTACTAAGTGTCCATTAAAGCTAGTCACGAAGCACCAGGGAATAATAATACAAAGCTTTTACGAAGTATTGATTTAAACTGAACTATGGTAGCAGTAATGAGAATGCAATGAAACAGAAAAAAAAGGAACTAGACAAACTTGAAGTACTCCCTGGATGTGCAACTGTTTGACATATATTTTGAGTATTTAAACATCAGGAAGAAGAAACGATTAAAGCTATCTCAGTAACGATTTAGTAGCATCTATGTACCTATAAACATTGATTAATTGCTTTATTGAGGTTCAATGAGGACGTCAGCAAAGAGGTTACTTGTCCCCGTGACGATAAACACGAGTTAAATTTAAAAACAAATTTAAATTTATTATGTCAAAATATAATAATAATGCTGGTGTAAAATATAAAAGTAAAAATCTAAAAGAACAAGTAGTTATAAAATAATAAATATATGAGAATAACAAATATATAACAATAATAAGGACTAATAAATATATATCAATAAGAATAAATACTAATAATATTAACAATAGAGGAAACATAAAACAGAAATGAACGCTTCAGCCGAACCTTTTCAAGCGAGCCGACTACCGTCCACTCTGTATCCATAAGGTCGTCTTCCACCATGTCCGATTTCAAAGAAGCTACAGTTAGCTTACGAACAGGCATAGATTTTGCTCTTTTCGAGAAAAGATCCGTATCATTAAGCTGGCGTGGCGATAAGCTGGAGTTCGCCGAAGACCACAACTAAAGGAAACACGTCGAGTTTTGTGTGTTCACTAGTACATATGATTGGAGTCTGAACTTCTGAACTTTTGTCGGGAACAAGATGAGTTTTACACTTCTAATGGAAACATATAGGAAAGCGGGTATTCGCTCGTCGATACGATTGAGGTCAGAATTTCTCGACTTTGATTGATAACAAGATCTGTTTTTGTGAAAGGTCGGATGTCTAGGTCGCCATAGATTTACAAGAAGTAGCTGCAAGAGTAGCAAAGGGCAGAGAAGGCGAAGAAGAAATACTTTACTTTAAGCGACACTTAGCATCGGCAGCAGAGATCTTCTCAAAAATCATTAGCTCACGGGTACGTTTCTCACGTTGAAGGGCCGGACAGTGCCGAGTTCAAGCAGAATGCTCGCCCTTGCAGCTGATATAAAAGGGTTTAGTCGCTGTACACCATGACTATTCTGGCCATAATTACACGACGTGCCCGAAGTGTTTACATTTGAAACAATGCCGGGAACTGGGAATATAGGGATGGATTTCAAGTCGATAATAACTAGCCTTTACGCAGTCTGGAACTGTATGCAAACTGAAAATAAGAATCGGTGACTGAGTAGCCACGTGACCCACCTGACTTCTTACTTTTGAGGCCTACTTCTACAATATAATGTTCAGCCAACTCCGATTTAATGTCTTCTTCGGTGTGTTTTAAGAGGTCACAACATGACATCACACCGTGATAGACGTTCAGTAGACGATCGGGTTCTGCCAATTCATTCAATGCTCCAATGGTAGTCAATATAAGGTGCTTCACTATTTACTTCTCGTTGACCATTTCCACTAATAAAGTCCCATTCTGTAACTTCTTGATGTATTTAATCTCTTCGGCATTATAAGTAATAACTTCATTAATGAGGAAAGGAAAGCACTCGGACGATTTTCTTCAACATCTTTATCTTGGGACCATCAGCATCTTTATCTTTAAATACAATATATCGGACTACAAACATCACGATATTTGTCTTTTCCACGCTATTTACACCATGAGAGTTTGTCTCTCTTTCATTTGGCTTGGGCTTTGTGCAAGAGGGGGACCGCGGACCCGATTTTAAAATTTTAGTTTCATAAAAAGTTAATATTAAACATATATTTATAAAGCGAAAATGTGTGTGAACGTCTCACCTTCGCTAGCCAGAACTTACGCTACTCCCCTGGCTATCGCACAAGCACGTCCTCACCGTAGGATCAGTGTGGGGGCGTGTTGAAGAATGGGATGGCCTAGAAAACCATTTCCGACGACAAAAACATATGGTCTGAGAAAAAAAAACAATAGCTGCACCTTCACCAGATGTCTATCCTACCCTTAAAAGTACCTCAACTACAGGGCTATACAAACTACATAATACAACAGCAAGTAAATATATATAATGGGTTGTCCATCACTGGACAGATTCCTCTGAGTAATCTAAAATACCGTCAGATTCTTAGAGTTTCAAGAATTCATCTACTACTACCCAACTAACCTTAATTTTTACACTAAAAAGAATAGGGTATCTAATCCTAGTCTAATTAATAATTACACAAATAATAATTTCACCAATAGATAAATAAAAGAGAATCACCCTAACACAAGCATAACTACACTTTAACTGTTACTTTTCATTTAAGTCTTCTCGTCTCACCCAAGCATCTGGCAAGAATATAGCCAGACCTCCACTCTTTAACCATGTCAAACAGTAATTAACACAAGCAAAAACGAGCACTGCGAACGCTATTTTATTTTTCACTTTTAAGATACTCCCCTTAAGGTTGCATGTGCAATCGAGAGATAAACAAAGAAAATTTAGAATAATGCTTTTCTGTAAAGATGTAACAATAGAAAAAACTTATGATATAAAATTTATCAGTAATTGATTAAAATTTGAATTAAGTGAAACAATTTTCATTTAATCAAGTTTTCTGTTATCTTCTATCCTTGGCTTTTTATTAGAAAAATATAATGAAAAATGAAAATAAGAACATAATATTTTCCTTACCGCAAACAGTTATTTGTAAATTTCTTATAACTATATTGTGTTATAAGACAAGCATTAGCAATCCCCATGGAGAAAAACATTTGCGAGGAGGCATCAGACCAAGCATGAGGTGTCACTAGTTCATTCCAAGCCAAGCGAGAGAAAAAGTGAAGTCCATTTCGATAACCATCTTTAGCAAGAGCTTCGATTCAAAAAAGAACAATAAGATTACACAATATAATTATTTAATCGAAAAGAATATTAAGTTTAAATAGGCGCAAACAAATTGCCTTTTCTCCTCTAATTTGGAGTGAGGAATCCTGAAACAAGAGTGAGCACGTGCAAGACGTAACATTGTATAGACACGAACATTAGAAAGTGGAGGTTGGATATATAAGAAATGATAGCCTTTACCAGTAGCAGAATAGTTGCACTGTATGTCTGATAATTGGACAACCAACATAACAGCAAATACATGCCCGAAAACATAACATACCAGGATATTCCTTCACGTGGTGAAAAAAGTATTACTATCTGAGAGAATCACTTAGAGAAACTACCACGAGATAAATCTGCAGAAATTCCATTCACGTTAAGTTCAAAGAGATAGGACTTAATGCAAAGAAAACGAAAAGAATAATACTCATCATGTAGAGACCGAAAAAGTATGGACAGTTAAACAAAATGAGAAAAGAAGGAAAGAGGGAAAGGAAAGAGCAAAACACATGGGAATAAATTAAATTTTAACACTTAAGGATAAACATTCTCCGTCTTTAACCTTGCCCCCTGTATCGGTCTTTTTTTCTCCCTTCATAGGATAAATCTCTTTCAGTGTCTAACGCGAACATCATTTATAGTGTTTAATTCCTTGAAAAGAAGTAACTCAGTCTAGGCTGAGACTAGAACCCAGGACCCTTAGAATGACAGTCACATACGCTGTCCACTTAGCTACACAGACCATATCAAACGCGTTCATGCCCCCTTGCTTTCATAAAAAGCAATTCTTCTCTAGATTAAAATCAAGAATGAATTAATCTGCACTCTTAAGAGCTTACTGGTGCACCAACTTATCTACCTATCTCTCTCTCTCTCTCTCTCTCTCTCTCTCTCTCTCTCTCTATATATATATATATATATATATATATATATATATATATAGAGAGAGAGAGAGAGAGAGGCCATAGTCCCCCATTAACGCTCTGGTATATACTGAATAAGATGGGCTTCAATCTTACTTTACACTGGATAAAGTTGCAAACTATAGTTTAGCCAATCTCTTGATCATGCCCTGCATCAACCACCATATATATATATATATATATATATATATATACTTTAGATAGATAGATATCAATATATACATATATACTTCATGAGGTATTTAATACCAATTGTGTATGTATCGTGGTGGACATAAACCATTGATCAGGTAAGTGCGACTGCTTTGAAACAAATGCAGAGTATGAGAATTAAATCAGTCATATCTGTGGTTTCGTGTGGAGAAGAAACACACTTGTGAACCAAGGATTAAGAATATCTCAACTTATTAATATAAACTTTGCCGAAGATTATTCACTTATATCATCATAAAAGAAATACGAATGATGTTTTGAAACGAAGAAATATAACATACAACTTTGCAAGCGGAGGCAAAGAAACCTTAAGTAACGAAATTAAAGTAAGAGGGCGGAAAAAAAGATGTCAGCTACTGGACAATATGAAAATCGAACCTTCGGATGACTTAACAGAAACTAAGTATGATTTGTCTTTATCACGATACATCGTAATATCCTGTCTTTGCGTAAAAGATATTGGATTATGTATGCGTTATATTGATATTTTAACAAAATATACAAACAAATATAGAAAAAGAATAATTCCTATTTACCAATTTTTGCTGAACGTATATATGGAACGTGTTGAAAATGGCGAACGAAATTTATATTATTATTTCTAGTAAGAGTGGAAGAACTTAATAACAATTCCACAATGACGTTTCAGACAAATTTATGACTCATATGAGACCTGAAGAATGAACTGTTTGTGTTCATGAATTGTTTGCGAAACACGCGAACTTTTTAGAGAGTAGGAATTGAAATTGTGGACTGTTCTGTCATGTTGTTAGTTTTTCCACTGTGGAGGAAGCCTCTTCAACTCTAACTTGTAAGAACGAGTGAAATTGACTATTTTTCATATTATTACACATCAGAAATATCTATATTCTAAATTATAAAATTTTTCTGAATATCCTCGGGGAGACTCGAACCACGCACACCTAACTCACGAAACGAATGCTCAACCCATTACCCTAAGATCGCCATTTTAAGGAAGAATCAAGAAGCACTCGTCTGTGTAGCAAATTGCAAACGTTTACGATTCCAATATTTTGTTAACATTGAAACACTGATTTCGGTCATGATAAAATACTATATTCCAGAGAATTCAAGTTTACATTTTAAAAAACACCGAATGTATCTCCGTTACTTATCTTATTCTCGTTTTACAGCTACTTCCAGTAACCTTCAACGACAGGGACACCAACACAGATACATCGAGGACATTTAATATTTCAAAGGCTATCCCACTGGCTATCGAAACTGAGACCACGACTAGTGAACTATTTGATGGGTGGGGTGTCTGGTCCGTTCCCAAGGGACGGACAACATCGTGTTTGTGGGTTTTCTCGTGACACTCCCACTTTCTCATTCCACCATTTCGTCCATCATTTTTCACTTTTTTCAATCATAGTCTTCGTCAACCAAAAAAGCATAATCGTTGTACATTAAACGTAAAGATTTCATTTTTAGGCTGTTAACCCAAACCAATCCGAATTGAAAAGCAGTTGTATTTTCTATTGCTCATTAACGTTTTTCACAAAAAATATGTAGAAAACACATGGGGAATCGTAATTCCATTCAAAAGTGAAACAGCAGACTCAATACCTTAACCTAAAACGAAACGACTACATATCATTTGAAATTTTTCCAAAATATGTACGGATATTCTGAAAAGTGCCAGAGTTGGAGTGGGTCATTAAGTCGGTGGGTCAAGTGGGTCGACGTTTCTGTGTGTCAGTGGGTCGTGGGTCAATAGCATACGACTACTGCGACCCACCACTTACCGTGACCCACTGCGACCCAGCACCCAGCACGACCCATTCGACCCACCACTTACCATGACCCACTGCGACCCACAACGCACTGACTCACTGTATTGTAGACACCACCTCCTGAACAGAGTGTTTGTTTTAACACTCGACCCTAGCCACAGAAACTAAAAACATGTTTCTTATTGATTGCAATTTGCGATATTCCAAACCAGGCCCGCAACCAGGGGGGCTAGGGGCCTGACCCCCTAAACTTTTCGTCGTATCACCAGACCTCAACACAGAAAACACAATTTACATATGTGTACGAGAATTTTCAATGATTTGTTCCCCCCTAACATATTTATGGCCCGTCTAAACCTCTCTGGCTAGTTGCGGGCCTAGTCCAAACCTGGTGTACGTATTGAGTTGTAATAGAAGAAAATTGTCACTTTGTTGCGGTTGAAGAAGAAAATTGAAGAAGCAGTTGAGGTTAAATTTATATTATGGCAGTGAAGGGGGAACAAAACGAGCCCTCCGGGGCTTCTAATCCGTTCCTCCTCCTCCTCCTCCTCCTACTACTACTACTACTACTACTACTACTACTTCTTCTTCTTCTTCTTCTTCTTCTTATAAGCTGAATCGTATAGCAAAACTGCACACGTAACGTAAGTAAGTCACTTTTTTGAGTATTATTTTTTTATATAAAAATAGAAAAAATATCCTTGTACCTGGTTTGAACCAACGCCAGAAAGCAATTATAATTACTAGTGCACTGCGCTAGTACGCACGGCCACGAAGACGGCCAGTAACAGTTGCTTGATTTCTGCTGTATTTATATATGCTACGTGGCGAGAAACTGATAACTGCAACTAACCACCTGCTATGAGTAGGTCAAGCGTGATTTAAAAATATGCTTCTGAACCAGGGTTGAATTCAGAGGGTAGCCCGGGGGGGAATGTCCCCCTCAAAGAAAATTCATTCCCCCCGGAGAAACAAAAAATTTCAGTCACAAAATGTAGAAATTACTTCACATAATTATTTGCTTTCTTTCCGTGCACGTGCAGACGAAATCCAATTTCTCAATATACATATAAATGATGCAGACCCATTCTATATAAATATTAAACATGTAACATCTAAGATAGAATACCAAATAGCCAATAAAACTTGTATTTCGTAACGCTATGACCGAGTTTGGCAGAACATGAAATTGTCAACTGTTGAAGAAAGGTTTGTATTTAGTAGGCACTAACTCTCGCCCTATATTGTATATTAGTAGGTAGCACTAGCACAGGTTGAGATAGGAAAGGAAAGATAGGGAAGATCTATCGATCATTCCATATGATCTCTGAAGTAAACAGACTTCAGTTCTTGCATTATTTGAAATAGGGCACCTAAATCCCATTTCTCGCATCGGAAGTAACAGACGTAAATGCGTTTTACGATTGTTAAAGTAAACACACCTTTCTTTAATTAAAAATAATTCAGTTAAAGGGAGAGATTCAGAGGGCGTCATTTAGAGGGATCAGGGAGGAACAGTTATCCCTCCTGGATTAGAGACTTATATAGAATTTATCAATATGATAGTAGTATATAAGTGAAAGATTGCTATTGAAGGTGATGAAGATCCTGCTCAGAGCCGTGCCATGGGGGAAGGGCAAGCGGGGCGACGGCCCCGGGCGTCGAAGTAAGGGGTGCAAAATTCGGGAGGAAAAAAGGAAAGAAAAACAGAGGAATAAAACGCGTGTGCACATATTATATAAAATGAAAGGAAAAAAGTAATGAAAAGTGCTCAAAATCAAGGAAAAGCATGGTTTACTTTTAAAAAAATTTTCTCACTTTTCGCGGCTGGTCTGTCGACCTCACTCATATATACGGGGCTGCCGTCGTATACTCTCGCGCCAAGCGCTGATTTTCCACGACACGGCACTAATCTTACTGAAGATTTCGTAAACTAAACTATTGATGTGTATGCAGTGAAGAAACCAAGGCTAATATGCTTGATTTAGAATCAGAAGTGTGAGAAAGAATGATAACTTTTTGTTAAGATATTTCTGTGTGTGTTTGTATATTAAATATTTGAGTTAATTTAAATCTTTTTAAAAACTTCTACATTAGTAACATACAGTAACTACTGAATATAGGAAATAATAAAAATTGCTACTGTAAATAGCAGTTAAAGTTTAGTGTAAAATATTTTTGCCAGTCTTTATTTAATGCTTTAGATGAAATCAAACGATTGTTTTTTTTTTTTAATTATAATTTCACATTGAATATTTATCAGCAATTAGTCTCAATATTAGGTAAGATGTGTATGTGAATGGAATTGTTAAATATGCTGCTTTCTTGCAAAAATACAGAAAAAACAACCCTCCCCCCGAGGAGTTGACATTCCCCCCCGGGTGAAAATGTCTGAATTCAACACTGCTCTGAACACTGGTCAATTTGTCTACGTTTTACTTTCAAGGCCTCCATTTCCCTCTTTTTTATTAGTTTCTGTTTACTTACCTGAGATGAGTATGTCTAGGTGAAAAAAGAACTTGAGCCATTCTTGGATATTGATATTTGGAATTCTAATAATAGCAATAGAACTTATACTACTACTTGGCTTTCGAGACCATGAGTTTTTAGAGGAGCTAACTACAGGAAAAAATACATTTTTGAATCACCACTGTAATATATAAATTATTATGTACCAAAATGAAGTAACTGTGCGTGCCCAGTAAATACGGCCAAATTGCAGTAAAATGAAATGAAGTTTGGTATATACTTAGTCCTTAATCCAAACTTGGATGTTATCGTATTGCTTTCATTATAATAATATCCTAAGGTATAGTGGGGATCCGAATTTTTGCGAAAACAAATTGAGTATCTTACAAGCCGTTCAACTTACGGAGCTGAAATTCAGTATATTATCTCTTTATTGAAGATGAACAGAACGTCTCCTACCATTTTTTAAACTTGTCCTTTATAGGGAGGGGCGGCACTTTCTATATAATGTAAATTGATAATGGGTTAGTTTCTAAAAATAATCGAAAACAATCGATATTAGTTTAGACAAAAACAATACAGTGCCTCGCATCATATATCCATATATGCTTACCACCAGGGGCGGATCGAGGACGCACTTTTGCGGGGGCGGTGGGTTGTAATACTGCTACTTAGAGCTACTTTTAAAAGCTCGGAACTCTGGATTTTATTTATATACTAAATAAGAAAGTTTCCTCTTCTGAGAGGTGATCACCCCCCTGGATCCACCCCTACTTACCATGCGCTTTCTACTATAATAATTGTTAAAGCTTGTTTATTATATGGAGCGCTTAAAGCACGGGGTATTCAACCCATAAAGTTGTGAGAAAAATAGACATAAAATTTGTAATATAAGCTTCTGTACGTTGGTCTACTGACCTTGAATTGGGACTTTAAAAATTCCATCCGTTTTTCCACTGAAAAGTATCGATAATTCAACAAGGAAATAATTAGACCATGATAATTTAATTCAAATTTATCGTAATTTTACCAATGACACTTTACCATTTTATATCGTAAAGGTCAGATCTATTGTTATTGTAACAGAGCGGTGCTTCAGCGATTGAGGGTAGAAATTCAAACTCCGATTAGTTAGAATTTTAGAATCTGATTGTATTACAAGTATAAACTCTTCAGTCGGTAAAGCGGCCGTGGATCAAGTCAGAGTTGATTAGGATGTGTTTTGGTGGGTCAGTGGTTCATGGTGGATGGTGGGTCGGAGTGGGTCATAGTGGGTGGTGGGCCATAATGTGTAACGGTGGCTGATGAATCACGGTGGGTCATGGGTCAGATAGCGTCACGGTGGGTGGTCGGTCGTTGGTCACGGTGGGTGCTGTGTCAGTGAGTTGTCGGACAAGGTTTCATTGACCCACGTCTTCTCTGGGTTAACTGGTTTAGGTTCGGTTTAAACTTGAAACCGATTTAGTTCAGCAAACGAACCGCATTTTGGTTGTTTTCTTTTAAAATAAACACTATATTGCCACTTTTCAGAATATGCGTATATATTTTGGAAAAGTTCCAAACGAGATGTAATGGTTTTGTTTCAGGTTAAGGTATTATGAGTCTGCTGTTTCACTTTTGAATGGAATTACGATTCCCCATGTTTTTTCTATATACATATTTTGTGAAAACACGTAAATGAGCAATAGAAAATACAAATGTTTTCCGGTTTGGATTGGTTTGAATTTACAGCTTGAAAATGAAATCTTTACGTTTAATGTCCAACTATTATGCGTGTTAGTTCAGAAATACTGATTAAAACAAGTGAATTATGATGGACGAATTGGTGGAATGAGAAAGAGGGAATGTCCCGAGAAGGCACACGAGCACGATATGTCCGTCTGAAAGTTACTTGCCTTGGGAACGAACCAGGCACCCCACCCATTAGATAGTTCACTAGGCGTAGTCTCAGTTCTGATTCCCGCTGGAGAGCCTTTGAAATATTACATGTCCTAGATGTACCTGTGTTTGTCACTCTGTCGTTCAAGGTTACTGGAAATACCTGTAAAACGAGAATAGGCGAATATAATAGAGATACGTTATGGAGATACGTTCAGTCGTTTTTAAAATTTGAACTTGAATTCTCTGCAGTATAGTATTTTATAATGAGTGTTTCATGTGTTTATAATGAGTACGAAATCAGTATTTCGTCGTTAATAAAATATTGGAATCGTAAACGTTTGCAATTTGCTACATAGACGAGTGTTTCTTGACTCTTCCTTAAAACGACGATCTTAGGGAAGTGGCTTGAGCATTCGTTTCGTGAGTTAGGGGTTCGTAGTTCGAGTCCCCCGAGGATATTCAGAAAAATTTTATAACTTAGAATGTAGATATTTCTGATGTATAACATGAAAAATAGTCAATTTGTTTCCTTCTTACAATTTAGAATTGCAACGACTTCCTTCACAAGGTAAAAACTAACAACTCTGACGTCACAGTCTACAATTTCAATTTCTACTGTCTGAAAACTTCGCGTATTTCGCAAACAATTCATGAATACAAACGGGTCATCCTTCAGGCCTAGAATGAGTAATAAATTTGTCTGAAACATCATTGTGGAATTGTTAATAAGTTCGTGAACTTCTACTAGAAATAATAATAATAATATTTCCGTTCGCCATTTTCAACACGTTCCATATATTTGTTCAACAAAAAATGGTAAATAGAAGTATTCTTTTTTATATTTGTTTATATATTTTGTTAAAATATCAATATAACGCATACATAATCCAATATAATTTACGCAAGGAAAAGGTGTTACTATGTATCATGATGAAGACAAATCCTATTTAGTTTCTGTTAAGGCATCCGAAGGTTCGATTTTCATATTGTCCAGTAGCTGACACCTTCTTTTTCCACCTCTTTTCTTTTCAAAGTATCACTTATAAGGCAATTCATCCTTATAGAGGATCAAAAAAAATTCTTTTATTTTTCTTAACTTCAGTATGCTTATTTGAATTGGAATAGGACGTAATATTGAGGTCTCAAATATAGAGGAATAATAATAATAATAATAATAATAATAATAATAATAATAATAATAATAATAATAATAATATAGATGACAAATTCTGTATGAGCACAAATTGTATTAAAATCTCTAAAATCGCCCGTAGCGTTACGCAGAATTTACAAAATAGCCGGGATTGAAGAGAAGTGTCAGGACCATCAGGACATACCCTCTGCATACGTTCCTACAACTAGCTAAATGTTAAAAAGGAAAGTTTCGAGGCAAATTTTATGTAGAAGGTAGGGATACAGAACTCATAAGAGCCGTAAGAAAATTTCTTTTTAAGTAATGGTTATGCCGGTTAAGCTACAGAAGACGTCGATGATGAGAATCAAAGAGATATTGGAATAAAGAAAGTAGGACGAAGCGGAACACGGAGAAAACCTACTCACAGTGTGTTTGTTCAGCACAATGCCCACTAGGCGGGATCTGGGTGGAACAGGGTGAACCATTAAATTATCAACACTTCAGTAATAATAATAATAATAATAATAATAATAATAATAATAATAATAATAATAATAATAATAATAATAATAATAATAATAATAATAATAATAATAATGGTATTTCAAGTTTTAAAGTTGCCCTAAAATTTGGCAAAACTTACTTAAACGTAGAAATTTCGGAGAAGGGGTTCCGTACCTTCAAGACACACCTTTGCAACTACCCATATTTTAAACAAAAGGTTTCCACTAAAGTATCATGTAAAAAGTATTCTACTGTATGTTTTAAGGAAAATAACTGTAATAAAAATAACTGAATATCACTCGACAGTAAGGCATATAATAAACTAGTCTTTAGAATATGAAGAGGTAATTATGAAAGCTTTACTACAAAAATACCTACACATGCCATAATTCAATGAGCTCTGAAATACAAAGTAACAAAAAGCCTATGAGATTCAGTCTACAGAGCAGATGTTACTTAAAGAATGGACATACACTATTTCGAGAATCGAGACAAGACCAGAAATGTTTACGATACTTTCGTCTCGTCTCGATTCTCATCTCCAAATCGAGACGATAATTCGAGTTAGCCTTGTCCCGTCTCGAATATAAAATGTTAATTCTCATTGTTTTGTCTGTTTCTTTTAGAAACAAGGTGAAAAAATCCTCTTCTCGTGGGCAACATTAAACAAAACCAAAATATTCGTGCCAAATGTCACGTTTCTGCTTGTAATGGTATAACCTGAGCGATAATTAGCTCCTAGGTTTTAATCTTCTACGAGATAATAAAATTATTATTAGTTTATTATTATTACTATTATTATTCATGAAGATTTGATAGTTCAAGTATTGAAACATCCGAGTATTCAAATATCTGAATATAATAAAGCGTGTCATCGTCGATCAATCGCCATCAAAGATCCTAAAGTAAAAAAATGTCCTATGTTGATTCGAAACACGAACCTCCAGATTACTGGTCCAGCGCCTTGACTACTGAACCACGATAACTACGCGGAAAACGGTTCGTCTTTAGTCTCGTTACTTTAGGTTTCTTTGCCTCCGCTTGCAAAGTTGTATGTTACATTTCTTCGTTTCAGAACAGCTTTCGTATTTCTTTTATGATGATATAAGTGAATAATCTTCGGCAAACTTTATTTAATAAGTTGAGATGTTCTTAAACCTTTGGTTCACAAGTTTGTTTCTTCTCCACACGAAACCACAGATATGACTGATTTTTAATTCTCATACTCTGCATTTGTTTCAAAGCAGTCGCACTTACCTGATCAATGATTTATGTCCGCCACTATACATACACAATTTCTATTAAATAACTCACAATTGCTCTTAAATAATATATGTATATATATAGTGGTGGATCCAGGGGATGATCAAGGGACTGGCTAAACCGTAGTTTGCGGCTTTATCCAGTGTATACCTGACCGTTAAGGGGGAATATAGCCGCTATAGCCCCCCTTGGATCAGTCTCTCTCTCCCTCTCTCTCTATATATATATAGATAGATAGATAGATAGATATGTTGGTGCATCAATAAGCTCCCAAGAATACAGATTAATTCATTCTTGATTTTAATCTACAGAACAAATGCTTTTTACGAAAGCAAGGGGACTGCTACCCATAGATTGCTAAATCCCGTAAATAAAATTTAAACTTCAAATGGAACAGGGGTATCTCGCAGACAACGATTGGTTTAACAACACGTTTGATAATAGCGGGTGTAATGTCTGATTTAAGAACGCAGTTGATATGGCCAGTGTAGCTAAGTGGATAGCATGTGTTACTGTCATTCTAAGGGTCCTGGGTTCGAGTCTCAGCCTAGACTGAGTTACTTCTTTTCAAGGAATAAAACACTATATATGATGTTCGCATTTGACACTGAAAGAGATTTATCCTATGAAGGGAGAAAAAAGAAGACAGATACGAGGGGCAAGGTTAAAGACGGAGAATGTTTATCCTTAAGTGTTAAAATTTAATTTGTTCTCATGTCTTTTGCTCTTTCCTTTCCCTCTTTCCTTCTTTTCTCATTTTGTTTAGCTTTCCATACTTTTTCGGTCTCTACATGATAAGTATTATTCTTTCTTTGAACTTAACGTGAATTGAATTTCTGCAGATTTATCTCGTGATAGTTTCTCTGCTCTGAGATAGTAATACTTTCTCCTCCAAGTGGAGGAATATCCTGGTATGTTATGTTTTCGGGTATGTATTTGCTGTTATGTTGGTTGTCCAACTATCAGACATACAGTGCAACTATTCTGCTACTGGTAAAGGCTATCATTTCTTATATATCCAACCTCCACTTTGTAATGTTCGTTGCTGTATCATAGTAGTCAGCTCGTCTGTACCTTACCTACAGGGTATGCGACCACTATATATAAAATATATATTAGAGGAATTGCATAAACGTATGACACAGTATTTCTTTCAAATAGAGTACTAAAGAGTTGGTCTATGATATTCAAGGTCAGATTTACATCAGTTTGATCTCTTTTCTCAAAATATTCGGCCTTCCAGTTTCTCGATTTGTTGTCTGAAGCATTAAATTAAGCTAACCACTACAAAGTGAAACACTAAGAGCAAAGATCGATTTTTGAAAAACATATCTCTGCAGCCTACCTGACAGAACATTCATCTCCAGTGATAATGAAAAGAAAAAGAAACTGAGAGTTGATTCACTATCAGGTATGATAAGAAGAATATAGGGAAAAGCAGTCTCTTTACAATACAAATAACGGAATTTAAAATCTAAATTTTTGAAAGCGTCCCGAAGAGGTGCAAATACAGAGTATTCAGAGAATAAGCCAAAACACTTCGTATACATGTTTAGGTCAAAACATGTAACTACAAAAAAGAGTTTATCTGCAATTTTGTTGGACACCCCTAATTACGAAGACTGTCAATTTAAGGTAATTGGAATTGGTTGTAAGATGACTGCAATAAATAAAAGAACCGAAAATCTTCACACACGTATTTAATAACTTAATAAAAGAATAATACTCGTATGTGATATTGATCGGAAACGCCGAATTCCAATAATGGAGTTGATTAGCTGAGTTGGTCGTAGGGTGGTTAATAGAGTGAAGTGAAAAGAGGACCCAATTGTTTTAAAATTCGATTTTGGATAGGGGCATATCTTAGTACGATGGAAAATTTCAATTTCTTATATTATTTTTAGCTGTGGTGCAATGAACCTTAAGTTTGATAGATTTTGTAAATAAATACACATTTGTTGTGTATTTGTGTAACTATTAAGACAGCTCTTCCCTTGAAGTAGAATGTAATTCGAAGGCGTTAAGATTCGTTGTCGTGTCAAGTTGGATTTCTAAAGCTACCGAAGTTCATATTATATGTTACAAGCTACATCAAACCAGAACTCACAACGAGGAGATGATTGCCGTCGAGTTCCATTCCATCCACCCGCCAACATTAGATTGAAAGTTCCATAAGTTTCATTCACGTTTTCGTGCATAATAAGGCATGTATTTTCTCGATCAATTTTGGAACAAATAAAGAAATCTCTCACTCGTGTGTCATTTACTCATGAAGAAGCTTCACTGCTTTCACTAATCTTGCCACTGCTTGCATATGACATGGAAACTCAGAGATTTTTTGAACTTAAATTTTTTGCAATTTGTCATCTGTCACTTGAGTCAGTATTGGCGGTTTTGTTATGTTACACTCATTCCAGTTTTTATCATCCCTGTGTAATTATTAGCCTCAAAGTTTAATACTGGCACTTGGAAGGAACGAATTTCAGAAGGTTTACCCTGTTTTCTGGATTGGAGATTTTATTAGCAGCAAGGATTGTTGCTGATCAGTCGCCACCAATAATGGCAACGAGAATATTTTTAGGTTTAACATATAATGCATTTCTTGAAATTACTTTATTGACAGAAGTCTTATATGGTTCTTGTTAACATCGTGAAAGTCTTACGGTCAAGAACGATTGTTTATCTCCGTTTTTGACCAGAGGTTTTAGTTTGATTTTGAACCACACTGGTGCATACACTTCTACTGCGAATTTTGCGAGAGTTTTAAGCTCCTCTGAAGGAGTATGCGTTGATATACATAAACACGAAAGTCTGCAAGCTGTTGTTAACCAACGAGCATGCACAAGTTTCCCAGGTATCTTGTCTGCTAAGTTTTTATCACAGTCTCCTCTTATGACAGATTGGCATATTTCATGCAAGTACTTTTGATCATAACTGAGATCACGGACATTTAAGAATGTAGGCAGTTCTGAAGAAATCTTTTCGAAGCCACACACAGGATATCTTTTACAGTTCACCAATGATCTACCAATAGGATCAGAGAAAGTCTACGGACCAATATTTACACTATCAATTTCTTTTATTAAATGATGAAGTGGTAGTTCAGTGAAATGCAATAAACATGTGCACCACTGTAAGGGCCTCCTAAATGGTTTTCGAGCACTCTAATTACCCCTCCTTTTGACCCAACATTAGTATTAGCTGGTTACTACCATGTTCTGGGAGATCCACATTATTTTCTTGTAATTCGCGGCAGATTGAACTAGCAATATTCTTTGCTGATCCGGTCAAAGAGGAATGGCCGAAAAATGTGTTACCTGGTTCTTCAAGGATACAATAATATTTTTCCATCTTCATATCTCTGTAACTTCCGGACATCACGAGTGTTCGATCTTTCTTCCCAACAAAATAGAAGACACGGGATTTCACTATATTAACAGTCTCTATAGTTCTTACACTTTTACGATTTTTCGCAACCCCATTTTGTATTTTACTTCTGTAAATTGTGTTTTGCGGCTGCTCTGGACTCACAATATTAAAATCTCCCAAAACTTTCAGTAACTAATAACACTAGAGGACTACGTCCTGTTTACTTTCAGTTGAGTCGGATAACCAGCGATAAAATTGTAGTAGTTTTGTTTGTTGTTCTAGTTCTAGGAATAAGTTTCACAGGGAGATAACCCGATTCATATTTTACTTAATGACGTTTCAATTGGTGAAGGAAAATAAATATTGGTCAGGTTCACTTCGCAGTAGATTACTAGTAAACAAGCTTCGAAGTTTCACAACCATCTAAGACAATAACATACCTAAGTAATATGTATGCTATAATTTACTATGTAAAAATGCGCGTCACACTCCATTATTTTCTTGCATTTATTCATGAGGTATCCTTGTCACAAAAATGTAGATCCTATAGAAAATATATCTTTTCGTAGATGGCGTTAGAACCCATGATAAAAAGAAACGTATAACCTCCTTGGGTCCAGCAGTTTTTTGGTAGAAATTTTATGTTCCAATATTATAATTACCCCCGATTGTATACCCTGTTAGCCAATTTTCAGTTATTTTTTCGTATCTTTGTCAGTTGTCCGCTGAGTGCATGTCGACTATAGGCAACATGGGGTCTCAGTGTATACATCATGTATAACACACAGGTCGCCTATTGGTGACACGATCTCCGAGGAGGATTTGTGTAAGTCTGACATGCTCTCCACTACACCAGCTACACTCGTTTTTTGGCATGTCGATAATATTCATTCCAAATCCTTGGACATATGCATGCATTACGCAAGGTTTCAACTTTTATATTTTATACCATTACTGATATACATGGGTTAGAAAAAAATATAAAACGTTTGCAAAAGTGTTAAAATCATACCTAGTATAGTGTGGGGTCTCCTTTTGCGTCCAAAACCGCTTGGATCCGACGTTGAATGGACGTAAACAGCTCCTGAATCGTAGTGTGTGGAACTTTGTACCATTGTTTCTCCAAAACATGCTCCAGTTCATTAAGGGATGCTGGTGGAGCTTAATGAGATTGAATACGCCTTTCTAACTCAGACCATAATGGCTCAATGATGTTCAGATCTGGTGATTGTGGGACCCAGTGAAGGTGCGATAGCTCCTGGTCATGCTCCTTAAACCATGATTTTACCGTTTTTGCAGCGTGACAGGGTGTAAAATCATCTTAGTAGATGCCATCACCCACAGGGAACAATATTTGGGAAATGGGTAGAACCTGGTCCACCCAAATGGCCTCATACGTCTTAGCATTTATCATTCCATGCAAGGCTATGATGGGTCCTGCAGAAAACCACGATATCACTGCCCATATTGTAATAGAACCACCCCCATGCTTTACAGTTGGGAGCAGACAGTCTGTATCATAGGCCTGCGATGGTGTTCTCCATACGTAAACACGACCGGTTGTTAGAAATAAGGTGAAGGGCGACTCATCGGACCACATTACGTGTCTCCACTGCCCATGAGTCCACGCCTTGTGGTCCTTGCACCACTGGATACGCCTCTTCGCATTTACTGCTGTGACCAGGGATTTGGCGATAGCGGCCCTGCCATGAATTTTCATGTTATGAATTTCCCGTCGCACTGGTTCGATGAAACCGGGTTCTGTAGGCCGGAATTGAGTTCAGACGTATTTCTCATTGTAGTGGTCTTCTTTTTAGCTGCTACAATCCGTTTAATGCCCTCCGGTCCCTATCTGACAGGATTGTCTTTCGACCACTGTTGTGCTTTGCAGACGTCGTTTGCTCATGAATTGTGTATGCTCTCGTAACATTGGACACAGTGCCTTTCGATACCCCCACAGTGTTCGCCACTGTTGTCACTGAAGCTCCAAGCAGACGGGCATCAACGATCATGTCTCTCTGGAAGACTGTCAAGTCGCCCATTTTACAGCACCACTTTCACACCACGATACTCACAGGTGAACTGATTACTGCTAACGGAAGAGGAAGATCCACATGATACGTTGAAACCAAAAAGCGATCGGCAACCGCAACACGTGTTGTACAATGCAAGGCCAAACTTACGTGTCCTATATGAAGTGTTTTTACCGTAGATTCTTTTGTCTATCCGTGTATGTTCTCTACATGCCAATTATATATTTGATACATGTAATATGCATATTATTGTCGATCGTGGAGTGAAAAAACGTTTCCTTACAGGCAGACGTGGATAAATTTGGAATGATGTGAGTTCATTTCTGGGATTTATGTTAATCTCTAGAAGTATTTATATTTAAGATGCCCAGAAGTAAATCTTTTAAGTGAATATAAGTCACATGATATAATAAAGTGGCGGAGCACAAATGGAAGAGAACCAAGAATGATTCAGATATACCGGGCTTTGGCTATCAAAGCATAATCTATTATATGAAAGCAAATGTGAGTTTCCGTCTGATCGAATCACACAATAACTGGTGAATAAATTAAAATAGTGAAGTAGCATTATTATCAAACTTATGCCTCCCGAAAATCTTGCGACACTAAATTGGTTAAAATGTTTATCTAAGGGTGTGTATGAGTGATGTTCTATTCGAAAATTGAGTGATGATATGTATAAATAATCATAAAAGGCGAATGTTAGTGTCCAATCCATAATTTTCGGGGTGGCTGACATGAATAGTGGTACTCTTGACACCGTCTAAGTTCAAGTTCAGCCATCATCGTCGTAGGGGTGATTGGTGGGTAAAACTGTATCATTATACTTTCAGTGTGAGGTTAATGGAGTTCAAATTCTTTACTTAAATATATTCTTCTCGTTCAAAAAAGGGCGTTTCAATACCTTAGAGATAATGGAACTTAAACTATATAAAGAAAATGAACAATGAGAAGTAAAGCGAACGAAGTGGATACATAACAATAATTTCTTTCCCTGCCAGGAATGAGTGGAAAATGATAGTAGAATGATGCATTCAACAGCGAAACGAGAACAGTATGTCGACACATCAAGTTTTATTGCTGTTATGTGAAACATTAGAAACAAGCATGAAATAAAAAACAAAATAAATGCTCTAGTTCAATATCTCACGGTTATTCAACTAAGACTGAAGGTGGTATTGATAAAAACAAAATAACTGATGCTATCTGGAAGTGATGGAACGATGAAGTGCGAGAAAATGTTAGAACCCCAAGAAAATTCCAATCCATAATTTTCGGTCAAAATATTAGACTACCACCAAACTCATATGGCCGGTCACAATGCTTTCTATAAATGACCATGTTACTAGAGATGTAGACAACAACACATCTGTATTAAAATTTGGTATAATCACTAAGTGTTGCAATTACGATAATCACCAAGTGTTGCAACTATGACACAGAGTAGCTCATGGATGTCTGCAACAAGCGCTCAAAATTTACCGAAGCTATTGCGATAGTATTGCCATAAATCTGACTAGAATATGGTTCACAGAGAAACCTGGTTTCTCTATGACGGGTGTAGATGCAAAAGTTGCAATCTCCAATTTTTTGAGAAATTGAGTTAGAGGTGGGACTGTATTGTTTAAGTGTCCCCGACCGAACGGTAAAGTCTGTTTGGATCAAAACCTATATCTTCCCATTAAAAACTGAAGGCAAGTTTTTCAAAATTTGCAATCTCCACTACCCGGTGCGGTTCAAAAGTGACACTCTCCACTTCAGTCAATCAGAGGCCCGCTGGAGTCAGACGTTGCCATGGCGACCGTGTCGCTTGCCTGGAATCGTTCCAAACTTCCTCACTATTTTGTGAGTCAACAAGTCTGTACTAGTTCACTGCTTTTTATAAAATTGAAACACTGCTTTCACTCTCGACGAGTATACGAAGGCACCCACGCCGGTCTGACCACAACAGCAATAACAAACCAGAGTGGTGACGACAATAAATCTCTGGTAAAGCTTTGCACACCGGGTTTTTTTTTTTTTGCATTTATTCAAGTAAGGAAGTATCAAAGAACATTGTTTTATGGGCATTCTACAATCACGTGTGCGATGCCTGGGGGCAGTGACATCACAAACAACGAAGGCGGCTTGTAGAAAAGGGTAAATATTTGAACTTTTAAAAAAAAATTGGTGACACATCCCTATTAATCGTAGATACATAGTATGTACCTCGTTGGTTTCGTTATAAAACACAGTTTCCAAATGTAGCACACAGATTTTCCTATTATGTACCAGAAGCAGGAAAATCCCGTCCAAATCGAAAAAAAAAAGTTTTTTAGGAGATGATTGCCCTTTTGTTCCAAATTTCTCCCCTCAGGGACATTTACAGACATATAGAAGTGGTACCGTTGGAAACCTACTCTTATTTAGAACAAAGCAAGATACAAATCATTATCCTAGAGTAAATAGAAATATGCCAGGAACTTTTCCAATGTTTGAACTTTTGTTTTATTTACACGTTCGTTTTCAAAATTTGCAATCTCCAATTTTGGAACAGTAATCACGAAACCTGAGTTATTTTCTCTGGGGAAAATTTATGTTCAACCCTCTAATATTGTTACGATCTACTATGCCAAAAAATCTGTACGTTAAAATCTTATGGGGTTTACGTGTTATCAATTAATCGCTCGTCCTGAAAATTTTGGCCAAGTGGAAATTGTCACTTTTGCATCTACACCCCTCATATACTATCTCTCCTCCCATACCTGCACCGTGATCCGCAATAGATGTTTTATTGGATGGAGATCGGGAGACCGTGGAAGCCAGTTCATGTATATGGGTTTTAGGTGTTCTTGTAGCTATGCCTGGCTACATCTGGATGTATGCATAGCATTGTTGTAGTACATGAATAAAAACTCCTCTTGGTCTGTAAAATTTACACGAAGGAGTAGTCGCAACGTTTCTTGCAGATATCAATAAACTTGGTTGGCCATTCACTACGCTATTGGGATTGCTTCTCCTAGCCCAGCAGCTGTATATAGACCCAAAAAGTTTTTCAATTTTTTCGAAATGCCCTGTCTGCACTGTGTGTTCAATTTTTATTATCAAAATTATATCGTCAATGGCAATGATATTTCTAATTTCCTTTAGAATAAAATAATAAAACATTTGTCGTATGAAGGATCCAAGAATTTAAAACATGTGACACAAGATTTTGATTGGGAGTGAACTATGGTGCTTCAGATTCCTATTCGGCTGTCTTAACTCATTAAATCACGACCATTTCGCCCTAAATGTGATATCATTGATGTCACTATGCAATTTAATTTAATGTGTCCACTTCAAATCTTCTTTGATATTGTTATCTTTTCACAAATTGTTTCATATTTCTGTCTTCCTACATAATATATTCCAACTTTTGTTGCTTCCTCACAAAATATGGTTACTACCAATTTAATTTCCATATTATTCATACCAGCCGTTGCAGGAATGCCCAACATACAAACAAATGTACATCTATTTTCTAGACAGGTAGTACATTAAATTTAACTGATTTCACGAAAATCCCTGTATATTGTTCCATGCCACAAGCGTCACCAATATAATTTGAAAAGGCTTTTCATTACGAGTGAAACTATGATTTGTATCGCTTGTGTAGCGAGGAAAAACTCAATTCCTTATTAATATTTAGTTTTTAAAACTAAATCTCCATAACTAAAGACGCTACTTAGCTGAAACTTTCGGCGTGATGTTCCATATTATCAGGATAGATTTTAAAACGATTCTACAGCTTTCTTCAAGCAGAGATAAAATTCGTGGAAATTATTGATAGTTCAGTAGGGAAACTTCGGAAACAGGAAATTATAACTAAAATTTCATTTTGTTATATCTAATAAGAATGGCATACCGATGAATAGGTACTGGAGTTTAAAAGTTGGTTTAACTACAAATAAAACGAAGTATTTTTTGGCTTCTTCGTGTCTCATTCCTCAACTGGTTTCTCAAAATTTGTGGATCGCAACGGAGAACAATCAATTTTAACTACTATGAGAACTATCGCAAACTAACACGCCAATTTTGCATTGCCTTGACGTAAATCAGTATGGAATTGAGACACTTGGTACAGTTGCTCTGGGAACAAGAAAATGGACTAATATTTAAAAAGATAAACACTACCGAGCAGAAATACTTTCGTTAAGCAGTATATTAAAGCAATTTAAATTTTTAAATACTTACATTAAATGTTTTTAATACTAGTAATATGTTAAAGAAATTTAAACTATTTTAAGAAGCATTAAGAAATTTAACACTTACCGCTGAGAAACATTAACACGATCATTATATATGGAAATAGTGTACTGGCATAAATTAGATATTCTGATGTAGTTAAGTTCTTTAAGTACCCTATAACAATGAGAGTCCACAATATAAAATTATATAAAACTATGTCTCCTCTGACTACTCCCCAATCGTTCCAGGTAGCTTTTTGTATGTGTAGTACATCATTCCTAAGAAAAAACAATATAGAAACATGTTCAATTAGACTGTTGTTCAGTATTCAATTAACTGACATAAAGCATACTTCTGTATATCCGCTAGCGGACGTATCATTTTTAGGTTTATTTTTTTAGCATTTTGGCGATATATAGGAGAGAGTTCCCGATATCGCACCGAGTTCTAAATCGCGCCACCTCTAGTTTAAAAAGAACCGTAGTACTAACATACCATCTGACAGTTAAATTAAGTACTTAAGAATATTTCCATAATTACAGAGTAAAGTGACGACGCACAGTGGGGCGAAAACGCAAAAAGCTGGCCAAAATATGATAACTGTATTCAGATTGAATGAAATTTAGTATTAAGGGGTTATTGAGGTTGCTGATTACGATTCTGCAACTAACGATAAAAAAACATAATGGCGGAATAAAATTTGCAAAAGTCGAAAAAGTCGTAGAAATGTTCTCAAAAGTGGCGATAAAGGGGTTATTAAGGTTGCTGATTACGATTCTGCAGCTAAAGTTGAAAAAACAAAATGGCGGGTCCAAAATGGCGGAATAACAAGAATGTCAACATACTTCGTAATTTTTACAATGTATCTTTAAAAACATTCACTTTTTTCCCATATTTTGATGAACAATTACTTGTTACTTACGTTCTTATTTATTAGAAATGTATTATTACTTAAATGACACAAATTATTGGTATTTGATTCGGTTATGATAACTGCAACGGCTTGTCACTGTAACATTAATGAGCAATAATTAACATCAACACGCTTCGTAATTGGCACGTTTTGGCAGCTACGTTTTTGTCGACTGCATTAATTAATTTTCAGACTACCATTCTACAAAACATGAACGTGGTGCACGAGGGTGCACATAATGTTTTCAACGCTTTAAGTTAATAAAATATATAAACAATGTGGAAATTTTGCCTGACTTGCGATTCAAATTATAAATTATTATATTATTATTATTAATTTTTCACTTCATACACTTATTCTACTTACCAGTACGATCTAGGAAAACTTTACAGATTTAAAAACTATCAACGCGTTCGAAAGTTACAACCGGTTGGACGCGTCGCAATTCTTCTATTGTTCTCTACGCATTTAACCTGCTGAAGGGTCTACTTAAGATATCTTCAGGTAGTCGGAATAAAGTAAAAACCCTATTCTATTTATGGATTTGGGTCCTTCTAACATCACTCTAGCCAACTACATTAAAAAATTCCTATATTACTAACTTTCGTTTTTTTTTTTACTTTTGGCCTACTTTTCGCCCCACTGTGCGACGTTCAGTAAGTTATGTGTGTGTGCAGTTGCAGTACAATATAATTGGAGTATTCCTTACTAATTTTCGGGATTAAGGTACGAGAATTAGCTTATGTGTCAATAAGTAGTAATAAACAAAATACTATTAATATTATAATGACAAGCTCAAGTTATTCTTGTTTAATTTGTGAGGCATATAAATATTATATATACATTTTTAAATGGTGTAGTTTCCCAAATCGCACTACTACCGTGTGTCCGAAATCGCACGAGTGCGATTTTGGCTCCCGTGATGAATTGTTTTTCCTGATTTCTTTCTCGTTACATCTTACGAAGGTGGACACATGTCAATATGGAAAATGGTTTCCAAAGTCTTTGAATCCTGCTTTGAACAACTATAAAAAATAAAGTGACGCTGCCCAGCCCAATAGCAGGACGAAATAGAATTACCAACATGC
Organism: Thermobia domestica; assembly: GCF_964235325.1. Taxonomy (NCBI): domain Eukaryota; kingdom Metazoa; phylum Arthropoda; class Insecta; order Zygentoma; family Lepismatidae; genus Thermobia; species Thermobia domestica. The sequence continues at coordinate 145,105,122 of NC_137458.1, read as the reverse complement.
AATGACAAAGAACAGAAGTAGGTATTCATCAAGTCCTTACAAAAAACATCTTGAATAATGACGGCAAAGGCAATCAAGAGTATCCAAACGTGTGGAGAAATCTAATATTTCTGAACCGTCAGCTAGGTCTGCATCTGCTTCAGGAAACCATAACACCAAAAAGTGTATTCGAAAAGACGATACATCCAAATCACGATACTCCTAACTACACATTCGCAGTGTTTCAAATGTGCCTTTTGAAATCTATGAACAAGATTGGTTTTGCGTCCTTTGTCAACAAAATTTAATCGAAGATATGGTACAGAGCGTTTTTTGTAAAGTCTGGATACATGAGTCTTGTGTGAGTGATTCAGATGAACGTGCATTCCAATATGATTTTTGTGCACATAAGGTGTAGCTGTCTGTGTTCCATAAATATAGATACAAGGATTATGATAAATATTGCTCTTTGGATCAACAATATGGATATTTTTTCTTTAATGATATCTTCTTCCTCGTATTAATAATACTGAGATAAAAGAATGTGATATATCATAGAAATATGAATTTGTTTTACTTGTAGGTTGCATTTCTACTTAGCTTATTTCTAAGGTGTTATTTCTATGCTCGGTTATATACATTGCAGTATTTTTTCTCTTTAAAGATGTATTATACGTCATCTTAATATAATATAAATAAAATAATGCGATATTCCATGGAAATGATAATTTGTTTTACCCATATGCATTACTGTAAAATTTTCATATATTAAAATGGCGGTGCGATTTTGGCTTCACATAGTGCAATTTGGGAAGCCTGTAGGGTAAGTCATACCAATCGCAGGCTTCTAAAATATCATCATTTTTTATCATGATTATGATAAGATATCGTTATGAAATCAGTGTGAAAGAATTGGAAAACTATAAAGTTCAATACGATCAAAAAATCATTTTAAATTTCTTCAAAGGTTTCGAATTAAAACCATTAATGTAAATAGTTGTGCGATTTCACCTACTCTACCCTAAGACTTACAGCTTAATATTATTACTGTAAATGTGGACTCCAAATCAGAGCCCTGCACGGGCCGGGCGCGCCCAGTTCGGCCCGGAATGTGCCCGGCAGGGTCCTGCCTTTTCAAACTGACCTAACCTAACCGGATCGAAATCTGAAAGACGGATCGGAAACTAATGTTAGCCTATGCCAATCGTAATGTGTTTGGGAAACTGACTCTTTATTCAAGACTGCAAAGTACTGTAATACTAATACTATTACTACTCTTACTACTAATACTACTACTTCTAATATTACTACTACGACCACTGCTAATACTACTACAACTGCTACGACTTTGCGTCAGAGTTGACATGTCTGGTGGTGCCGAATTTACCTTCTAAGTACAAAAAAGGGAGAAATACTAGTTACTATGGCCGGTCTGCGTACAATGTGGACCGATGCTTGATTTACGAGGGACAACGGTAGCTCATTAGGAAAAGCACTCACATCTGGTGCTAGAGGTCGTCGGATCAATCCCTGCTCATGCTATGTGAGCTTTCTGGTAGGCAAACACCGTATGAACACAAACACCGACAAACATGAACCTGTGATTGTGGGGCAGTGATAGAGCGCTTACTTCTGGTACATGGGGCTCCTTGTACCGTACAAGTAAATGTAGTGAACAACATCGTGTTCGTGGGTTTTCTCAGGGTGCTCCCATTTCCTCCCGCACTCTTATTTAATCAATTCTTCCATCATCATTCATTTTCTTCATTCATCGTCTCACTTAGTCTGAAGGGCATAATCATGAGACGTTAAACTGAAAGAACCTATGATAGGGTGCGACAAGAACCTTATTAAGTATGTTTTGGATTTTAAAATGTCGCAATTTATGTCGAAAAACTTTCAACAAAACGAAAAATCTCCATCCAAACTGACTATATTTTAACGAAACTTGGAAGAAATGTATTCCACAACATGTAGTAGAGATTCGGTACGCTCTTAACGTTTTTAAAATTTCACTTCGAACGAAATCTTGTCCTATTCATTGTCTTTTACAGTAATTAATACTATTTTATTTCCTGCGAAATCCAACCCGACAAGGAAACGAACACGGGAAATTCGACGACAGAAACGGGCATATTCCTCAGTACAGCTCGAATACACGATCGTAAGCGGATGCCCAATATCACTTTTCAATTATTTATTTACCTGTTTATATTTAGATTACTCGGCTATTGCAATGGTTTCTACTTAACTGCGACGAATACTGATAAACGGAACTCATAATAATAGCTTTCATCATTATGGCAGGGGAGAGTTGCAAAAGTTAGGACGGCTTATAAAATGGGACGTTGACAACACTGCTCTACTAAGCGCGTTGCATGACGCGCTCCGAATGCTAGTGTGCAGAGGTTGTATGAAGAAGTGGCACGACTATAGTTGTGAGCAGTGTTGCCAACAACATCTCAAGAAAAAAGGCTAGATTGCCTTCAAAAGTAAGCATTTTTAGGTAAAAAAAATGGGTAGATTTATGACTACTAACCTATAACTTAGTTTCTAAATTTTAAACCCCCCTTTTTATGTGTGTAGCCTATAAGTGAGTTATAGTAAAATTTGGAATGCTTAATTTTATTTACTGAATACTTGCAAGTAACATATATGACTGTAAATTACAATAAAATTCATCAACAAATCACCTGATTTGAGAAAGTCAACAGCCATAATTATCAGTCGAATTGAAATAAGTTATCATAGATGTCACCGCTAGTGATGGGCAAAATGATTCATTTCGAAGAATCGATTCATTTACTCTGATTCACTGAAATGATTCGATCATTTAATTCGTTGATATGAATTGGTTGTCAGCGCGCATTCCCTTTGCGCAAGTGAGTTGGTTGGGAATGATTCGCTCATTGAATCAGTTAGGTTTCCGCGCATCTATTTTGAGCAGATGAATTATTCGATCATATGAATTGAGTGGGAATTATTCGATCATATGAATCGCTTAGGCTATTGCACTTCTTTTCTGCGCAACTTAATGAATTCCTTGTGAGGAAGTACAACCTCGTGTATCATCTTTGCAACATGACACGGCCAGCCCCAGCGTTGCATTGGGGTGAGTGCGTGGTAGCTCGGCTGTTATGAAGTTTCAATAATATAGGGTCTTATGAATAAAGTGGAGCAAGGTGAGCATGCTCCAGTATTTGTGGAGTTTACTCCTTTTGGTATGAATAAAGAGGAGCAAAGAGAGCATGCTCAGGGAGAGGTTACTCAGTGCTGGAGCATGGTCTGAAAACTATCGAGCATGCTCACATTTCATATGAATAAAAAACGAGTTCGTTCTCGCACTTCGGAGTACTGTCTCCAAAAATCTGGAGTCACCTCATTAGCTGACTCAAGCCGTGCAGTGAAGGTGTGTTGTGAAAATGGCTGCATTCATGAATTTACAACGATGTAAAATATACAAGGAGCGCAGAAACACGTGGGAAGTGGACTATAAAACTCTGTATCGCTTTGATCAAGAAAACGTGAAGTGGTTTTCCTAGGTGCAACAAATGAAACTAGAGGCGGGGCACTTACTAACGAACAGAGAATACGAATTTTTTTGAGATATTTGAGTGATCCAGGGTTTCAAAGTGGGAAGGGGAGGGAGGATATAGGTGTGGATTAGAGTATGGTGTTCGTGACATTTGCAAATGTTCTAGACAAAATAATCGAAAAGGCTCCCCTGTGGATAAAGTTCCCAACAACTGTTGCTGAACAGTAGACAGAAATGAATAAGTGGCACAAAAATATACAATTTTCCCTTTGCCATCGGGGTCATCGATTGCACACATGTGGAAATTAAACGACCTCATGTACACGCGGAGGAGTACATAAATCGTAAAGGACGTTTCACCTTGAATGTTCAAGCCACTTGTAATTGTAACGAGGAATTCACGAGCGTTGATGCTTCCTGGCCAGGTTCGGTGCACGACTCCCGAATATGGATGAATTCAGCTGTTCGTGTGCTCATGACAGAAAACAGGTCAGGAGCCTTGCTCCTGGGCGATTCTGGATACGCCATTGCTCCTTGGCTTATGACTCCTTTCCAAAATCCAGCTACAGAAGGAGAAAGAGAATTCAACAACTGCTTCAAAGGAGAACGAGTTATAATAGAAAGATGCTTCGTCAAGTCAAGCAGCGATTCCCTATACTGGAAAATAAAATACGATTGGCGACCAACAAAAGTGCCTTCGGTGATTCTAGCCTGCTTTGTCCTTCATAATGTGGCTAAATATCTGAAAGACAGCGAGTTTTACATTGTTGAGAGAGCGTTTGAAGACTATGACGACATGGAAGAGGATAACGAGGGCATCCCGCGCGTGAGACAACGGGGGCACCAAAGGAGAAATGAAATTGCCATTGCCAGGATGATAGTTGGTCATTAAAATGTAAGAACTTTCATGAAAAGTACAGTTTATTTACAGTAGTAGTTTGTCAAATACTTGATATAAAATATTCATGTTATACTACAGACCTAGTAATCCTTATAAATCTTATAGCATCTATGAGGTTTTATAGAAAAGTTCAACACAAATTTCTTGAAATAAATGTCTCTCTCTCTCTCTGTCTTTTTTTTTTTTTTTTTTTTTTTTTTTTTGTTTCGTTTATGTCTGTTGACACTTCTTAAAATAAATGACAATACATGCTATTCTTTTAAAAATAATATAGCAGAAATAAGTGCAGTTGCAGACTGCTTGCTTCGTCGTCCCAGCGCGGAGTGGAGCAACCTCTATGAGCATGCTCGGCTTCTGCAAGAGTAAGCTCTCAAAACTATTGATAGTTTTTATTCATACGAAATTTTTAGAGTTTGCTCACGAATAGAGCATGCTCACCTCAAGTGAGCAGAGTCTAGGCTTCATTTTATTCATACCACCCATAGTGTTGCTCAACTCCCATTGTTGTTATTTTTGCATCCTGTTTTCATATTAGGGCTTGAGGCAAAAACTAAAACTGTTGCAATCTCCACGTTTTTTCTGCCAATTTCAGTTCTCGAGGAAATACTTTGTTGAAATATAATTCATAAGATTTTCACGGGATACGAGCAGTTTTAACAATTTATTTTCAACTTCTTATTGTCGTACATATTAATATGGGGAAAAATATAGAGCCCTAAAGTGCAATGTATAGGCTACATTGATGTGTTTGGTTTTAAATACAAAAAGTAGGCATCTACTATGCAATGAGTCCGTAGTACCATATTCATTTCTGGTGCATATTATTTTCCCAGGTTATGTACACTTTGTAAAGTACACATTATGTTAATGAATTTCTTTTGTTGTTATAAGTCTTACAGTTTTTCACTATAGGCTAAAAAAGAGGTGGATGATTAATTAAAGTAAATTGTTATCTCGCAATCCATTCTATTCTAACCTGAGGTCACCGTGACTCACTTATAAAGCTGTTACCTCCGGTGTGTGGGGTTCCTGGTTTAATCCATTGCTAAATAAGTTTGTGGTGTACATCATGATGTCCATGGGTTTTGTCGGGGTACTCCAGTTTCCTCTCATACTCTCATTCCACCTATTCCATCATCATTAACTTGCCTTAATCATTGGTTTCCTTAGGTTAGTGGACATAAACGTGGAATGTTAAACTGCAAGATTTCTATTTTATCTTATTATATTCTAAACTATGTTCTATTTTATTCTTGACTGGCAAAAAATAATGATCTTTTTGAATTCTTTTGAGCTAAAGAAGAAACGGAGTTAACACATCAACATATATTTAATATTATTGTGATCATTTTATAAGACATTGAGTAAGCACGGAATAAAATGAAATGTTAAAAACTTTTACGTTCCATGGTTATCTTCCTCTAGACTAAAGGAAACGATGATGATGAGAATGAATGAAATGGTGAAATGAAGAAAGTGAGCGAAAACGGGAGAACTCAGAGAAAACCCACACATATGGTGTTTGTCCACCATAAAGCCTATTTGGCGTAAATAGGAGAAAATTACCACCTCTGGGGATAATTCTTAGCCTCGGGGTATTTTCTCCTCGCCTACCCCTGAAATCATCACTGTTCGTCTATATTCTTAAGAGAAAATCATTAGTTAGTTAAATTTGAGTTGAGTTGATTTTGAGCTTAACGTCCCATTCAGCAGCGCGGCTATATAAGGACGTGGACCTACTGATTAACATGGAATCCAAACCACATGAGCTCTTGCCGGGAATCGATCCCGGGTCTCCCACATCGTCTTGTTTACATGGAAGCTCAGAAAACCATTTGTATCTGTACGTCCATTTCAATACTAGTAAAGTGAAAAATAGGTACTACTAAGCAAGGGCGCCGATTTCTCTGTAACTTCGGGGGGGGGGCATTAAAGTGTGTTTGGTTGCAGACAAGGGTCTAAAGGATTTTAAGACTAATTAAAATTATGCCAAATGTTGAATATTCATGAAAATACATTTGAGCATTCAGGGGGTCCGGGCCCCCCAGAATCGGCACCCTTGCCACTAAGCTCTGTTGCATGTGGACAAGTGTTTCTACTGAAAGATGCAATCCATTATCTTCCCAGAAAGAAGCTACGTTCGTCTTTCTATACATTTATATAAATTTGTGAAGTCCATTATGTACAGTACAAATAGTTTACAGTGCACTTTTTCTGTGTAAATATTGTATTTAGATTGAGTATAATATAGTTCTTTGAGCTGATTATGAAACATTAAAATTGACCCTTTTGGCTAGTGCAGTTGAAAGTGATGGTAATAGCTTTATCCAATGTACGTACAGTATCTTGACAATATAGATAACTAGCAGCGTTCACCCCGCTTCGCTGCGGTCACCCCGGAACGCAATAAACTTTGTTACTTAGATAATTTTTACTTTTTCGCTTTCAAGTGATATGATAAAAAACATAGAAGATTGCAGTAAATCTTAACATTATATCGCCTGTCATTTATGTTAACCCGCCCCGCTTCGCTGCGGTCATCCCGGTGCTGGCATATTCTAAAAGTGTCTGTAAAAATAAGCAAATCAATTAAAAAATTTTAAACAGAAGATTCAAGCTATTTTCCGCTGTATATCGCCTGTCATTTATGTTAACCCGCCGAGTGACACGGTCATGCGGGTTGCATATAAATACGTTTATTTTTACCTATGATGAACTAATAACAAAGGATTTGTACGTTATGGACACTTGAATGGTCAATTATCTCAAGACACTGGTAATTAAAAATTAAAGTGATATGATAAAAAACATCTAGGGTCCAAATCCTAATAACCCCCCAAAAATGAAAGAAATTGGTTCAGCCGTATTAGCGTGATGAGCGGACAAAGGATTTTGTACGTTCTCTTTTATATATATAGAATTGATCTTCAAGAGTATGCTGAAACTAACTACGAAATCGTATTACATCTAATTGAGCAACAGTGTCAGTACTTCTCGACGAGAAGAAACCAACAGAAACGTTTATTTTGAAAGTAATCTGCTTCCAACAACACGGCTTCCTCTCTTCGCAAGAAGCAACCCTACCACGCAGGAAGAAAAGAAACGCACGCATCTACGAAAGCAGGAAGAAAAAGGGTGCGTACGGTTTTCTTTCTTTTACCAATCCCCATGAACTGCAAGCGCATTTGCAGAAGCAACCCTACCAATTCTCTCACACAAGCTGGTACTTTGTGATTCTCAATTCATTTCGATCACGGCAAGCAATTCAGTGAAAAGTACAAATGATTCATTGGAAGAATCCATTCATTTCTGGCAAGAATCATAATTCATTTGATTCACGCCATGATTCGTTCCTAATGATCGAATCGTTCATGATCGACACAACACTAGTCACCGCCACTAGAGCGATAGATCGTACCTCTATGAGCCTTTATGTCGCACTTGCAAATAATCCTGAATTCATTTCCCACGATCCATTGTTTTCGAAACCTCTGTTGATACTGAGGTGGTATTTTTTTATTTACACATAAAAAAAATCTGCAATATACAAACTGTATTAACAAAAAATAAATGTTTAGGCCTACAACTTATTAATTATTGTATTCAAAATTTACAGAAAATAAAATTCGCATTTAATTTTCATTTCCAAATTTTCATTACAAACTCCAATTCAGGAAATTCTCATTACAAACTAAAGCAAAAATGAGTTGTAAGTTACCGTGTAGAAACTTGCCGGAAAATTTCAAAGAACAATTGCCCCATCTCGAACTCGTATTCTTGGATTCAACAGAAAAAGTGTAGATAAATTTTTTGACTTATTAAAAAATATGTAACGGACATGAATATACTGTTGGTAATATCGACAACTGAGATGTAACAGGCATGAAAACTGTATACCCGTCGAAGGTGCTGGGTAAGAAGGGAAAGAAACACGTGGGTGGTATTACTACTGCTGAGAGAGGGAGAAATGTAACTGTTCTAGTAGTGTCAATACGTGTGGCGGAAATGTTCCACCGACATTTTTTCGCAAGAAAAAGGGAGCAGCCAATATTATTAGACAAAGTTCTGCATGTTCGATTCAGTTAGTAAGAACGGACGGATCACTGTAGAATTATTCTTTGCAAACATCGAGCATTAAGCTACTCATGTTCAATCATCATAACATAATCCTGTACTGCTGACTGTAGACGGGCACACGTCTCACATTTCACATCTAGCCACATCAGGTTTTGCTTCTTATAACGGAATCGTTCTTCTCATCCCGCTCCCATATTGTTCTCACAAAGTGAATCCGGTAGATGTTTCAATTTTCGCCTCATTGGAGAAGCACTACCATCAGGCTGTTCAAATGTGGCTAGGTCAACATCTTGGTAGATAATTCACAGACCATCAACTGGTAGAAGCTTTCAATATCGCATATGGCAAGGCAGTTACCGTAGCCAATGCAGCAAATGGCTTAAGGGAAAAAGGATATTTGGCCTATTGATTGTACTGTTTTCGCATACAGTGATTTCCTTGCACTTTTAGATGAAAATTCGTGTAGTAGCTCTACTAACATTTCAGAGAGGGAATTCAGCAACGACCCTTTTCAAAACCCACAATCACTTCATGAAGGCAGCTTTACTGCGACGTAGTCTACAAGTAACGCGGTTGAGATAGTGTGGACATCACAAGAAGTACATAATATTGAACTACCATCCACACTCAAGTGCTTTAGCCCTACGCCTGAATCGTCACATGTCAGCGTTGAGCAGACAAGTTCTTTTCCAAACTATTTCCAAGTTACAGGAACAGTTACAGAGGATTGTTCGTAGAAAGAAAATGATGTAAAAGTATTAACTGCATCATTGTACAGAATCAGTCTCCGTGCCAAAACATCACTACCACCTACACGTGCGTGTAAACTAACATCTACTTCATAACACATCGCATAATACGAAAAAGAAATATTACCTTTCATGAAGTTTCGTCTGAAGATATTCCTTGTAGACGCAACGGAAGTAACAAATTTGACACATCCGTCGAATGGTCTTGTTTAGTGTGTAGCAAACCGTACAGTACTTCAACAGAAGAATGAATTCAATGCTTGGAATGTGAAGGTTAATCACACTTACAGTGTTCTACTGTAGTGCAATTGCTGACGTTTACATTTGTGTAGAGTGCGACGACGCGGTTTAAACGGCGAGTCCCATCTTAAGACATGTTCTGTCCCAACTTACACGACCTACTTCATAAGATGGGACATTTGCATACTTCGTTTCATTTTATGGTTTTGCACATTTGTTATTTCTTTGGTACTAAAATATTTATATGCCTTTGAGTACAATGTCCAATGTATCCAATGAGCACATTTGTCTTCATATTTTGTAGTAGTATCTGTAAACTAAATATGAATTCCAAAAGTGTCCCAACTTATGCAACTCTCCCCTATGTCACTTTCTGTTCCTACCCTGATTCTTTGATAATTACTTTGTTTAATCGAATGTGATATTCTTTACATTGTATGCTTAAAACATTCAGCATTCAGAAATGTGTCGTATTAGTTTGAACACTATTCTGTCCAAAATATATTTTTACAAAGTTAACGTGCACAGTGTCTTATGTTCGAGGGGCCGCGGTGGCTCAGTGGTAGAGCGTTCACCTCTGGTGCTTGGGGTCCCGGGTTCGATCTCAGCCCCTGCCAAGTGAACTTTGTGGTGGACAAACACCGTGTGCGTGGGTTTTCTCGGGGTTCTCCCGTTTCCTCCCACTTTCTTCATTCCACCATTTCATTCATTACTCATCATCACCGTCTCCTTTAGCCTAACCGGCATAACCGTAGGACGTAAAACTCAAGGATTTATTTGTCTTATGTTCGATTCGTGCTGAGAGAGCACTGAATGCATTATAGTGGTTTCGATGAATTTACAGCTTAAACTGTGGTCTACGTCTCATACGTTCTCGGTGTTGAAATCAGACACTAACTTGCTCAGCTGCAAGATTACTAAAATACATTTGCATATTCTGACAACACTGATTATTTTGCGTGTGTATAGTTTCGCACTTCAGGTCATGATAGTCCTATTTGGAACTACTCCAAGCAGAAATCATCAATTGATGTAATCTATCAATATGATGTTTTTTAGTTTCTCCTCATCATGCTTTGTTTTGTCCAAATATTTTCTTCACTGAACAAAAGATCACGAAAAACAAAAGAATAAATATAGACCTATTAATACATAATCACGAATTCAGTTGCATCTCTGGTGTATAAATATTCCTGATATATGACTTTTTTTTTTCCTTTCTCGTTTTCTGTTTTCAATTTAAAATGCCAAATTTAGTAGATCACTGATATTGGCAATACTTTTCAATCTATGTACTATCCTTCATTCGAATTTCTCAATGAGCTCCTTCATGGTTAGCGTACGCGCCTTTGGCGTGGGAGACCAGGATTCGATTCCTGGCGGAAGCTCATGTAGTTCGGATTCCAAGCTAATCAGTAGGTCTCGAACCATATATCCTAACTGATGAAAGGGACGTTAAACTTCAAATCAACTCAACTCGAATTTTTCAATCTTCTCTGTAAAAATAATTGATTACACAGAATGCAGTTTGAAACGAAGATAATTGAATCACTAATTGGAATAAGTACATATTTTTACGATTTTAAACTGAGATAGTAGATGTATTCCTTTGAGATAGCTACATCGTTGAGTAGAAAACAGGAATACTTGCGCAACTCTATATGACCAATATAGAAGGCGAAATTTCTCGCTGATTAGGAAAACGGAATAATTAAGTTTCTTAGTTCCTTCTTCAAATCACTGCAGGACACCATCACAACTGTGAGGCTGTGTGTAAATAGACAGCCACTAGAGCTCTCTCCTGTCATTACTTCCGTTTGTCTGTCAGGTTTGTTCAGTGGAATGCAGCCAAAAGCATTTATGGTGTGAGCTTTGACCAACAATGTTACGTGGCTTGTGCCTAACCGCCTAGACTTAGTCCTCTTTCACGAGACTTGTGCGTGTAGAACTGTGGTAATAGTGTGTAGATTATGTGTGGCAATGTCAAGTGATGACGAACTTGGCCCAGCGCCATCTAAACGAAAGAAAGGGGTGAGAAATAGAGCGAACTATGTAAAAGAAATATGAAAAACAGCAAGGATGAAGCGCCACGAATACATAAATAGTAAAGGTAAGATTATTCCTGCTAAGACAAGTGGTTCAAATTGTAACTGTCAGAAGATATGTTGCAACTCGTTTTCCCAAGAAGAGAACAACGTCCTATTTTCCTTATATTCAAATAGAACAAAAAATTAAACAAGATACATTTCTCATGGGGAATAATGAGTGATTTGATGTATAAAGGCCAAAAGCAAATGCAAACAGTAAAAAGAAACAACATTCTTCATTCAAGTATTTTGTAATGAAAGACACGGAGCGAGTGAACGTCTGCCGTAAGGCGTTTCTTAGCTTGTACGCTGTAAGTAACAAATTTGCTTGCCAACAATGAACCTCAGTAAGACAAATGTGATAAACACTACAATACAGGTAATCTGTTGCAACTGGACGCAATAGCACAGATTGATGAACACACTCAAATGTATCCAACGAAAATAGCTCATTACATGGGTAAATCTGTAACGTACCCAGATAGCACCTTAAGAGTAAAGATGCATGAATTGTTTCCCGACAAGCACTCTCAATGGAAAGATACCGTGAAATATGAATATTATCTTAAATATTACAACACCAACTATGGCTTCAAATTTGGTAGACCGCAAGTGGACGTATGTTCAACTTGTGAAGCGTTGAATACTAAAGTCATATCTCATCTTTTGAACGGCATGGCAAAACGATGTGCTGCGGCCGAGCTGATTGTTCACAAACGAAGGGTTAGTAAATTCTAGAACAAGTTGAGCAAAATCAAAGAACTCAGCAAAGAAAACGCAAATGTTGATGGTTTAGCATTGGGTTACATGCAAAACCTATATATACATTTCATCCCTGTACAAGAAATGTTTAATTTGCGAAAATTGTGGCATTACGTTTTTGTCATTTATAATATCTCTACAAACCAATCTGTTATCTACACTTATCATTAAGGCCTAGGTTGCAAAGGACGTTCATTGCACATTATATAGAGAACTTTATGCCCCAACCAGTGACAGATTTGTATATTTTCAGTGATGCATATAGCGGTCAAAACCGCAATCATACAATGACAAGATTGCTTTCCAGGCTGACCGTGTCAAAGCGTTTCACAACTATACGGCAATATTTTCCTGCCAGAGAATTTTTTTTACCATGTGACAGAAATTTCGCTGTAATCAAACGAGAACTCACATGATACGATCGCATTTATTTACCAGTACATTACAACCTACGATTGCGAATGCAGGAAAGGCTGATACTCCATTTCAGGTTTACGAGGTTATCAATGAAGAGATCTTCGATTTTAACCTTTTTCCGGGCCGTGGGAAGATATCTTCCCAAAATCATAGTGTCAAAAGTGCATTATTTAGGTTGGTGGGAATAGCATTTCCCACTTGGTTATCGTGCAGTAAGGCAGTTCGAAAATGACTATTTTGAAGAACAAATGCGTGCTTCTGCTGACGTGATTAGCACGCACGTTAGTGCTCACTACATGGCGTGTAAATAGTAAGCACTTTTTATTGATTTCTGTTTCCATGCAATTCGATCCATACCCATTAGCATCGGGAGGGGAGGGCAAGTGGAGGCATTTACCCTCCCCTGAAAATTGAAATACATGCATTACAGCCAGAAAATAATACGAAATAATAAGTAAAAAAATCTTCATTCTTCTACTGTGGGAAAAACCCCCGCTTTAAATTAGGCTCGTGGGAAGAATACTTCCCACCCCATAATCTATGGGAAATACATAGAATAAATGGAATCCACCAACATAATTATTCATATTCGCCTGGTGGAGATCTTATTTTAATAGGCATAACACGGCATCATATCTACAAAGAAACGGCCCGGAAAAGGGTTAAACATTGGTGGCAACCGTTTTACAAGAAAACTCCAGATAGCATTGTGGACAAAACAGTGAAATAGCAAACAAGTAAATACAGACACTTTGTTTATAAAACAGAATCTAAAACTTATGTGCAAGCTCATGAGTTTATCAATAGACTAAGAACTGATATTTTTCGATTCCTCAAAAGTAATATCACAAACGTTTCACTGCCAACATCAAAGGAATACGATGGGCAAGTCCCGATCAGTCAGAAGAAGATCAACAATGTTTCACAAATTATAAAATATATACCTGACCCATACAAAGAGTTTTATAGGATGATTTGTCCATGAAAGACTACTGACCAAGAAACTGTAGAAGACGAAGATTTAGACGACTAAGACTCTTTGTAAAACCATTCTACTCTGACAACGTATTTTGCTACGTATTTTGTTCAGTGGTCTATTGTATTACGTTTCTTGCTGTACGAATAACATGTACTGAATAGAAAAACGAACGGTGACAATAAAAGTGTTCGAAACCTAACACGTGTGATAGTTCGGATATACATAACCAAGATTAGCATACAACATTGAACTCAGCATGAATATTTTCATAGTTTTCTATCATCAACTGCACATTACATACCATACACACAAGTACAATTGCGTCCAACTCTAATTGATCGGAAAAATGGAATATATTTTCCATTTTTAAGCTTTTCTAACCAATTGCAGTGCTGCAATATAAGGTTCTTATTCTTGTCTTAGTGTTTGTTGGTTGTTTTGCTACAGGTAATCAATTAGACACTTTTTGAAACAAATGCAAATAACGCCTCGCGATTTTTTTTTTTTTTTTTGCGTTTTTGAAAAGTTAGGTCTGGTGCACTTATTCCCCTTTTCCAATCAGCGATTCAATTGCAAAATAACCATAGGAAGTTAAAGAACTGTTCGTTATGATTGTTTTACAGTCTTTACTAACTTGAAGAATAGTGTCAACTAATAAATAAGAGGAATGATTAGAAAAAAGATTACAAAGCTTATTACGGCTCATGTGCGAGATACAGGTGGAAGATCAAAACACTTGATGATAGAGGGCATTCAACACACTGAATGCCGTTCATATAAAAGTACCACCGAGTCTGAAAAGGAGGATGAACTGTTGGAAGGACAGGAGAAATCTAATCTTAAGAAAATGTTTGGAGATAATGTGTCTGATATTCCCGACACATTCCCGAAACTGTAACAATGTTATTTATTACAAGTGATTTACTTTGATCAGATTTTAGTTTCAATTAAGGTCAACATTAGTCCTTCATATAATCACCATTTCTGTCCAAGCACTTATTTCAACGATAGATGAAGTTTTCATACCATTCAAAAAAATCCGTGTCAAATCCTTGTAACAACCGTGAGGAAACAGTTTTGATAAAATCACACATCAAATAGTAATTAAGATCAGCCATGTTCTGATTTAGAGAAGAAGAAGAGGCGAAAGTCACTGTGGATTAAGTCAGGCCTGCGGGGAGTTATCTAGTCAATCGCAGAGTAAATACTGAACACACTCAACAGTTTGGTGTGCTGAATGAAGTCTCACATTATCATTCAGAATAATCCCATCTCGGCGAAGAGACTGAGATGTTCTCGTCTAATGATATACCGCAACTTCAAGAATTTGCCGTTTCTCCTTGTTCCAAATAATCAACCGGTGACACATATGATATGTATAAGAATACAATGCACAAAACTATCCGGGACGAAGCGACACTTTGAACTTCTTCCGTGGAGAAGCTGCATGATTCTATTCCATGAATGCCTGTTTCCTTTATGGAGCTAACAGATACAATATCGTTTCATCACCAGCCTCAACCCGGTCAAGAAAATAGTTCACTCTGCTGCGTAATGCTACAGAATATTTAGTGATATCACCATTCTGGTATTCTTATGATTCTCGGATAGTGCCCGTAAATCCAATTTCACGCATACTTTCCTATACTTTTGTGGAGAACCACAATGTTCTACACAAAATCACATTGTGGTCCCATTACATCACTGAGTGTAATGTTCCTGTGTCCACACAAATACACTCATCCTCACGAGCACGGTTCAGGTCAGTGGTTGAGGTACTAGGTCTATTGCTGTGTCTAGAGTTACCGTTAATGATACTCTTCTATCCTGTTTTGAGTGCACGCCACCACTTCGCTGCAAGTGGTTTTGAAATTGAGCTCACTCCATACACTTCTACAATCTGCCTATGAATGCCAGCAGAAGTATTTTTTTTCCCACAGGAACACTGATTTTACTTCTATACTCTTGACCAATTTTTCAGAAGTTACCATTTTAAATGTATACTTCCTATTCGAGCAGATTTGGGGCGAAGGGGACAACCGTAACATATAGTATATTTTTTTCTTTGCTTTTTATTATCGAATAGAATGCCCTCCTTTAGATTTCGAAAGATATCACCTTGGCATCGTTGGGCAATTTTAAGTCTGATGCCACTTTATCAGTTATCTAATCTATGTATTAAAAGATGATGTATGAGTCTCTAGTTTAAAACTCTATAACATAAAAACCACACAGTAAAAAGAAAAGTTTTGCCAAACCATATGTAATTAGGCCTTTCCACAATTTGGAACATTTTGGTAGTCATTGCGGTGGTCTGCGGTGGCCTTCGCGTTACGAAATTATACGGAAACATACGCAAAATATTAACACTATCATCTGTTGTGGACTTTCTAGCTTCAAAGACTATCATCATATCCTGATAAAATTTATATGGACCCTGAAAAAAGTATACTCTTTGAAACTAAAAACAGAATGATCGAAATCAATACATCTGTGTTGAAGTTATGAAAAAGAAAACTTCAGACAACTATACAAAACAGTATCTTCTGACATCAGAAGTATAGAGAATTGGCACAACAAGTTTCTGACTACCGAAAGTGTTTGTGATATGCAAAGAAATGGTCGGCCGCCAGTGTGCCCAAACACGGTGCGAAGGGTTGTCGACAGCCTGGATAGAAGTCCAAGAAAATCTATTCCGCTGCAGTCGCTGGAGTGGGGAATCTTCACTCAACAACGCGCAAAATAATGCGTAAACATTTGAAAGTCAAAACGTACCACATTAAATTTGTGCATGAACTGACAGACACGAGACTGAAGTTCTCTGGACTGATGCTGAAACGACGGGATGATGACAGGGAACCTCTGCAGTTACTCATGTTCTCACATGAGGCAACTATCCATGTTTCAGGAAGGGTATGCAAGTACAACTGTCTTGTTAGGGGAACTGAAAACCCTCATGACTATGAAATACACGAAAGAGACAGCCCAAAAGTGAATATGTGATGTGCTGTATCAGTGGATCACCTCATATGTCCGTTTCTCTCCAACGAAAACTCTTCCTGATACCCGAGTTGGTTAGGTTGGGAATCAAGGATCGCTTCCACTAAAAGCAAGACAGCCCCTCCCTCCACATTTTGCCCAAGTTGTCAGGGACTACCTTGACCGTGTGCTAGCTAGTCGCTAGTCTCCTATAATCCCAGCTAGGAAGTTTTTTGGGCACAGAAGCCCCAACCCTTGAATCGCCATTTCCCCAGTTTTGACAAACTGTGATTTTTGGTTATGCGGTCACGTTAAGACTCAGATGTATACAGAAAAACCAAAGGACGTGCAGGACCTGAAAGCTAAGATTAGTGAAGTAATCAATGGCATTTCTAACGACACCAGACAGAATAGCATTCACGGATTTCCCTGAGGTTGTAGGAATGCATGGATACCAACGGAGCCCAGCTGGAGGTTTGGCGATGATGGCGGCGGTGTATCTATTGATGATGGTAAAAAAATGTTAGTCTCAATACAAATCTTAACATTTTATTTCACTGCAATATCATTATTTCTGAAAAGTTTTAAGCATTTCTTTCATAACAAGGACTTTGTAACATACCTGTAATGAACTCTCAAGGTGTTCAGGTGGTGCAGAGGTTCCCATACATGACTGCAACTCTCAAGGTGTTCCATTGTATAGAAGACTACCATTATATCACAGTGAAGTTAGTATGAGATCACCGAGAAAGTTTACTCTTTTTTTAACAGAAAAGTCGTCAAACTTGGTGAACAATGAAAGATATAGGTGAACATAGACATACTGAAATTTGTAAATATCGATCTTTATATTCATTCGTAGAGGTATATTGGGCTATTGCTCCATAAGCTACCATTATATCCTAATAATATTGATATGAAACCATCAAAAAGGAATATAATTATTTGAGGTTACGCGTAAACACAAACATATTGAAGTCGGTTCATTACGATTTTCACACTACGCTCGTTCATAGTTTCTTAGTATAGTTCCAAAAACTCTTATTACATCGTAATAAAATTTAAACGAGACCATTAAAGGAGTACACTCTTCTATAAAACGGAAGAATCATCAAAATTGATGCATCTATGTTGAAATTATGCGTGAATGAAAATATAATCAGGTCGATTAATTACGGTTTTCACATTGCACCAATTGAAGTGTTTCATAGTCTAGCTAAAAAGAAATACTGATTATCTGTGTACGAAGTTGTGTAAACATAAACATACTAAAGTCCGTTAATTTCTGTTTTCACATTGTACCAATGGAGATGTTTTATTCTAGCTCAAGTTTCTCATTTTATTCTGATGATACTTATATGGGACGACGAGGAAGTACATTGTTTTAAAGAAAAACTCATGAGAATTAATGCATCTATATTCAAATTATACGTACGTACATACACATGTTACAGTTGTTCAATTATGGTTTCTACTCTGCACTCGTTTTGCAGTGCGGTGTTATATAGTCTAGCTACAAAGAGTTTTATAATATCGATATGATAGTGATGACACCACCAGAAAAATAAGTTCTATTGAACAAAAACAAATATTCGAAATTGGTGAACCTAAATCGAAGTTATGTGTGAAGAGAAACATTATTTAGGAAAATTTCCTTCATTTAGGAATTCAGCACCTTCATTCAAGGCTCGGTTGTTAAAGGTTACTTTTCAATAATCACAGCCATTCTCCTTCGCGAGACATCAACTGTGTTAAAAAATACTCATCGGTAGTCTGACACAACTAACTGAAAAAAAGCTTAAACAGACTTCGTTGCCATGGCAATAGCCTTCCTCTTGAAAGAAAACGTAAACGAAGAAAAACATGCAACGTACTGGAGAGAAGAGGAGTCGCTAAAATTAATTCTCTTTAACGAGGACGATTACCAAACAACACCTACTAATTGAAATCTTGATTATTTTCCAATAAAGTAAATTCCAATAAACTTTCTTGTTATTGTTGATTATTCCATATCGGAATCCCGAAGAAAACTCATCTAAACAACTTATTGACCGTGCCAATAGCGACTACTCTCAATCATGAATAGAAAAGAAAGAGAAGAAAGTAGAAGGGTAAAAGAAGGAGGTAGGAAAAGAAGAAAGAAAAGAAATAGGGTATTTTAATGAGAAACAGATTACTGGATAATTCCGGAAATATAGTAAGAAGTCGAGAAAGTCCTCGAAAGATGAATCATTCTAAATGTTATTAACGACTAATCAATTTTGGAATGCTTCGGAATAGACACATGTTCCCTCATACCACCCAGACCTAGCTCCAGGCACCATGATCATGGGGTTGCCCAGACCTAGACCTGGAAATGAGAAAAGTGAAATTTAATTCTTTGTAATATTATTTCAACCGGTGATTGATAACCATCCAGCATCTGAACTTTGTTCTCTAGGATCGACCAAACATATGAATTAGCCAAGAAAAAAAATCAAAATTATAAACTCAATATAAATTTATGTATCGTATCAATAAGAGTCTCAACTTCCTGGAAGAAAGATGTCGTATTTAGGCTCATCCTGCTATTTTTGCTTCAATCCTCGAACCGATTTAAACCGTTAGTGACGGTCCTTCATGACCTAGGTTATTTACCTTAACACATATGTCAAAACATGACACATATATTACAGATGTTAATATGACAAATGATATCACACAAATTACTTAAATTAAATCTATCAGGCATTCACACGCTCACTCACTCAGGACAGTGTGTATATGTTTAAAGGAAACCAACTAACTACAAAGATACAAATAGTTTATTACATTCATAGTGGAAAGAAGAAAAAATTAATTACAACGAAAATCTTAAAAGCACAAGTTCTTGGTTATATATTAATAGAGTACATAGTGTTATATTTTAGTAAATTTTTTATATATCCAATCATCTTGACAAATAGAAAGAGGAAAAAAAATTATTTACATGTATCATATCTTAGGCATGCTAAAACAAATTATGATTTGCGACATACGCAAAAAAGACACTTATTTCACTTGAAAAAAAATTTGACAAAGAGGAAAGAAAAGAGAAAAAAACTTTTTGGTGTATCAGAACTTATATGAGTCTCTACCTCACATCGGGTAATAAAATATTAATGATTTTGAGCGTTCAAATCACAGATCACGCACTACTCATAGTGTCCAAAACATTTCGCTCCATTTGACTTAGTTTGTGGTCATTTATATATCTATATATATATATATCTAACTATCGGTTTACAAAAACCATTTATCGTCTATATTTTGTTTGTAACTCGTAACAGTTTATGTCTGCAATCGCACATTACGACGCTTTACCCATCTAGGGATTTTGAGAAAATAACTTTCACTAGAGGATGTTTCTCCTCTTAGACGACCCATTTCCAAACTTATTATTTGAATAGTTTTAAGTTATTTATTTAACACAGGGACACGTCATGAGACCTTTCTTCAGGATCACTTTCGTATATATGTGTATATAATTTGGATTTTTAAAAACGATCTCCCGCAGGTGTACGGAGTATAAAGGTTCAAATTGAGGATAAAAAAAAAACTGGTCAAGTCACAGGATACATATGAAGGTGAGAAGGATTCAAGGTACACTTTCCACAATGGTTTTTGGGTTAGTCGTTCAGGGATAATATGCGTTATGATGTGAGTTACGTTTAGACCTGCCGTTACTTTCCAATACATGCCATTACATAATTACATAAGGTACCATTTACATTTATTCAAAAGAAAAGGAAAATTACTTAAGTGCACGGCGGTATTCTTAACAAAATCTACATTCTTACATTCGTCGGAGAACTTACTGGTAAACTATAGCAACCAACACACGTTTAGGGGGACAGACACGAGCGCTCTTACATATATTCATATAATACTTTTAATATCATACTTTTACTATAAAATCATATTCGTATACTAAGTACATATACATCTCGACGTATTCATTTCTCTCTCTATATATATATATTTATTATAAATGCGCACACATTTAAATTAATCACCCCCAACAATAAAATTTTTACAAGGTTGCAAACATTGTCCCAAAACAAATGACTTCCGACATTACATATGAAAAAAGAAAATCGCTTTTCTACCTGATACCGCGCATCTATAAATTTTCACTTTTATATAATCAGTTCGTGCTTAAATCATGGAAAAAAACTCTGTGAGGCAGGCACGTAACACAGAGCATTTCTAAAGATATAACTAGATAAACCAAAGTACAATTTCTGGGCCCAGGTTAACTACAAAGTAATCGAAAACCAAAACAGAAAGGAAAGTGACCAACGGATTTTAAAAAAAACTTAAGAGAGACGACGGTGAAAGAACGTAATTGAAGTGTCGTCAACTACGAAGTCTTTGTTCATTTCGGCGATAGGTCAAAATGTGATGGAGGACCCAATCATTATCTACTCTATCCATGAATCGTGTCTTCCAACGTCTCAGCCGGTAATTTCAGATCAGAGTTGTATGTTAAATAAATCGTAAGCGACAAGTTCGAAATCGGGGGGGGAGGTTAAAATTTAAAAAAAATCTCGAAGTAAGAAGGAAGAGACAGGAGAGAGAAAGCGGCGCCAACGAAAGGAGAAAGATTAAAGTACTACTCACTACACAGAAGAGTGATCGAATTTAAATATATATATATAACAACTCATAGCCAAAATTATTCACATATGCCGAAAGAGGGTGGTTTACTTAAATACGTAAACTAGGAGGGAGTCCCTGCTGCCAAAGATGCAAGTTCTGTGTCCATCAGATCCCAATCCCACAAGAATTTGCTTGTAAGATTGAAATCCGATCCCCGTATCCGGCCCAGACCAGCAGGATAAAAGGAGAGGGGGAAGGGACCAGGTAACTGCGTCCCCAATTTTGAAATCTCTAAGTAAGAAAAAAAACATTCGACCCCTCAGAAAAACTAAGAAGGTTCAAGGACAGTAAAGAAACTAGAGTAAAAGTAATAGCTAAGATATCCCTAATTAGTGATTTGCCAAAATAAAAAAAAATTAAATAAACTGGATTTTGGATCGGTGATTTCTATTGCCAAACTTCACCGATAGCTCCCCTTCGCAGAATGCGCTAAATTCTGAGGCATCGATTAATTTCCATCACTAT
Source organism: Thermobia domestica (assembly GCF_964235325.1). Taxonomy (NCBI): domain Eukaryota; kingdom Metazoa; phylum Arthropoda; class Insecta; order Zygentoma; family Lepismatidae; genus Thermobia; species Thermobia domestica. The sequence goes on along the minus strand of NC_137458.1, from coordinate 145,083,272 downwards.
CTAGTTTGGAAACTAAGAAAAGAAAACGAAAATATTCAAGGGGGGAGGGGACGATGCCCGGGTACGGGATAATAAATTTCAATAATTAATTGTTTTGCTCCTGTACTCCTGTCCGAACCGTCGCCTCCATGAACATTGTAAGCTAGCCTGAGTAGGTAACGTGAAGAAAAAAAATCTCACGGAGTGGTACATTCTATTTTTAAAACCGACCAGAAGATATGATTCACTACAGCCCTGTTGTATAACTACTATTGTCTTTTCATAATTTATTATTCAATATGTCTAGTCAACGATTATATGATGCTACCCCTTCTATCAGATGGTATTACTATGGTTGATTATTATTATAACACATAAAACTACAAAGTATTACCGTAGTCCGACTATATATCGCCCTCCGGTCCGCGTGATATTATGGTGCAGGGGTCAGAACCTGAGACGTTTGTAGTTACACGTATCTATTCAATATCTATATATCAACACACGGCGAAGTATTCACTGGGCTACTATATATTTAACTATATGGGTGTCCTATATTCTATATTCATTTACTACAATATTCATATACTTTATATTCATATCATCATTCTTTTCATTTGCCACAACGCTATATTCTACAAACACCCTGTTTCCTCTATCTACGCCCAGCCTATATACACATTTCATCGTAACACTTTAAAATCTATAATCACTGCAAACATTTCCCATTCCGATCACCGCACGACAACCTCACTCGAACCCAAGACTCTTTCACCACACACACAATACTACATTATACCTGGTAGCTTTATTAAGAACGAAGAAAAAAATCCTACGTATATTCACTGAAAATAGAATTATCTGCGATAATGTTTAATGTTTATAAAATTCTGCACAAACAATGAACTTCTGCAGCCACGAAGAAAAAATGGACATTTATTATAATTTCAAAGCGAAGAACTAGCATCATATCGCCCGACTTCTGTTAAAAATTTACGTATTGTTTATTTATTTAAATATTTCGATTTCTAGACTAGGCAGAATGTTGAAATTTTCAGAATATATTAATTTTGGGTCACTTGACCTAACTGTACATTCATATGGGCTGTGAATTATACCTTCTAGGTTTTATTTCGGAAAGAAAGGTCAATTTCATGAAATCTAAATCACTAAGCACCTCGACAGAAGAATGGCGGTTAGTACTGACTTTTGACACTAGGGCTAGCGACGATATAATCAACCCTTGAACAACTGAATGTGACCTTATACACGGAATTATTATACTATATTACGTTCACTATTAAATATTGTGTATGAGTTCACTTAATGACGGAATAATAAAGAATTTATCGCATAGTAAATACTACACTGTCCATATTTAATTATCTCACACACTCTTTCATCACTTAACTACCACAATTACTACTACTAGAACATGTTTCTACATTACGAACACATACATGCCACATTCATACTACACACTACATTAATACATGTTATACTAATAAATATATACAGAAAACATTCATATTTTACCATGTTAAATCGGCTCTATGAAAGGTAACGAAAGGAAAGAAATGAACAGGGCCAACTGGCCCTTATATTTACTAAATCACATTCTTTACTCAACCTGTTTAATCAATGCCCTGAGGGGACATATCGAAGTATTAACTAACAATAGGACCCCTGCCCTGAAGGGGCAGGAACCCGGAAACAAACTAAATGTTCAACTCATCCCGCTGGAAGCCGTACTCCCAATTTGGGAGTCAGATAGGAGCCCTTACTGTAAATTTACACGTGCATTATTCTACCTATCTTAACTACAAAGAAATTAAATACCGCCATGTTACGAATGAATAAATACAAAAGAAATCACATCCACTATATACACGAACACAAACGGTAGAGGGACAGGTCTTACGTAACTAGAAAAGGAATAATTTTGAGGATAAAGTATTTTAAGGGGAAAACACCACTTTCCGAAACTATTTGTGGATCCCTAAGAATAACTCGCGAACTGATGCACTTCACAAACCTGTCCACTATTGACTATATCTGCTCAACATGGCGCTGCTAGATTATGCTTCCTATTTTTGCTTTTTAGTCCAGTTTTTACTCTGAAATTTAATAGTTTGTGGCTCCCAAGACTTCCAGTGATTTTTAGACGTTAATAAAGTCCCAATATTACCTTTATTTGTAGCTTTTCTAACTCCTTTTCGAGTTTTTAAGTTAGACGATCAGGATCCAGTGTCTTCAGTGAGACTTCCCGGCATAGAATGGAATAATTGCGCCCTAATATCATAGCGTGGGTTTATCGGCCAATCAAAACTAAGCATTTTGGCGGTGGGGCTTTGAAACGAATAAAATTTGGTAAAATCTGGATTAAACTAGATTTTAGAAGGACCTAGGTATCTAAAAGAGAGGTGAAGGGTGGTCCTGAAAATTCTGTCGAATTTTAGATTGGTTATTTGATCTGGAAAGTTCCGTCCAATAGTGGATCTATATTTTCAGATAGCACTGACACCGTAAGAATTGTAATAATCCATTTACATATCCATATACAAGACTTATAACTAATTTAATATATAAATAAAGATATTGATTCCCAAAACTATAATCCGTAATGATTTTTTTTACAGTTTTCCATGTTAATTTGAAATAGAATAACAAACAATATTACGAATTATATGAACAGCCAGAAATTTTTTGTTGAACGTCAAGTACAGTCGGTGCAAAAAATTTCGGGCACCCTCCTATTAAAAACATAATCTCATTAGACTGTAATGGCATATTACAGTTCCCCGGCGTCGTTAAAAAAATTTTGTTTGAATAACAAAATTTTGTTGAATAGAATTAACATGTATTAATACTAATAAACTAACTACTCACTCATACTCTCATACACTCAAATGAGACAGTGTAACATTCACTTTGGGTATTGAGATAGAAGTTCCCGTTTTTTGTCCTCAGTACAGTTGAAAAGCTTAAGATTTTGGAAATTGTGAGTTCCGATACTTTCACCTTTTAGATTGTGTAATACAGCGCAATTTTTCAATAATTTAACTGCTAAAAACGGGCCGGTATAGACTTTCATCCATTTTGCTGACTCATGCTTTATAAGTGAGGATAAGTTATGCAGTTTCAACATCACTAATTGCCCTTCTTGCAGATTTATAGCGTTTGACGACTGTTTCGCATGACTTTTTAATTTTACCTCTACTTCAGCGTATCGGAAACGGTTATCTACGGAATCTAACTCTTTGGGCCATGGGAACACTTTCCTATAGCTATCAACGGCAGAATAACTGAGAAAGCGTTCCGCAGGCGTACAGCCAATACTGGAACAATATGAATTATTTAGGAGATCCTGAATTTTGACTAAGTATTTGTGCCAAGTGGTTTGATCCTCATGACACCATAATCTAACTAACCTATTGAGTTCTTTATGGCTACGTTCTGTAACGCCGTTAGCCTGCGGGGAATAACTGGAAGTTTTCTTATGTTTAATTTTGTATTTGTTACAAAAGTCCTGCCATAACTTAGATTGGAACTGCGGTCCTTTATCGGATAAAAATTCCTGTGGGTAAGGCAATAGATGAAAGTATCGTCTCTCTAATACTGTGATTATTTCCTTAGTATGAGCCTTTTTCAGTGGAAGGAAAGTAACGAAACGAGAATAAATATTTGTTAGAGATAAAATATAATAATATCCCTGACTGGGTGGCAATTTTCCAATAAGGTCCACCCCCAGAGTCTCATGGGGTACGGTCGCTTGGATATGATATTCCTGCTTAGCTATAGCACGGTTTGTAAACTTTGTTTCGGCACATTCTATGCAATTTCGTATGAAGTTTTTAATCGTGGTTTTTTGATTTTTCCAATAAAATATAGCTCGACAAAAACGATAACACTTCTGAACTCCAAAGTGACCGGTAGAATGGACAACACTGATAATTTGGGGTATACAACTCTGCGGTATCACTAAGAGCCATTTCTGAATACGCAAAGGTTTAATATAAATTAACCCACAGTACATTGTTACTCTGTCCAGATTACGGTTGTTTTCATATTGCTTTAACAGGTTCTTACATAATTCATCTGTTATTTGATTTTCTCGAATAAAGTCTAGATTAATATCAGCATCCTGCGTTTTGGTTAAAAAATGAACATAATGTGTTTCGGGCTCAAGCAATACCTCAGGTGGGTATCTACTAATTGTGTCGGCTACAAAATTTTCTCTGCCTGGACAGTGTTGAAAAATTAAATCAAATGTCTGCAGTTTCAATAGAATGCGGGTGGTTCGTGGCTCAAGGTTCTTTTGGGTGAATGCATGTGTGACTGCCGCGTTATCTGTATGGACATAAGTAGTACGACCCATGATATACTGCTCAAAATGTTCACAGAGGAACAGGACTGACAGGAGTTCCAGCTGAGATATTGAAAGAGACAACTCATAGGGTTTCACCCGTCGACTGGCATATCCAATGACGTTAGGATTATCTTTATCTGAAGGATATTGTGCAAGTAGGCCAGCCAAATTTTCCATGCACGCATCACTATGGATGTGAAAAGGCAAGGAGAAATCTGGCTGACTTAATGCAGGTGGATTACTAAGAAGAGTTCTCAGTTTATTGAAAGTTTCCAAGGCTTCGTTATTCAGTACGAATTTCTGATCCTTTTTCAGGAGTTGATACAGATTAGCAGTGAGACCAGAAAAGTTTGGGATGAATTTTCGCCTCCATCCTATAAGCCCTAAAAACTTCTGTAATGCTTTCTTGGATTTCGGTACTGGAAAACAACGAATTGGCTCATTGAGTCGAGGGTCCACCCTTATTGTTCTGCCACTAATTATATGTCCTAAAAATTTGATTTCCCGTGCAAAGAACTTACATTTCTTGAAATTTAATGAGAAATTGGCTTGTTTAAAGATTTCGAAAGTTCTCTCTAAATGAGCCAAATGCTCTTCTTCAGTAGTTGATTTTACTAGAACATCGTCTAAGTACAAAATAACAAAAGAACGGGTTGAGTCATTAAAAAATTTTGTCATTACCGATTGAAATACAGCAGGACTACTTTTCAGCCCCTGTGGCAGAACAGTAAGGCAATATTGTCTTCCCTTGTACACAAAACTGGTGCATTGGTAAGAGTCTGGGTGTAAACTGATCCCATAACATGCACTTGACGCGTCAAACGACGAAAACCACATTGCCTGCGAAACACGGTGTAGTAACTCATTGATAGGTTCTACCTGCACCTGTGGAGATATAATTTTTGAGTTGGTAGCCCTCAGATCTAAAACTGGACGTACACCGCCAGAGGCCTTCCGGACGACATGAATAGGATTTCGATATGGAGACATTTGTTCTATTGCTATCCCCAACCGTAACCATTTATTCAACTCTGCTTCAAACTCAGGTTGTATAGCCTGAGGAACGGAATAACATGGTCCAACAACTGGTTCTTCATCCTTCAACTGTATTTTATAGGGAGGCGCGTTTACGCGGCGTGGGTACTCAGAGAAAAGAGAACGGTACTTCATTAATAATTTCCGAAGACCTGATTTAATCGGTGATGGTAAGTCATCCCGAGTGGCAATATATGAATCAATCTCTTGTTCCGAGACATTGCATTCGGTGCCCAGGAGTGGATCCAGCTGATCTCTCCTGTTAACCCCTCCCTTGTGGAGAGGTGTCGCTGCACAGGCAGCTTGACAATTTAAACTGGGGTCAAGCATGGGTCGATCCACCACCGGCCATCCTGATTCACCGATTGCAATCTCTTCCACTGGTAATTTCACTAGCATTATGTTCGGTCGATCCGTAGGAACAACAACAGTGTTTCCTAGACTATCTTTCATTCTAATCTCTTTCTTTTCCCGGTCAATGATACAATGGAATTTGTCCAGAAACGGACATCCCAGTATTAGGTCCGTTCCCAAATATTTTATGACGAAGATGGCTATTTCGAATATATGATTTTGTATGTTTAGGTTAAAATTTTGAACGTCCTGAACCGAAAAACTTTCTTTTCCAGCGAAAGCGCCAAGTGTAAGGCCCGTGTATGGTCTCAATTTAGCGGATAGAAACCGTTGCTTTAATTTTTTCCACACCTCCCAGTCCATTAGGGAGAGCTCCGAGCCACTATCTATTGTAGCGACAAGTTCAACGCCGCCGATACTTCCTCGTAGGCTGGGAGAGGTAGAAAAATAGCGTTCTTCATTTGAAGCAAAGGGTTCCTCATCTATAACAAACTTTATAACAAATTGTAACGAGTCCCGAAATGATAAATTTTGTGTCCACAAATTAGATTTACATTCGTGGTCAGTCTGATTTTTCAAAATAATGGGGTATATTTTCCCGCAACTATCCTCCCCCATTTCACCAGGTAGTTGCGGAATTAGTTTGTCGATTTGACAGCGGTCTCGCGACTATCAATCCCTCGAGTGGCTAGAATTCCATTTCCGCCATTAGTTGGTATTTGCGAAGGGGCAGAATTCTGAGATCTACTTGCACAGTTATTGTTAACATTGCCGTTTTGACCAGTACCGTTTTCTCTTCTCCGGTACGCCCCGTTAAAGTTCCTCCTATTATCGTCCCTATTCGGGTTCGATTCCCCCATTGTGCGGTCATAGGGGCGATAACCCCGGCGATTGTTAAACATCGGTCGGTTACGGAACAGACGTCGACCGTTATATTGATTGCTTTCTGAGCCACTCCCACTCGGATAGCGAGATCCAGCTTGGGTGTAACTCAGAAAGTCCGTTTGGCAACTAGCCGTTGCCTTGCTTTTCACGGGTTTCACAACTTTCGCTTGTCGGGCGAAATACCTCTTCGGTGGGCCTCCAGTTTCTTTCCCACACAGGGCAGCTAGGCGTGACGTAACTTCTCGCACCGTTTGGCACAAGTGGGAAGCAATAGCCCGCGACTCATCTGGTGGAAGAGCGTTCACTATGATGTCTACTAGTTCGGCTTGCGATGGATTTTCTGCGATCTGGTAGTACAGTTCGATGATCTTCCGAGCATAGTCCAAAAGGGACCCATACTTGGCTCGATCATATCTTAAAGATTGGAGATTGCGTTTCTGAAGCCTCTCTATATGTTCGTTGCAGTATTCTTCCTTAAAAAGGATCAGAAAATCATCAAACGTATGAATTCTATATTTAATAGAAGCAAACCACGCGCCTGATGCTGCAATTAAAAGTTTTTCAACTATTTGTAAACGTTCTCTATCGGTCAGCCGATACATTTCTAAACACTGCTGCAATCTACGCAGAAAAACACGAGGCTGTCCATTGGTAATATTCCCGTCAAAAGTGGGAAAACGTTCGATGTCCCTCAGCGAAACCTTGGAACCCATACTAACATAAGCAGGGGAATAGTTACTGGGAATTAACATATTATCCTGCACAATCGGAGTCGTCACCGGATTTACCACCGACGACGTAGTAGCGGTATTATAATTACCCATGTAAGTGAAAGGGATTCTGTTGGTCGTATTGAGTATGTTGGGCTCCATCCCCGGACCAATCGCACCCATGAACAACGACTCAGAATGGCAAACATCTCCTCTTCCCGGCAACACGCTATGTGATTGTATACCTTCATGTAAGGAGGGAGCACTCATGCTAGTGACCGTAGTCGTCACAACACTCGACTGATTCGGCACACTATTGGAATTGAACCACGACTTTGGTTCTGACCGATGCATAGGGTAGTGCGTCGCAATATCCCGTGCATCAACTGACGTTAAATTTTCTTTTCCTGCGCCACGGGTAGTTGTCATAGCGGGTAATATTTCTGAGGAATCGCTACCGGGGAAAGGATAGGTTACCTCTGATTTTTCGCGACTAGATTTTATCATTTCTTTTTGAATATTTGCTATCTCGTTTTGAATTTTCGAAATTTTCTGGTCAGTTACTTTCAGTTTGGTTTCCAATGATAAGTCTGACAAGGTTGACTTTAAACTATCAATTTCGGCCTGCTGTGTTTCTAATTTATTGTTGATTTTATGCAATTTGGTATCCATTTGTTCAATTTCAGAATTTACATGCTCTAATTTACCCTCAGTCTCCTGCTGAAATTGCTTTAGGGACTGTTGAGCCTCGCATCTGACCAAATCAATTTCAGTAGACGTTTGCTGCCTCAATGTGGTTATTGAGGAAGCAAAGTCCAAACATATGTTGTCGATTTTCTGGGTTAATACCTCGAATCGAGATTCGGTTTCTCGTTTCGAGGTGTCAAATTTTTCTTTTATTTCGCGTCTTATCTCCCGGTTACTTTCATTCATTTCACGTCTCATCTCCAGGCTATTATTATTTATTTCGCGTCTCATTTCCAGGCTATTATTATCTATTTTCTCATCTATTTTTTGTAGCATTTGTTGCAATGAAAGGAGGAGAGCGTCATTATTAGATGACACAGTCTTCCTTTGCTTTTCTTTGGGTTTATCACCAATTGGATCCCCATCTTTTTCATCATCATCGAGGTCAGATATCTCCACTGGAGATATTTGGCCTCGGTTCTTCGGGGTACTATACCCTCGCTCACCGTCCGAATCGGGATGTTCATTTTCTTTTTCAGAGGATAAACTCATGGGTTCACGCGACTGGTGGAGCTTCCCCTCACATTCTTTACAATATTTAACTATCTCACCAGCCCGGACCTTTTCTGCATTTTCAGCAGTATCCTCTAAATTAATACAACTGAAATGGATCCATTTCAGCCCACATTCGTGACACCTCACTAGCCTACGAGAGACGCGAGCTCTTTTCTCACTACTTTCTAAAGTACATTGTGTACATGAGACTTCCGCGTTCTCGTGTGATACTACTTCCCTATTGGTTGCCATACTTTCCATATAAAAAGACACAATATAAACACATGCAATTATATCCTTATAAACTAACAATACTTATTAATCAGGTACTATTCATAAATTAAGGGACTCCTATCTAATTCCCTCCTTGGGTCAACTTCCAGCATTTTCAAATTTTAGAAGTCACTTTAGCAAATTCCTTCATTTCCCCCTTTCTACAGAGAGAGACAAAGATAGCAGAACAGCCAATGACTATAATTATTTAATCTCACTGTAACTTTTTAATTATGCACCTTTTGTGGCCAAGTCAATATGTGCTCGATCCTAAACAGTGTTTAATAAATAATTTCAGATTCGTTACGAGGGAAAACAATTGTTTCCATGGTAACTGTCCGATGTCAACGGTCGCCAATATTGAAAGAAAACGTAAACGAAGAAAAGCAAACTGCTAATGTAGAGGAGAGAAGAGGAGTCGCTAAAATTAATTCTTTTTAACGAGGACGATTACCAAACAACACCTACTAATTGAAATCTTGATTATTTTCCAATAAAGTAAATTCCAATAAACTTTCTTGTTATTGTTGATTATTCCATATCGGACTCCCGAAGAAAACTCATCTAAACAACTTATTGACCGTGCCAATAGCGACTACTCTCAATCATGACTCCGTTTTCTTTCATTTAGAAATAGAAAAGAAAGAGAAGAAAGTAGAAGGGTAAAAGAAGGAGGTAGGAAAAGAAGAAAGAAAAGAAATAGGGTATTTTAATGAGAAACAGATTACTGGATAATTCCGGAAATATAGTAAGAAGTCGAGAAAGTCCTCGAAAGATGAATCATTCTAAATGTTATTAACGACTAATCAATTTTGGAATGCTTCGGAATAGACACATGTTCCCTCATACCACCCAGACCTAGCTCCAGGCACCACGATCATGGGGTTGCCCAGACCTAGACCTGGAAATGAGAAAAGTGAAATTTAATTCTTTGTAATATTATTTCAACCGGTGATTGATAACCATCCAGCATCTGAACTTTGTTCTCTAGGATCGACCACACATATGAATTAGCCAAGAAAAAAAATCAAAATTATAAACTCAATATAAATTTATGTATCGTATCAATAAGAGTCTCAACTTCCTGGAAGAAAGATGTCGTATTTAGGCTCATCCTGCTATTTTTGCTTCACTCCTCGAGCCGATTTAAACCGTTAGTGACGGTCCTTCATGACCTAGGTTATTTACCTTAACACATATGTCAAAACATGACACATATATTACAGATGTTAATATGACAAATGATATCACACAAATTACTTAAATTAAATCTATCAGGCATTCACACGCTCACTCACTCAGGACAGTGTGTATATGTTTAAAGGAAACCAACTAACTACAAAGATACAAATAGTTTATTACATTCATAGTGGAAAGAAGAAAAAATTAATTACAACGAAAATCTTAAAAGCACAAGTTCTTGGTTATATATTAATAGAGTACATAGTGTTATATTTTAGTAAATTTTTTATATATCCAATCATCTTGACAAATAGAAAGAGGAAAAAAATTATTTACATGTATCATATCTTAGGCATGCTAAAACAAATTATGATTTGCGACATACGCAAAAAAGACACTTATTTCACTTGAAAAAAAAATTTGACAAAGAGGAAAGAAAAGAGAAAAAAAACTTTTTGGTGTATCAGAACTTATATGAGTCTCTACCTCACATCGGGTAATAAAATATTAATGATTTTGAGCGTTCAAATCACAGATCACGCACTACTCATAGTGTCCAAAACATTTCGCTCCATTTGACTTAGTTTGTGGTCATTTATATATCTATATATATATCTAACTATCGGTTTACAAAAACCATTTATCGTCTATATTTTGTTTGTAACTCGTAACAGTTTATGTCTGCAATCGCACATTACGACGCTTTACCCATCTAGGGATTTTGAGAAAATAAGTTTCACTAGAGGATGTTTCTCCTCTTAGACGATCCATTTCCAAACTTATTATTTGAATAGTTTTAAGTTATTTATTTAACACAGGGACACGTCATGAGACCTTTCTTCAGGATCACTTTCGTATATATGTGTATATAATTCGGATTTTTAAAAACGATCTCCCGCAGGTGTACGGAGTATAAAGGTTCAAATTGAGCATAAAAAAAACTGGTCAAGTCACAGGATACATATGAAGGTGAGAAGGATTCAAGGTACACTTTCCACAATGGTTTCTGGGTTAGTCGTTCAGGGATAATATGCGTTATGATGTGAGTTACGTTTAGACCTGCCGTTACTTTCCAATACATGCCATTACATAATTACATAAGGTACCATTTACATTTATTCAAAAGAAAAGGAAAATTACTTAAGTGCACGGCGGTATTCTTAACAAAATCTACATTCTTACATTCGTCGGAGAACTTACTGGTAAACTATAGCAACCAACACACGTTTAGGGGGACAAACACGAGCGCTCTTACATATATTCATATAATACTTTTAATATCATACTTTTACTATAAAATCATATTCGTATACTAAGTACATATACATCTCGACGTATTCATTTCTCTCTCTATATATATATATTTATTATAAATGCGCACACATTTAAATTAATCACCCCCAACAATAAAATTTTTACAAGGTTGCAAACATTGTCCCAAAACAAATGACTTCCGACATTACATATGAAAAAAGAAAATCGCTTTTCTACCTGATACCGCGCATCTATAAATTTTCACTTTTATATAATCAGTTCGTGCTTAAATCATGGAAAAAAAACTCTGTGAGGCAGGCACGTAACACAGAGCATTTCTAAAGATATAACTAGATAAACCAAAGTACAATTTCTGGGCCCAGGTTAACTACAAAGTAATCGAAAACCAAAACAGAAAGGAAAGTGACCAACGGATTAAAAAAAAACTTAAGAGAGACGACGGTGAAAGAACGTAATTGAAGTGTCGTCAACTACGAAGTCTTTGTTCATTTCGGCGATAGGTCAAAATGTGATGGAGGACCCAATCATTATCTACTCTATCCATGAATCGTGTCTTCCAACGTCTCAGCCGGTAATTTCAGATCAGAGTTGTATGTTAAATAAATCGTAAGCGACAAGTTCGAAATCGGGGGGGGAGGTTAAAATTTAAAAAAAATCTCGAAGTAAGAAGGAAGAGACAAGAGAGAGAAAGCGGCGCCAACGAAAGAAGAAAGATTAAAGTACTACTCACTACACAGAAGAGTGATCGAATTTAAATATATATATATAACAACTCATAGCCAAAATTATTCACATATGCCGAAAGAGGGTGGTTTACTTAAATACGTAAACTAGGAGGGAGTCCCTGCTGCCAAGGATGCAAGTTCTGTGTCCATCAGATCCCAATCCCACAAGAATTTGCTTGTAAGATTGAAATCCGATCCCCGTATCCGGCCCAGACCAGCAGGATAAAAGGAGAGGGGGAAGGGACCAGGTAACTGCGTCCCCAATTTTGAAATCTCTAAGTAAGAAAAAAAAACATTCGACCCCTCAGAAAAACTAAGAAGGTTCAAGGACAGTAAAGAAACTAGAGTAAAAGTAATAGCTAAGATATCCCTAATTAGTGATTTGCCAAAATAAAAAAAAATTAAATAAACTGGATTTTGGATCGGTGATTTCTATTGCCAAACTTCACCGATAGCTCCCCTTCGCAGAATGCGCTAAATTCTGAGGCATCGATTAATTTCCATCACTATCTAGTTTGGAAACTAAGAAAAGAAAACGAAAATATTCAAGGGGGGAGGGGACGATGCCCGGGTACGGGATAATAAATTTCAATAATTAATTGTTTTGCTCCTGTACTCCTGTCCGAACCGTCGCCTCCATGAACATTGTAAGCTAGCCTGAGTAGGTAACGTGAAGAAAAAAAATCTCACGGAGTGGTACATTCTATTTTTAAAACCGACCAGAAGATATGATTCACTACAGCCCTGTTGTATAACTACTATTGTCTTTTCATAATTTATTATTCAATATGTCTAGTCAACGATTATATGATGCTACCCCTTCTATCAGATGGTATTACTATGGTTGATTATTATTATAACACATAAAACTACAAAGTATTACCGTAGTCCGACTATATATCGCCCTCCGGTCCGCGTGATATTATGGTGCAGGGGTCAGAACCTGAGACGTTTGTAGTTACACGTATCTATTCAATATCTATATATCAACACACGGCGAAGTATTCACTGGGCTACTATATATTTAACTATATGGGTGTCCTATATTCTATATTCATTTACTACAATATTCATATACTTTATATTCATATCATCATTCTTTTCATTTGCCACAACGCTATATTCTACAAACACCCTGTTTCCTCTATCTACGCCCAGCCTATATACACATTTCATCGTAACACTTTAAAATCTATAATCACTGCAAACATTTCCCATTCCGATCACCGCACGACAACCTCACTCGAACCCAAGACTCTTTCACCACACACACAATACTACATTATACCTGGTAGCTTTATTAAGAACGAAGAAAAAAATCCTACGTATATTCACTGAAAATAGAATTATCTGCGATAATGTTTAATGTTTATAAAATTCTGCACAAACAATGAACTTCTGCAGCCACGAAGAAAAAATGGACATTTATTATAATTTCAAAGCGAAGAACTAGCATCATATCGCCCGACTTCTGTTAAAAATTTACGTATTGTTTATTTATTTAAATATTTCGATTTCTAGACTAGGCAGAATGTTGAAATTTTCAGAATATATTAATTTTGGGTCACTTGACCTAACTGTACATTCATATGGGCTGTGAATTATACCTTCTAGGTTTTATTTCGGAAAGAAAGGTCAATTTCATGAAATCTAAATCACTAAGCACCTCGACAGAAGAATGGCGGTTAGTACTGACTTTTGACACTAGGGCTAGCGACGATATAATCAACCCTTGAACAACTGAATGTGACCTTATACACGGAATTATTATACTATATTACGTTCACTATTAAATATTGTGTATGAGTTCACTTAATGACGGAATAATAAAGAATTTATCGCATAGTAAATACTACACTGTCCATATTTAATTATCTCACACACTCTTTCATCACTTAACTACCACAATTACTACTACTAGAACATGTTTCTACATTACGAACACATACATGCCACATTCATACTACACACTACATTAATACATGTTATACTAATAAATATATACAGAAAACATTCATATTTTACCATGTTAAATCGGCTCTATGAAAGGTAACGAAAGGAAAGAAATGAACAGGGCCAACTGGCCCTTATATTTACTAAATCACATTCTTTACTCAACCTGTTTAATCAATGCCCTGAGGGGACATATCGAAGTATTAACTAACAATAGGACCCCTGCCCTGAAGGGGCAGGAACCCGGAAACAAACTAAATGTTCAACTCATCCCGCTGGAAGCCGTACTCCCAATTTGGGAGTCAGATAGGAGCCCTTACTGTAAATTTACACGTGCATTATTCTACCTATCTTAACTACAAAGAAATTAAATACCGCCATGTTACGAATGAATAAATACAAAAGAAATCACATCCACTATATACACGAACACAAACGGTAGAGGGACAGGTCTTACGTAACTAGAAAAGGAATAATTTTGAGGATAAAGTATTTTAAGGGGAAAACACCACTTTCCGAAACTATTTGTGGATCCCTAAGAATAACTCGCGAACTGATGCACTTCACAAACCTGTCCACTATTGACTATATCTGCTCAACATGGCGCTGCTAGATTATGCTTCCTATTTTTGCTTTTTAGTCCAGTTTTTACTCTGAAATTTAATAGTTTGTGGCTCCCAAGACTTCCAGTGATTTTTAGACGTTAATAAAGTCCCAATATTACCTTTATTTGTAGCTTTTCTAACTCCTTTTCGAGTTTTTAAGTTAGACGATCAGGATCCAGTGTCTTCAGTGAGACTTCCCGGCATAGAATGGAATAATTGCGCCCTAATATCATAGCGTGGGTTTATCGGCCAATCAAAACTAAGCATTTTGGCGGTGGGGCTTTGAAACGGATAAAATTTGGTAAAATCTGGATTAAACTAGATTTTAGAAGGACCTAGGTATCTAAAAGAGAGGTGAAGGGTGGTCCTGAAAATTCTGTCGAATTTTAGATTGGTTATTTGATCTGGAAAGTTCCGTCCAATAGTGGATCTATATTTTCAGATAGCACTGACACCGTAAGAATTGTAATAATCCATTTACATATCCATATACAAGACTTATAACTAATTTAATATATAAATAAAGATATTGATTCCCAAAACTATAATCCGTAATGATTTTTTTTTACAGTTTTCCATGTTAATTTGAAATAGAATAACAAACAATATTACGAATTATATGAACAGCCAGAAATTTTTTGTTGAACGTCAAGTACAGTCGGTGCAAAAAATTTCGGGCACCCTCCTATTAAAAACATAATCTCATTAGACTGTAATGGCATATTACACTCTGAAACATTAAAATTCCAATTAAAGTTATAGTACAAGACCTAAATGGACGCTGCATCATAAAATATAATTCTCCCTACTATATTAGTAAATAATTATTAAACCTAAAATTCCTTATCCGGGGATTGAAATCCTGGTTTAGTGCTACACAAAATCATGACCATACACATTATTTATTTATCCTGTATTGTGTGCCTCTAAAGCAAAGCTGAAACCTTTGAGACCTATTACTACAGGCTGTTATCCTTGTCTCCTAACTTAAGAACACAGCCCAGAATCGTGACTGAAAGAAATTGACCCCGAAAAAAGTCGAAGAACAGAGCTGCATTCCTCCAGTCTTAGTATCATAGAACAAGAAGCTCAATTGCCTCTTCCAACCATCCAACAGAATTTCATCTGATTCTGAATGCTGAATCCCGAATAATTTGTTCCTTCCTGCCCCTACTCTCTCTTTTATATGATCTGGAAATCCCGCTCTCCGCAACGAGAAAAAAACTTTCATTTCGTGCTGCCAGTGTATCTAACTAAACTACCTAGCGTCTAGAAAAGATGAGTTCTCGTATAATTGGAATTAAATGTTCTAAAAGCTGTAAAGATAAATATCTGGTTAATGCATATGCACGCGTACAAAAATAATTAAGGGTAGATAGCTGATGTCAAACCAAGACAAAAAGTCCCGTGCAACTTTGGCCAAAAGACCATAGTTTCGGAGATATAGGGTGCCGAAAGTGTGAGAAAATAAACTTTAGATATCTATATCTTCACTATCCCAAACGATAGAGCAAAGGCAGTATGGTCAAGTCAAAGATATCGAATGTGCCCTATCCAAAAATGCGTACGCCGCAATCGCGAAACTCATGTGCAAGGGATTCCCCAAAGGAAGTGCGGAATCCTCGTCAATTCTCTTCAGAAAGAGAGGTCTAGATTAGCGTGGTTCGAGGACTATAAAAACAGCAAACAGTAATTCGTTGTCTTCAATGTTATATCTTCAACGAATTCAACATGGCGCGGGAATTTTGTAATTAGCTATGTGGGGTTGTATAACTGCAACATCAGTAAGAGGTAAAAACATAAGCTTTAGTTACCATAAATGAAAGAGGCGGGTCATTCGAAGTGAATAACAGCAGCACAGTGTGTGTGTACGTATACCTGCAATAAAAATTGGGGTGGGAACATGAATGAAAAGAGGGTGCAGTAACCAAAAACATAAGGAATATGAGAAACTACTAAGAAGAACATGCACATGAACACCGTAGTAAATAGAAAAATGAAAAGAAATGTGTATCCAGTATGTGGCAAAATAAACGAAATAAATAGGGATAGACTATAGCTGCATTGTACCAACTATAAACAGGTTCTATTTACCAAATAGCTGTTCCATACTTCCAATATCTGCCTTAGTCGTTTCTATGTACTCGTGGTATGTTCTTATTATGTCCTCCACCAACTCGCTCACATATATGGGCACGACGCAGCAATGACTGACAAACATTATCGAGTACTTCGGGTGTATCACGAATCGACTGGAAAGTAACCTGGATACATTGTTTTAGATCGTCTATATCATGAATGTCCGTTGCGTAAACTACTTCCTTAACATGTCCCCATAAATAAAAATCCAATGGATTTAAATTGGGAGAATGAGCAAGCCATGCATAGCCCTTCCTATCCGTTTGCAAATGCAACATCAAGATATTGCGAACTTGCCTCTGAAAATGAGGAGAAGCCCCATCGTGCATGTAACACATGGAACGCCTTACTTACATCCTCTAGAAGTTGTGGAAGTTCATGCTGTAGAAAATGGAGATACAATTCGCTAGTTAAACGCCCAGGGAAGAAATATGGCTCAGAAATGGCGATTGTGTAGGTTCACGACGCCATCTCTCGTAAAGCCAGCTTCATCTGTGAAAAGAATGAAGGATGGAAACATTGGGTTGCGCGTGCACTTTCTCCGTATTCACCAACAAAATCTTCGTGGCAGGGAATAGTCTCTCATTTCAAGAGCATGTGCAATGTAAGTTCCATGGATATAACAGCTGTTCACGAAACAAACGCCAAATAATAGTGTGGGATATGCCTTCTGTTGTAGCTGTTGTTGTTGTTGTAGCCGTGCTACTTTGTTAAGAATCCTTTCCTCGTCGGCAGGACGAAGCATTTTACGTGGTCTTCCACGATCCGCATTTCCACGGAAACTACCTGTTTCTGTTTCCCTGAGACGTCTATCAATGGAAACAAATGTCTGATCATTTGGAACCCTGCGGTTTGGGAACGTCTGACGGTATAAACGTTATGCTGCCAACGAGTTACCTTCAGCACGTCCATAAATTAGTTGCATATCGGCAAGCTCACTAAACGAGTACTCATTCATCTTGTAGCACTGAAGACGTCACTACTCTTTCGTTCGAATCACAAAATGTAAATTGTCCACCACTCACACAATGAAAACCACATCACTGCACTGTAATCGGGCCAAAATGTTACTTATTATATAAGCACATGATTCAGTTAGTGTCAGGCACATTTTGTGTTTCGTGCCGTTAAAGATGACCGTTTCACTAATGTCTTACAGACATACACAGCTTCTGTTCTAGGCTCCTGTAATAACAGCATACGACGATTGCAATCTGCTTCTTTCAGAACAAATTCTGCCACCTCTGTGTTCTTGTAAGTTGCACGTCACAGGTGAACTGCTTGTGTACTTGAATCCAACAAAAGTGAAAAGAGGTCTAAGACACTACCCAATTAAACACAGCTACACATTTGTGAGACTCCCGCGTGGTTGAGTATTAGTCTGTGTGATTGGAAGGTTTACGTCACTAGACTTGCAATCACAGAGCTCCGTATTCGAATTTTGGCTGGAGCAGACGCTCTCTCTGTGTGTGTATAAGGTTGTATGTAATGGTAGTAAGTAAAAAGAAGCTGTGATTATTATTATTATTATTATTATTATTATTATTATTATTATTATTATTTCACAATTTCGTTAGTTTCGTTGCCTTTCCCAGCAAGTTTTTTTCATTACTTCCTATAACTACATTCCAAGCAAATGAGTGTTTGAGGAAAGGTGTTCTCATATCAATTCTTGCTTTCCTTGCTTTTTTTCTTCGAACGAAATCAATTGGTGTTTCGGTGTCACTATCTTCTGGGTTGCCTAGACGATTTCTCTCTCTGCATACGAAGAAAGCAAGTTTCCTTTTTATTTCCATTCACCCATTAGTTACATCAACCACAGTTTATCGTTATTTGGGTTGATCTGTACTACAGTCGTGTGCAACAGCCGGCCCGTGGGCCATATGAGGCCCGTCTAACCCTGTCTTTCGGCCCGCTGGTCATTGAAAACAATAATTATTATAATTTTTGATTTTTACAAAACCTGTTTTCTTTTTTACGTACACACACTGTACTGCTGATATTCACCTCAAATGGCATGCCTCTCCCATTTATGGTAACTAAAGGATATATTCTTACCTCTTACTGATGTTGCAGTTATACAACCCCACATAGCTAATTACTTCCTGTAAATGAATTACAAGGCACACGTGGTAGCCACTAGACCAGCGGGAAGAGTGAAATGTATTATGTAGTGTCTGAAGTTTATACCTATTTCGCCCTGATATATGTCTAGTAATGTTTTTATTTTTGCCGTATTCGTTACTTTCAGGAATGATATATATGTTATTCATATGGGGTCTATTACGTATTCATCCAAAAATATTATATAAATTATCAGAATTATTCATAGTCTTCCATGGAAATTCACTGGTGCATGCACAGTAGACAGACAGTGTAATTGCAAGGTGAGTTCAACAGAGATTATATATTTCGCCGATATTATTTAATAGCTATTTAGAAGAGATAGCAAAAACGAGTCTACATAATGAAGATGGAATTTCGGTAGGAGATAGAATAGTATGATGATGTGTATACGGTTTGGGGTTTATATGGTTGATATTGCAGAATCTAAAAAGAAAATTAATAAAATGTAGAAAATTTGTGAAAGGCTCTAAAGAATATGGGATGAAAATAAATGTTAGAAAGACAAAATCCATGGTGATTGAAACGCAGCGATCGGTGTCAAATATAGAAGTAGGAGCGGGAAAAAAGAACGGGTGAATAGTTTTCGATATCTGAGTAGTATTACTAGTGATGAAATGACAAGCGAACGTGAAATAAAAGGAAGGATAGAAATGGCGAAAGAAGCCTTTAGGGTGAAAGAATACTATTTTGTGGGACCTTGAATAGAGTTGAAAAAAAGACTCATAAAATGCTTCGTGTATTGTATTTTACTGTACTTATAGGACAGAAACATGGACATTACGCAAAAGTGATGAGAAACAATTAAAGGCTTTCGAAATATGTGCGTGGAGAAGAATGGAGAGAGATAGCTGGGTCGAGAGGAAAGCAAATGAGAGTGTGTTAGAAATGGAAGTAGAAAAATATTATTAAGAAGAGGAAGAGAAACTGGTTGGGATATTGGTTAAGAAGAAACTGTATCATGAGGGATGTGCTGGAGGGTATGGTGGCAGGAAAGAGAGGGATGGGACGGATTAGACTATATAGAAACAGAATTAGGCTATTGGAGATATTGAAACAGAAAAATCGTATGTGAAGATGGATAAGTTAATAGAAGATCGTGGAGCATGGCAGCTTCTCAGCTGCGGTAAGTGACCCGCTGGTAATGGTGGAATACTACTGATATAATGATGCTGATGATACACGGTAGAAACAGACAGATCCACTTTACTGTCATTGCTAATGCAAAATTCTACAGGCTGCCAAAATGCCTCGCTCTAAAGGCTGTAGAAAACTATCTGTTACTATGCGAGGGGAAATCATAGGTCGAGAAACAATGGGACAAACTGCCATTCAGATAGGTAGAAGTATGGGCTGTGAGGAGAAAACTGTGAAGAAATTGATTTAGCGGTATGAAGAAGGTGGTGAATATTTCACATCTTGGTCAAGAAGTGAGAGACCAATAATAATAATAATAATAATAATAATAATAATAATAATAATAATAATAATAATAATAATAATAATATCAGAAATTTATATTTATTTACAGCAAGACTTTTACATACCCTCCTAGTGCAGTATTATGTTTTTAAACGGTCATTATAAAATTGTCAAGCTAAATTTTAAAAGTCATTATAAGTGGTGCTTTATTTATTTATTTCACAATTCATTTCTGCTAATAGCTTTCGCCCCCTTACTCCCTCTTCATGCTTACTCAAGAGGAAGCTTCGCGTCCCCAGGTTGGGAACACACTGCTTTCCATTAAGAAATTCTGACAGCCTGTTATAAATTTGCATTCTGACTAATATCAGTAAACTGCATTCTTCTGTTTCTACTGCGCATGCACCAGTGAATTCCCATGGAAGATCATGAATATTTCAGATAATTTATATAATATTCATGAACGAATATGCAATACAACATATATCAGTAACATACCGTATATCATTTCTCGAAATAACGAATACGGTAAACATTGAAAATCAATAGACATATACAGCAGGCTGAAATAGGTATGAACTTCAGACACTACAAAATACATTTCATTCGCTCTTCCCGCTGGTCTAGTGGCTACCACGTGTGCCTTGTGTACATGGGGTACCGGCTTCGATTCCCGGTGGGAGAAGTTACGAATTGTAACTGTCCTACCCAGGTATTGTTTTTGTGTTCGTGTTCTTGTCGTTCAAGGTTAATGGACATGATTGTAAAACATGTATAACCGAGTAGAAAATAGACCCAAGTTCCTCAGATACGTTCGGTGAATCAGTTAAGTTAAAGAAAAGGAGAAAGTGTTTAAGTCACTTGTCTGTAAATTGTAAAGAACTCTTAAAGGTTACTTACAATCCCACAAAACTAACATTTTTGTTTTACCTGTTCTCGAATTTTCTCTTTGTATTTCTATCGGATTCGATTAAATAGAACTTCGAATAGAGAACCCGTTGAATTCATTTATTGACTAAGCCAGAAATTCTGATAATGATATGGCTATGATGTTATTATTATTATTATTATTATTATTATTATTATTATTATTATTATTATTATTATTATTATTATTTAAAGTACGAAGTTTCAAATCAGGCGACGTAGTTTTTACGTAAATTAAATCATAATTTATTTGATAATATTTACTAGTCCACCATACATTTGCGAGGTTTCGCTTTGGGAAATGAAGCGTATACAACATTGAATAGTAAAAGTATTACAATAAATTTATATTATTAAAAATATTGATTAAATAATTGGAGTTAAACATGCTTTCCAGTAAGACTTATATAGAGAGATGATTTACTTTAAAGTGTGATGCAAACGAATATTCGAGTTTTAATCTGATTAGAAATCGAAAACTTACACAAGAATATTTACTTTATTAGTTCTATAAATCTTTATGCTTATCGTATTATAATTCTCTTTAAAATTATGATTTTTCCATTTCAAAACGTAGAACGAGAAATAAATGTAATATTATATTTGTTAAATAAACCTTTCAAACAGTGAAGATTTCAGGGCATGACCTGTGGGAGGATTTGAGACCCTGTCGACATAAATTTCCCCCTTCGTGGTTATATATTATCTTCGATTATGCTCAAAGTGGACTAATAATGTTTTATCAGTTTTCTCGCATTCATATATTGACCATCCCCAGGGGAGAATCTTCTGAAATCGTCAATGCTTATAATTAGTTTTTCATTACAAATCAAAGGATAATAATGAAATATTGAACATACTTAATATTTTGTTCTCAGCTGTGGATTTTAGATTTGTAATTCATATAATGTTCGCTTCTAATCGAATTTGAGAAAAAAGTAGTTGCCAGAGATTTATTCAAAGAAATTCTCAATCTTCTGATGAAAGTGGGAACTCGCTTTTAAGCAAAAAAACGAATACTTCCTACAGGGTTGGAACACATAAGCTTCTGATTGATAGGCTGGTGACCCAAACCGCTCGACCAGTTCGTATGTCGTCACTGAGCCTCTTTTGACTTTTATGTAAAATGGTTTCCTGCTCCACACTTTTTTTGTTTATGTCGATACGACTATAAGTTTGTGGTGAATATTTGGATGTTAGAACTCTTGCAATGCATAAAAGTCATTTTCGCATAAATTATATTCAATTTTATGTCCTAATAACTTATATACAACAGGTTTAATCTGTGAAATGATTGGGGTTGGAGTGATCGTAAATGTTTTCATAGTTAGGAGCCTGGATATGCAAACCCGCTTAACGTGGGATTTACTTCTGTGAAATTTCGTACCAACATGACGGGTGTCCAGCTCACAGAGCACGACGCGCTTCAGCATGTGTGGAAAACATGTTTCACAATCGGTGATTGGACGTGCCGTGCCTGTCAAATGGCCGGCTCGTTCCCCAGATTTGTAACCATTAGACCTTTTCCTGTGGGAAACGCTGAAGGACATTGTCTACCGGGATGTGCCAACAACACCAGAGGATATGTAACACCGCATTACTGCCACCTGTAGGGACATTCCCTCTGCGATGCTACATTCTGTGCAACGATCTTTGCGTGGGCGCCTCGATGCCTGTATCGCAGCTGACGGCCACCATTTTGAACATACACTTTGACAGGTTTTCGCTTATTGCACACTGGTTATGCCAATAATGTAACTGCCATTGTCATTATGCTGTAACACTTTCACATAAATTGTGCTGACGATGTCTCCTCTATTTTTCTTCCTTGTTATCACGCCCTTTCTTCATTTTGTCTGATTTGTTCTACATACATGCCGTGGTACTGACGATCAAGTGGGCCACTTGTTATTTTTTTTTTTTTACACCTATTTACATAGCCATATCTTCGTTCCTGTGTGTAATACACACATGGGACCAACAGCGTTGTGTTTCTCTGCGTGTTTTTTCTTTTTATATTATGCATGTTAATGTATATCATTCCATTTAACAAAATACAAGTTTGCTTCAGATGCCCCGTTTGTCACTCGTTTTCAAACCAAACCATACCTTCATTTTCTGAGCCCCTACTGTTGTTATTCTTTCTCGCAAAGCTTACATCGCTAGTGTTTCTAGTTTCTTTGCTAATTCAGGTGGCACTTTTAGCTGCTTCACGCTATCTATCTATCTATCTATCTATCTATATATATATATATATATATATATATATATATATATATATATATATATATATATATATATCAATATGCAGAAAATTAACAGAACAACAAATATACTGTATATAAATGATTACTTAATATTAATAATACATTACGGTAATTTCCCAGCGCTAGTACAGAATTGTATTTACATAATTACTAAACAACATCATAAGAAATATATGAATATTTTAACCTATATTAAATATCATATATACTCAAAGATAAATAGCAAAGAGCCTAAAATTGCTTATTGCAGAACTTTTGGTATAAAATACTTAAATTTCTATTTCAATTTATACTCAGTGTGACACGAACGATCTTCCCCCGTTGTCAAGGAGAAAGATGTTTCGATGGTTTGAATGGAAGGGAATGGAGTAGGACAATGCATGGAGAAAATAATTTACGAACTTATTTCTTAAATTGTCCTAGATTTGAGATTTTCAGTGTATTTCACCCTTTTTCTAACTGATTGTTGACAATATTGTTTTTACATGTTCTGTTATCAGTGATCATTGAGGTTATATTTTGATAGTGTGCTTTTGTTATCCAGGTTTGTGTTTGTAGAGTATTATGATGGACCGATACAGTACGGAACAGCAAGTGTTGATTGTTAAAACTCACTACAAGAATGGTGAAAGTTTCGCTTAAACTATTTGCAAAATCTATATGATTCTTGGATACAAGAATGCATAAAATGAATCCACTGTTCGTAGCTTGATCAAGAAACTTGAACAAACAGGTTCAACAGTAAACATCAAAAACGCTCGATGACATCGATGTGACCCGAGTGAGGCAAATGTTCTTGCTGTACTTGATTATTTTACTGACAAGGGACATATTTCGGTTCGAACGCGAGGATCAACATGAAATTTGGTACATATATACAGGGATACGCACTGACCTCTATAGGGTAAGTTATTCCCGTGTAAAATTTCTTTTACGCAAGCAGCGCCAGCTATAAACAAATAACATCATTTCAGTTTTGAGGCAGGAAAACAACAGTGAGAGGGAACACGATGACAAGTACAGTAATTGCACAAGAGTAATTACAGAAGTTATTTATATTGTTAAAAAAACAAATGGGTATCAACAAAACTGTACATGCGGGTCTACAATATAATGAGTGGAACATAACATAATTTTGCAGTACGAACACCTCGATTAAGGCAAATCTGTGCACTGCACGTATTCTTCACCTTCATATCCACAAAAATCAGCTCCAATGTTGAGGCTACGTCAGTCACGTTTCGGAGGCTACTAACTGGAGATTCAACCTATTACCCCGATTTTTGTGAGGCATAACGAAGCATTTGTTAATAAACTGGAGCTGACAGTTGATTATAGATTACAGAATGCATGTTCATTATTATAAAACACCTATCATGCAACTTCACTGGGGCTTATCAAAGTATAAGCGAACATAGTCTGTGATTCTTCCGGCGTAAAGTTCGTATTGCCGAAAAAAATAAACATCGAGTGGCTGAACACATTTGGTGTTCTTGGGAGGAATTATTTTCAAGTCAGTGTGCTTCTCGGGAATAGCCTTTGCGAGAAAGTGACATCCTTATGCCCAGACCACGAATCACAAAGTAATACAGAGTGTTCGTCCATGTAATTAGAGAACACTTTTAAAAATTGCTTCAGATGCTCTTTAGTCATTTTACCACTACTGCTAGCGTCGACAAACAGATTTTGGGGATATCATTGCTGCACATTCGCCACCAGCAGTGTCCTTGCAGCTTCTGAAATGGAACTCTTTCGCAAGTTTCTCATTCATGGATATCCCAAAATCAATGGTATAGCTATGAGTCGTGCTGGACATTGCCTTAATAGTTCCAACAGTGTCTTTCTCCCTTCTTTTCGATGAAGTAGCACGAGTTCACAGTTCATAATTGAACTGACTCCGGTCACAATTTAATACACTGGCTGCAGGCAGCCGATGCAAATGTATGTAATCATTTATTTCACCACTAAATGCCTCACCACTTACACGAATAGCTACATCTTCTGCAATGCCCTTTTTTGTTTAAAAGGTCGTAATCGTTCGTGAAATAATTCGTGATTACTTCTTAAGATTTTTAGTAAAAGTCGGCGACGCTTTGAACTCTAATAAGCCAACTCCTTTTCCTGCTTGGAGAGCCCAGCATTGTAAATGCCAGTAATTCACTGATGCTCCACGCTCTCGCACTTCATCAAATAATCTGATGACTTCACATTTAACTGCTTGGAGTTTCATTTCCTGATTCCCTTTGAATCAAGCAGAATTCGTAGACAGGACGTGTCCATAATCCAAAACAGGTTTGCAGTTACTTAACGATTTGTGTGTGTGTGTGTGTGTGTGTGTGTCGTGCCAGAAGCTTCTTATACAAGTTGTATCCTCCTTCATGATAATCTTTGTAGATATTCCGGATTTCCTCATTTGTAAACTGCAAAAAAATAAAATGTTCTTTTCAGTTTTTGTGCTGGAGTCGTCATATTCGCTTTGACTACTGACTTGTTCCCGCTTTGAACTGTTATCATAGATGTCTTTCTGTGTCGTGTCAATTTCTTCATCATCTCGAGTGTAGACGTATCATTTCTAATTCATTATCGTACTCTCTGTAATTAAATTGCACAAAAATGTCGCTAATGCCTCATCTTCCGCTCCAAATAACATTTTATTCCTAATTATGCGCCTTAGTTTGTATTTTAACAGTTGAACTACATGAAACGGGTTAATGCCAACAGCCTGCCCCATTTTTTCCACATTTGACTACTACACGTAACACTAATTGGAACTTACTACTACACACTGACGCACCTGACTGATCTTCACCAAGCGCCTACAACGCGGAATCTTAACTGGTAGTGTTTCGAAGGATAGGTGGCGTTGACGGCGGAAAACGAGTTTTACACGAGAATGACTCACCCCACAGTGGTCAGTAGTTTGTCCTGTATATGTCTGCCAAGTTTTAAGATGATCCTCGTGTTCGAACCGAAAAATGTCCGTTGTGAATCCGGGAAAAGTATGTCGCCGTGTACTTAAGAAATGCGCATGTTCAGCAAAAATGCACAAAATCTTAAAAGATTTGTACTTACACTCGTATAGAGTTCAGTTCACACAGGAACTTAAACTAGCGGATCATGGAAAATGACAGCAATTTGTGCAATGGAACCTGGAAAAGAAACACGAGAGCCATGGTTTCACAAAGCGCATCATTTTTTAGATAGAGCTCACTTTCATTTAAATGGCTATGTGAACAAGTATAATTGCCGAATAAGGGGATTAGATAACTCAAGAAAAATACACGAAAAATATGTGCATCCTCAGCACGTTACAGTTTGATGTGGAATTTGGAGTGGGGATATAATCAGACCTCACTTTTCTGAAGGTGAACTAGAAAGACCTGTCGTGATGAACATAGTTCATTATCGTACAATGCTTACTAGGCCCCATTTGAAACAAATCAACATCGATAATTTATGGTTCCAACAAAACGGCGCAACTTGCCACACTTCAGGAGACGCTCTGCTTCGTGGAAAGTTCCCCAAGAGACTAATTTCATTACAAGAGACCAACTTACGCAGCTCTATTTTGTGGCTTGACATCTTGTAACTTTTTCCTATGGGCTAAGCTAAGTCACGAGTTTACCAGAACAAACCTCGTAATCTATTGGAACTCAAACAAAACATTCGACGTGTCCTCGACAAAGTTGATGGGTAATTGTGTGAGCGGGTGGTGGTTAATCTCATGGACCGAGTTATCGCGTGTAGAGCTAGTACTGTGGGTCATATGCCCGATATTGTGTTTCATGTTTAAATCTCAACATCTGAAGAGAATGGTGTTTTGTTTGCTTCTTTCAAATAGGTACATTCCATTTACAGTAGCTTGAAATCCGGAGTTCTTTTGAGACGCCCTTCAGTATATAGTGAAATAATACATTACAGTCACAACGGGCTATAGCGTCAGTGATATATGGTGTTAATGCATAATACACTTCAAATAATAGAGATCTGTCTTAGAAGGACAAATGGTTCGTGCCTAATTCACTGTAGAACATGAAGATTCTCTTTAATTCTAAAAACTTAGGTCTTTAGGGAGAGAATGTGACAGTAGCTGCTGGAAATGTGCTGGATAGAAAGTAATGGAATTATATCACTCAGATGTCTATATTCTGTTGTTGGCGATTATACAATAGACAGGCTGTTGATCGAGAGAAGCAAGACAAAGTTGTAACGAAATATTCTCTTCTATATTGCGTAAATCAGAGCTGTAGACTCCATATTAAATAAAATTAATATTTTGTTGTTTTCGGTAGTTGTAAAAGATTAAATATATATTAAAAAAACATTTCTCTTCGTGTGTGTAATTGGGAAGTCTCGTGACTGGATTATGGTAGATCCGTGCGTACCGTAATCAACAAACTTTAAAATGATACTGATATACTTACTGAAAATACTCTTCTGAAGACAGAGTCCTAGGTATTAACTTCTGAAGTGGAATAATTGACGAATAATTGATTATACCGTTTTCCACTGCAGCACAATATCTGTAGTCTATTCCAATATAGTTACTATAACCAGGCATCATACTACACATTTCATCCATAGATATGCATGAGTGGTTGTAGTAGGTCGTAAAATTTCCAGTTCCAGTATCATTATAAATTTTGGAACATTCCATTCTAAGTTTCCTACTGAAGCAACCTGAAATAATCAGAATATGGATGCATGAATTACGTCTAGAATTGATATATTTTTTTTTAGATATTATGACAAGTTGACATACCTCATGTTCTTTCACGAACACCACGGAAACGAATGGAGCAATTAGAGATTTTCTTTGACGTAATGATAAATGAA
The DNA here is from genome assembly GCF_964235325.1 of Thermobia domestica. Classification (NCBI taxonomy): domain Eukaryota; kingdom Metazoa; phylum Arthropoda; class Insecta; order Zygentoma; family Lepismatidae; genus Thermobia; species Thermobia domestica. The sequence continues at coordinate 145,054,970 of NC_137458.1, read as the reverse complement.
AAGTAAAATTAAATCTTAGTTTAATGACCCACTGGTATACCCTTTAGGCTAAAGAATACGAATGATTTTAATGAAAGTGAATGATTGTGGGTCTCTCACCAGCCATCATCCCGCAATCAAGTGCAACGAAGACTCCTGCTCTAGTCACTTTAATAGCGAGCAGAGCAACGGCGTTAAAATTGCTTCCTTCGCATCTAGGCATTCATAAATTGTAAATTTATGAGATTTTGATGTATACTTTTGTTGGTAATTGTGCAATGTCATTCAAAAGTAGATCTCCACTCATAATACATACTTTATCAGCTAAATATAAAATGAACTAAACAATACAAATATTTCATATACATACAGCTACTAGCTCCCCGCCCCCTGAGGGCATTAATTCCATTACTTGGATTCTAGATAATTGGCAGCTCGCAAAACGTCTGGGTAGATGCAACCAAACTTCCGCGTAACTTTTCTCGACACTGACAACAGTTGGTAGCATTGAGTCAGATCTATAAGCAAGTAAAATTGTGTGTAGCTGACATACGAAATATTTCTCCACTTTGAGATGAATCTCTATGATATGGATCGTGTTTCCCAATGAACACCATATACAATGTATAATTCTTAATATTGTTGTTTATATAATGTATTATTTCATTATATACCGTATATTCAAAGAAAGAAAAACACTGACCACGCATGAATCAGAAAATGCTTGAAAATAGTTTAATATATCAAATCTAGAACAACTGGTGGAAACAGTTTGTAAATCATTGTGTTAAGTTTGTAACAAGAGGTGAGAAACTGTTGTAGCAAGAGGTGAAAAACTTGTCTGTGTAGTAGTCTGTGGTTTAAGTAGAGTAGAAAGATTATCTGGTGAACTAGAAGAGTTAACCGGGAAAGTGACTGAATTGATTTTGCAAGATTCTACGAAAACAGAGGAGGACTTTGAACAGGAATTCGGTAAGTCAGAAGAGTATACAGAAAAGATGGACGCCGCTCGTATCGAGGTTGAAATGTTTTTAGTGCTCGTGCAGTGTCAAACAAAGGTAGTGAAGTGTCAGTGGTGTCTTCGCCTACTTCAAGGAGGAAGTTGAGGCTGCCAAATATTGAACTAATAAAATACGGAGGTGAAGTTAAAACCTGGTTGAGTTTCTGGAGCCAGTTTAAAAGAATTCATGAGGATAGAGAGATGGAAGAAGAAGACAAGTTTCAGTACTTGATCCAAGTCACGGTGGAAGGATCCAGAGCTCGTGAAATAGTGGATAGTTTCCCGCCTACAGCAGAGAATTATTCTAAGGTCATTCAATGTTTGAAAAATAAGTTTGGTAGGGAAGAGTTATTAATAGAATTTTATGTGAGGGAACTGCTTGGATTAGTTATTAAAAACGCTACAAGTACAAAGTGCAAGGTTGATACGTCACAGTTGTATGATAAGCTTGAATCGTACCTGAGAGCACTAGAATCCGTAGGAATGACTACTGATAAGTGTGCTGCGATGTTATTTCCATTGGTTGAATCATGCATACCAAAGGACATTTTAAGAGTGTGGTTGAGAAATGCTAGTGTCACAATAAGTAGCGAGGATGGGCAAGAAAGAACATATGGCGATAAGTTAAACCAGTTGTTGGCGTTCTTGAGAGCGGAAGTTGAAGGTGAGGAAAGAATATCACTTGCAAAAACGGGATTCAAGTTAATGGAAGCTTCCAATAAGAGGGAGAAAAAGAAGAGAGAAGAGGAGCACGTTATGACCGCGAGTGAATTGTTTGTGGGTGAGCGAAATAAAAATTCTGTTAGTTGTATTTTTTGTGACAAGCATTACGAAAATAAGGAATGTTTTCATGCTTCAAAGCTTTCTTTCAACAAGAAGCAAGAATTCGTAAAAAAGAAAAAAGCGTGTTTTGTTTGCTTAAAAGTTGGGCATTTTTCAAAGGCGTGCAAAGCAAAAGTGCTGTGTGTTATTTGTAAACAAAAACATTGGGTGATTATGTGTGCGGAGTTACCGTCCGAACGTAAGGATACTAGCGAATCGGAAAAGGAGGAAGAGAAACCTAAAGCTACCCTGTCTAATCAGTGTTGCACTGTTGCACACAAGAGGTTGTGTTACAAACTTTACCTGTAGTGTTGGAAGCTAACGGTAAAAGGCGCATTGTAAGGGCGCTCATTGATTCAGGTTCTCAGCGATCCTACATTTTGTCTAGTACTGCTAAAGCGATGTGTTACACACCAGTGAAAATTGAACAAGTAATACATGCGTTATTCGGAGGTGGTTCTTCGAAGAAAACAGAACATAAATGTTACAATATAATGTTGAAAAGTAAGGTAGGTAATGGTGCAATTGAAATACAGGTTTTGGATCAAACTGTTATTTGTAATCCCATTTGTAATCCCAGATTGTAGAGTTCAACATTTCATAGAGTTTACTCGATATTGCACAGAAAAAATCTTTACCCGTTGGTCCGTAAAGACGTGATGTGCGGTCCGCGCACTATAACGTACTTTTTATACATAATTTTTGTTTATTACTTTATTTTATAGACGTTTTGCATTTGTGAAATGTAGAAAAAAACTTACATGTAAACAACCTGAAACTCAAACTATTCCATTCTGAAAGCGTCGGTAGACCAGCGATGGTCAACTAGCTACCTCTCAGCAAAAATTGGATGTCCCGCAGCGACGATCCCCTGTGGCACCACTTTGGTTTTGAAAATGATAAATGTAGCGTTCCACCAGCAGCCGAGACCAGTGTTGCCAACAAGTTGTTACAAAAAGTCGCTAAATAGGAGATGAAATGACTCCAATTTTGGGTGAAAAGTCGCTAAAATATTTTTCGTGGAATTTTGCTTCTTTCATATATATATATATATATATATATATATATATATATATATATATATATATATATATATATACAGGGACGGATCCAGGATATGATGAAGGGAGGGGCTAAACCATATTTTGTCGTTTTATCCAGTGTATACCTGAGCGTCAAGGGAGGGCTATAGCCCCCTTGGCTCCGCCACTGTATACATATACGTGATCAATTCAAGCTATAGTACTATCTACAAGAACGTATATGAAAGATAATTTCACTTTTAAGTATTTTTAACTTTATGATCAATTTTGCTTCAACGAAATCAAATATGAGTTCAGAAAAACGAAAAAAATTAAAGGTCTAGAAAAAATTCTTACTTCACTTCTACTCACGCTTCTACAGTTTGCTATCGGTAATGTATTATTTGTGCCTCTAAATGGAAGCTCTGTAAACTAAAGGTCATTATAAGCTGGAGTTGGTCCTCGGTAGAAGGTAAGAGGTAACAGCAATCAAAATGGGAATATAGAGATAAATGTTGTGTATTTTTCCCAGATAAATGTTGTGTACTTTTCCAGCTTGTCAACATCTGCACTGATTCAAATAAGCAAAAGGAAAAAGACATATATATCTGAACTGATTCGAGCTAATAGTACTTATTTTGGACAAATTGCTTGCAGCACAAAAGTCGCTAGATTTGTAAGTCGCCAAATCGTCATTCCAAAATCACCAAAAAAGTCGCTAATCGGAAAAACAAATTTTTGTCGCTATCCTGGATGGCGAATCCCCTAGATTTAGCGACTTTCCCCCCAAATTGGCAACACTGGCCGAGACGCGACGAAACGCCAATGAACTACAAAATTACTCCCCCAAAATAGGTTAAATGACCTATATGCGTAATTTATTTACATTAAAGTGAATCTAGAAACACTAAATAAAAGTACTCCGGGGGATGCGAATCACCAACCATATGAAGGGTAAGGGGGAAAAAGGAAGGAATGTCATAAAACTGCATTTTCGAGTAAACGGCGTTTTAATATTGAAAACCGGGTAAAAAAAGAATAGGGTTAGTCAAAGCTTTTACCCCTTTTACATGGACATTTCTACATCTACGCATGCAAGGTATATAAGTCAAATGGTACTAAGAATCACCGACAGATAGGACAAAGCACACACATGGGCATTTCTTCTTTTTCCTCTTACCCTTCATATAATCCGTAGGCGCGTGTTCTTTTGATTTCGTCACGGAGGCGATGAAGGAGACGTCGCATGTAGAGGTCTTTTTAATTTGACCAATCATAATGTCTCTTTACTGTGTATATTCGACGATAACCATTTGGGATCAGATAAAACGAGTTCGCCATGTAATTTCATATTACAATTAGGCACATCTATTTACTTTATTTCATAGTTTTCCCATATCCACTTTCTAATGATCGACGTCAGTTGCGATCGAAATTCATACAATTCGACATGCTCATTTCAAGATTTTCCACTTCATAATGCAGAGGCAGTGGCTATTCTTGACCCCTGTAGCTCGCATTAGAAACAATTCGTCTTTAAAAAAATACATAATTATAACCGCATGCAAATGACTGGCGATATTTCTTGTTAGTCTCTTCGGGATTCTTCGCGACGAATCGAAGGAATGCGGCCAAGATGAAGTCCTCGTTGCCAGAGGCGGACTGACAAGGACGGGGAGCCGGGGATTCCCGCCTGGGCCACTAGTCAATAATAATAATAATAATAATAATAATAATAATAATAATAATTTTCACATATTACCACTAAAGTTGAACTAACTCCATGCGAATAGATATTAGCCGGCCACGGACACATGGGCCTTTGTATAATTTGTTTTCTCGGATGCCTGGCTACGCTCTTCTAAAAAAGAGATGAATCAATAGCAACTGGATTTTATTTTGACAGGCGAAGTTTAATTACCTATTTTAAAAAGAATGAATTCCAAAGGTCAGAACTCCATTACGTCATATTTATTGGGTATATTGAGTACAGTTGTATGAAGTTACTCAACACCTGATTACGAGGCCTTGAAAAGTAAGCGAGGCACTTCCAAAATTTCCTAAAATAGTAGAAATTTTCTGAGTTCCTTGGGATGATAATCAATTAATGGTATTATTTGCCTGTTTTGATCGGTGGCGGCTGTTCAGATTTTGGGCATCCAGTAAAGATTTTGATCCCTCTTGACAGGAACGAAATTTCAGGAAATTGAAGGGAAAGCAATGAAAAGAGGTCTAAAGGTGCCACACATCCACGGGATTCCAAAGAACAGAGCATGTGGTCGGGGGTCTAATGCCCCAGATATTGTCGGATTTACTAGAGGATTCTGCCTAACAGAGACTCATGCGACAGAATTCTAAAGTAGGACCCCCCAATCCTTACTCTGTAAGTTGTGTACTTGGAGCCCTATGATTTAACACTTGAATTGGACATCTCAGTTCTCATGTTTTCCATACTTGGAAGGAGCAAAAATAATTGAAATTGAACCTTTCTGGAAGCTTTTGTCAATTATTTTAAAACCAACCAAACTATTTAAATACTAATGCAGTAATCTAACAATGTTAGAAGTTAGCTGATTGTCTTAAATTCTTTTCTGTGTCGTTATTTATGTCACGCCCGATACACTAAATCGAATATTAAACTTACAAATCAAGAGAAATCAAAGAAGTTAGAATTTTAGCCTTGAGTAGTAGCAACGAAATCGTGTGAGTTAATTACTTCTCTTACATTGTAGGTAATTATATTATTTGTTTGTAACTGCAATGATTGGGAAATTGAATAAATAATGTAGTGTATACTATGCTTGCGTCTTTTAGGATATTTAGGGTGTATACAACATTTAGTGTACACTACATTTTATTACCATATTAAAAAAATAATATATTCTAATACCAAATATATATATATATATATAGAGGGTTGATTAATTCGTGTGTCAATTTCATTGTTCACTGTGCAAAAGTGGTATCAGGTAAAGCCGTGCAATTTCGTATAACTTTAGACGAAGGACATAAGTTTTGTTTCGCCATAGAAGCATGCCACTTGTACTAAAGATTGAAGAGATACAGGGTCAAAGGTCAAATTTCGATTTTGTCCTTATGGGACTTCAATGGTAAATTCTGAAAGAGCCTCAAGAAACGTAAATCGAGGTGATAACAAAGAAAAAGCTGTATGGTATGATTCTATGTCGCAAGCCGACCAAATATGTGTCAATCAAGTGTCAAAGTCAGAGGTCACGGTCAGATCAAGGTCACAGGTCATCTTGAGAACCCATTTGAATACACTGAAAGCAACGCAATGTCTGTACCTCATCATGTCACATGGGTTGTGTGTGTGTGGAGAGAAAGGGCCTCAATTATTAATCTGTCCTTATATCCCACTCTGCAACTTCTTGCTGCTACGCAGTGGTAACTTCAACACTCCGACTATTACCACTCGACAAAACCATGCCGTCATTTGCACACTAACAACAATCCTTCGACGTGTCACTATATCGATTATTGACTTTTACCGGCAAGTGAGCCACTAGGTGTTGGCGACGTTTATGGCATGGGTTATTGGCTTTTACAACCCCAGGAAAGCTGATATAGTTTTGAAATAAATAACATTTGTGTTAATAATGTTCATTATGGGAAAAATAAACATTAAAACAAGGATATTTTGTATATTGAGAGTATATTTACAACTACAAAACAGCAGTTTTTGGTATTTAAGTTTTACAAAAAAAAAGTTGACACATTTTTTTAAAAGTGATTTTTGGAAGGGCAGTTGTTTCATTTCTTAATTGTGGCACGCAACATGATGCACCAACTGGTTTACACACACACACACACACACACACACACACATATATATATATATATATATATATATATATATATATATATATATATATATATATATATATATATATACAGGATAACCTCGTTAACACGAACTCGCTTAAGCCGAACACTCGGTTAGGACGAACAAAATTTCGGTCCCGGCATCGCTGTACGTTATCTTATAGGAAATTTTATCGGTTAACACGAATTTCGGTTAGCACGAATTACGAACTAATTTTTAGTCCCTTGAGTCAGTAAAGCTTTTCATTTAACACGAACTTTCAATCCTTTTTTTTTTCAGATAATTTTTCTTATTTCAGATTTCACTCCAGATCAGTTTTTGTCATACGGTATTTATACAGACGAAAATTGGCTTGTAAATAAGAGAAAAACCAGAAACAGGTATCTTTCCTCTCTTATGAGGTGTTGATTCTGGCCTCTGTCAAGCGCTGAACATGCAGGAGCTTGGCAGACGAGCTGCTGGCGACAGCTCGAGACAAAACATCTTGTCTCCCCTGTAACTCCAAACTGGTGACAGCAGTCATAAATACCTTTCCGTTACTAGCGGTACCCAACCTGCTAGCAGAGCTATCAATTTTATAATTTGACCTGGATTTTCTGCGTGGAATCTTTTATACATATCTTCGAAGATAAGATAATAAGCTTACTGTAGTGTTTTCACTTTTCAGAGGACAGTACCGAGGCCGAGACTACTCAGTCTCGTCTCGATACCATCTCTAGCTGTTTTCTGTGACATACATAATATACTTTAGATGTGTATATATATAGTCTGTATACTGTAGTGCGTATGTATGGAGAAAATTTATTCGAATAATAAAATTTGGGTCGCCGGTTAACACGAATTTTTTTAACACGAACTCCTGATTTTTCAGTCCTTGGAATTCGTGTTAACCGGGGTTTACTGTATATATATATATATATATATATATATATATATATATATATATATATATATATATATATATATATATATATATATATATATATATATGAGTGGATCCAGGGTCTGGTCAAGATTAGTAGACCTGGACCGTTAGAGGAATCGTAAACCGTAGTTACGCTTCGTAATATAAACGTATTTCAAACGGTTAACCGAAACCAAACCGAACCGATAATGGCTCTATTTTCTATTGATAATTAACGTGTTCTTTCAAAGTAAGGTATTAAGAGAAAGACATGTGGAACCGTAATTTTGTTCAAAAGGGAAATAGCACATTCACAATTACTTAATCTAAAAAAATCGGACTTCGTTTCAAAATATATAAGAATATTCTTTAAAAAAATGAACCCACTGTGTTACAAACCGAACAGAACCAAGTATGGTTTGACTTCTGAAATAAATCGTCCTCAAACCAGTTAAGTGCTTAACTAATATCCTGAAACACTTCTAGTGGATAGACTGTAGTCAGTCTTTCTATTGTTAATTGTTGTTTTGAACCCATCGGGCCACTTGAGCTGTTGGGTATCATGTCGGGTCGGGTTGGGCGGCCAACAATTAGAAGAATGAAAGTAATGTCCTTCCAAAAATCCCTTTTTTTAGAAACATGTCAACCTTTTTATACAAGTTTAATACCAAACACTGAGATTTTGTAGTTGTCACTACTTTAAAAGGCATTAATATGAATTTAAAACTTTACTCCGTTGGAATGTGTATAGAAAAGTGGCAAATGTGAAAATGTCCTTCTTTTAACATTCTTTTCCATAACGGACATCATTATTACAAATGATATTTATTTCAAAACTATTTTAGCTTTCCTTGGGTTGTAAAAGCCAACAACTTAAGTTTCAGGCAAATCACAACGAGGAGCACCCTGAATCGCCAAATTAAAAATACCTCAACCATTTATCTCCCTACAGGCAATGTCTCCTTCTACGCCTCTGTGGTGAAGTCGAAAGAACACGCGACTACGGATCATAAGGTTGGTTGTTCGCGCCCACCCAGCGGTACTTTTTTAAGACTAACTTTAATGCAAACAATCGCATCTAGGCAATTTAACATATATTTGGGGAGTAATTTTGTTGTTCATTGGCGTTTCGTCGCGTCTCTGCAAATGGTGGTACGCTGATGGTATATTTTTCTCAAAACGGAAGTGGAATAGTAGTAATGGGGCAGCTGACTTTACCTTTCGCGCCACAGGATTCTGCTGACCAAGCGAAAAGGTCAATGTCCTAGGGCACCTAGGGCAAACCCATCTATATTTTGGCGGTGCTACCTTGATCCACCCCCTAAATTTTTGCCAGCGGTACATAGGACCACCCTTTCAAATTTTGGAAATTGCCAAATCTTAAAAAATTGGAATCGTAGCCTAGGAGAAGGGTATGTACTTCTATAAGTTTTGGGAGTCAATCTTGTTACGTTTTGCGGTTAAAAAATTGTTAAGAATTCAAATTTCGGAGGTTTCTGATCTAATTTAACCCCTTTGATGAGCTCTTATTATCTTATATGGTTGTATGATCAAGTACATTGGTCCATTCCCTTTTATAAGACATATTTACATTCGTGCACGACTTCAAAAATTTGGGAGGGATACCTTGACTCACTCCCTAAATTTTGTAAATTGAGAAATTTAAAAATTTGATATACCAATATAGGACTTCAATAGGTAAAATTATACATTTGGGAATTCCATGTCGTTTCCTTTCATGGGTAAAAATTGCCAAAATTTAAACATAAGCAATACATTGTACCTCGTGTTCGGTTATTGGCACATTTTATTCATTGATTTGGTCTTATTACCTTATATGGTTATATGGACGTATAAAGGGGTCTATTCTATTTCTTAATATGTAGGTACACCCATGTCCAAAATTATTCTCGCACGTCTATAAATATGTTGTAGGAATATAATTTGATAAGGAATTCGCCGGTATTTCTTATAGTGTTAGTATGTGTATAATCGGCAAAGACATGTATGTCGCAAATTTCATGTCAAACGAGCAGTAAATAAACACAACAAAATGAAAATAAAATTTTCTTGTCCATTTAGCAACATTTTGTCTGTCTAATTTTCGTATTTATAATTCTTTTCCTATGGAATTTACCACAAATATACATTTCCCAATTATACGCATAGTATCAATATTAAAAATACCCTGCAAAATCATTATCAAATTATATTCTTAAAAGAAGACAGTTATACATATGCGACAATCATTTTGGACATAAGTGTACTTTGGTGCACCCTTTGAAAACTTGGAAAATTCAGTATAATAGTATATGATCTTAATATATGCCACCATAAATTTCGCTGGTTCACCTCGTTCCCTTTTACGGTTAAAAATTGAGAAAAAAAATAGTACACTACTTGCTCGGTTATTGACCCATTGTATTTCCTTTGATGAGGTCTTATTAACTTGTAATGTACCATTACAGTTGAGAGTAATGGCAACTTTTTTTTACTCAACCTGTACCTAGTGAATATTTTTAAAATTCGATTTCGGTTTAATTACACAATTTATTTATTCTCTTTACTTCAAAAAAATGTAATGAATGGAAAGGTCTCATTAGTAATCATATTTTAACTGAATAATATATTTATTTATATTTTGATTAATTGTAAATCCCATTTTCGCATATACAAGTTGAATAGTTACAAGGTTTGCCATTCTGACGTCATACCGAAACATAGTTCCGTCATTGGATATAAATTTTCTTAATTTCAGACCAATGTAGAATTTGGCCAGGTACCTAAACCTTCCCTCACCCCCTCTCACTAGTCCATAGTCACTTTCAGATCCGGTTATATCTGGATTTGACAAATTTCTATTTGTTTTGTAATTTCCGCGGCTAAAGGTTTCGCCCTGATTGGAGGAATTCTCCAACCCCTGTCGTTTTCGGCGCAATGTTTTCATTCTCAACACAGAATTCTACAAGCACAGCCGGGGACATCAACCACTCTATATCTGTTGGAAATACTGAGTTTTCGAGTGAAAAACAAGGTAAACATTAGATTACATTTTATAATAAACGCCATATGATTATATAGGAGCCTGTAAACCCATACTTTAATTGAAAGAACTATAAAACCAAGGGGAAATATCAAATTCAGGATTTCGGTTTACAAGACGCCATGTTGCTGGAAGACTGAATAGACAGTTTATAAAAGTGATTTTACTTTCCTTTTCTTTCAAACAGTAAAAATCAGTTAGGGATTAGGGAAATACGACCTGGTTTTGTGCAATTTGTTCGTGTATTCGGTGGATGTGATTTTTGTTTTTTAAGTCCATGTACCGCGGGGGGCACTTCTAAATGGCACAGCCATATGGAGATTTACGGCTAAGGTGTACCATTTAGAAGTGTCCCCCGCTGTACGTAGTAGGTTTGATACTGTAATACTAATCAGCAGAATGGCAGCTTAAGCTAACAAAAAGGGGCTCCTATTTCTCTCTCCAAATTGAACCAGTTCTAGCGGGGGAATGGGTTAGTTATTGTTTGATTTAGGGCCTTTTTCCCTTTAAGGGGAAGGGTCCCTCAATAAACCATGGTTAAGGTGCCCCCAGGGCATCAGTCTCTAGTAATCATTTTGTAAACAATTGGTCAGGTCAATTGGACCTAGGGTTAACTCTTCTCATTTTGCCCCCTAAAATTCAATAGAGCCAACTCTATATACCAACAAGGAGTAATATGTTTAAAGGTGCTTGCCTTTAATATGCATGTAATTAAATGGTGCTTGTTTAGTTAGTAGTTTTTATGTGTAGTATTTATAGTGGTGTGTGTAGTTAGTAGTTCTGTGTGAGTGCGTGATTTCTACTGTTAGGACAGTGTAGTTCACATGCGTTAGTTTAATACCATTTGTCTAACTCAAAGCACACTAAACGAGAGTAAATATTACATTTCTGATTAATAAGTACAAGTATATATTTCAGTACACGGTAAATTATGTCTCCACTACACCGCCATCGTGTCCGTTTTGCTAATCAATTGTTTGTTGACATTACGTCATCTCCCAAGTTAGTGATCTTGAATGTTTGATTTTGGCCCCTTATTTCTAAATTACATCCCGTGGACATCGTTTTCGGTTCAAATGATTGTACGTTTTGATGAAATAGCACGAGATCTCGTAGTTCTGAAAATTACAGTTTGCTAGGTCAATTAGAAATCGAAATATCCATTGAAATCAAGAATGCCCATTTTCTTAATAGAAGTAAAGCCCATATGCTGTTACTATTTGTTTCAAAATGTAGTATTAAATTCTCTTTTCCCGTGGCTGTAGAAAAAATTCCATTGTTGCTTTAGTTTTATCAGCAAATCAGAAATTAAATCATCGTTGACAACTTAACTTTCAGTGAATACACGTATGATTTTTTTTCTGCGAAGTAAATATAATTTGAGTGCTTCGAAACAGTCTGTGGTTCGATGAATGTTATCGTGTAGTGGCTTAAGCGTGACAGATTGTGATAATTATATATTTATTAGTGCGTAATATAAATATGTGTATGGCCTGCGTGTAAATATATTTATTAGGGTGTCTGTAAAATATTAATTCGCGCAAAAATGAGTAAATAATGAATGAATGTAATGATATAGTAATAATACGATATAAAATATGAATGAGATGGTAGAACACCCGTACTTAAATGAATAGGCCCAGTGTATATTCTATATGGAGAATATGAATATGTTTCACTGAAAATCTCTCTCGTTTTGACTTCTACACCAGTACATTCATCTAACCGAGTTTGCTATTGGATAGTAATGTGTAGTTGGGAATTGTATGTCACTTCGCATTTAAGTACCTCATACTAACAGCCCCGGTTCTTAAGCCTCTTATCAGATAGGGTAGCATCATGTGGGAATTACTTTTAAAGGTTGACAGAAATGATAATTAAGAAAAGATAACTGCTATATCCTGTGATCATCGAAAAGTACCGGTTTGGTAATTTGTACCTTTAACATTCATTGACTTCCGAGATTTTTTCTTGTTGCTTTCCGTATTTACCGTGCAGTGTTCACATAGCTAACAACTTAGATCGAACTATCCGATTAAATCAACCGCTACTAAATTAATATTTATGTCCACTTGCGTACCCGAACGTCGACCCATGACCCTTTTAAGTATTTTCGTTTCTTTTCTTAGTTCAATTAGATGATGGAAATTAACAATGTCTCAGACTTTGGCATGTCTGCGCAGGGTAGCCATCGGTGATGTTTGGTCACTGAAATCACCGATCCAAAATTCAGTTTATTTATTTTAAATTTTTTATTTTGGCAAATTATCATTAGTGATATCTTAGCTATTACACTAGTTTCATTACTATTCTGGACTTTCTTAGTTTCTAAGAGGTCGGGTGTTTTTTTTTCTCTTTGAAATTCTAAATTATCGCCTTCTCTAACCTTCCGGTGGATTCCGGAATCTGCAATGGCGTTGACCGGATACGGTGAGTGGTGGGATTTCCTTAAAGCATTTGTCTTTCCGAAAATCCCATCGAGGACACAGACTCGTCTCGTCTTTGCAGACATTTGTTTTCGGCTATTTATTTGGTAAGCCGAACCCTTTTTGGCATAAAAGAGAATATTTGATTATAGTATGTTATATACGTAAATTCGACCACTTATCTTTCGTAGTTGTAGTGTTCTGTCTCCTCTTTTTACCTATCCTTCTACTTCTTCTCTAAAAGTTTTTTTTTTTAGATTTGAACCTTCTTCCCGGTTCTGAAACTCATGAAAGCATACAATGTTCATATCACTTATTTCGATCATATGTACTAACTGAGACATGGAGGGATACAATTCGTGGAGGTATTTCAGAACAAATTACTACCGTTTTTCACGATACTCAGCCCGCCATGGGAGGGACTGACGAGAAGGTACACTACTATTTCAGATTCTCAGAAGCTATATTATTGTTCATCGATCGTACAAATTATATACATTGATTACTGATTTCTGGTTTTCTTTCTATTGATTGGTTATATGGTATGTATGTATTAGTAGTTTGGGCCCACTACTTTCAAATAACCTTGATTTTTTGCTTTCTCTGTATATTCATCTATATATATATGCTTACATAGTTTGGAAACTTACGTGCCTGCTCTATTTGTTGTATTTCCACCTCTTGTGTCAACTTACCAAATAACATCAACCATTTCTCTATACGCGGATCTTAATAAAATTGAATTATTATTGATTATCGGGATAAATATACAGTTCAATGTTGCAACCTTATGAAAACAAAATAATTTTTCTTTGTCAGGATTTTTGTTTTGTTTTTGAGCCAATAAAATGTGAATACTTGTTGAATATGAAAAGGTTATGTAGAATTTAAATGTCGACGAAATACTAAGATTGATATTAGAGTGAAATTTATTATATTGAGTAATATGAATATATATATATATATATATATATATATATATATATATATATATATATGCGAGTATGTATGTGAAGGGCTCGGTATTTACCCTGGTTATTTTAGGTTGCCATAGATTTTGACACCCGATATTTGACCAACTATTTGTGTTGTAAAGTATTACCGCGTAGCTCGTAGTAAATGACACCTTACTGATTTGTTAGTAATTTTTGTAACTATTAAATTTTTAATACTATATCAAATGTTGCATGTAAATGTTATATGTAAATAAGATGCGTGTAATGCTAAAATTACACAACTTATCGTCAATAATAAAGCAGGAATCCGCCAAATGGATGAAAATTTTCACTGGCCCGTTTATCGTGAAAAATTGCTAAAAACTGCGTCGTTTTGCATAATCTAAAAGGTGAAAGTATCGGAATTCATAATTTTCGAAATTTAAAGATTTTCAACTGTCCAGAAGATAAACGAGGCGAATTACTCGCGCAATACCCCAAGTAGATGTAATATACTGTCCTAGTGAGACTGGTAACGTTTGAATGGGATGAATGAGTGTGTTAACAAGCATCAGTAGTTAGTATTCCCAATTAGCAAAATTTTGTTATTCTAACAAAATTTTGTTAATGAGCCGGGGAAAACTGTAATGTACCATTACAGTTGAGAGTAATGGCAACTTTTTTTACTCCCCCAGTACCTAGTGATTTGTTTAAATTCGATTTCGGTTTAGTTACACAATTTATTTGTTCTCTTTGCTTCAAAAAAATGTAATGAATGGAAAGGTCTCATTAGTAGTGTTGTAAAAAAACGGTTTTTTTTCTGTGAAGTTTTTTTTCAATAAAAAACATCGTTCTTTTTCATGTTTTTTTTTCAAATGTCTGTTTTTTTTCTGACAGCTATTATTTATTGATTTATGTTGAAAATTATTGAAATAATCAATAGAACTTGAGTTGAAGCCCTCGTAACTTACAAATCGTTTGTTTCCTTGTACCTATACGAGCAAAATCGTGTGATTATTCCTTTGGGACCCAGATCATTTTTGGCGTTTTCCTACTTTGTCAGTTAGTGACTTATTGCTCAAAAACCATTTACCCTATTGATATGGTTAAGACCTTGTTTTTTAGAAAAGGAATGTGGCTACTTTTTGGTGTACGTTACATTGCAGTGTTGCGAGCGGGTGGGAAATTACTGAGGGAAATGTAGGGGTGAAAATTTACAAAAAATCCCTAACCGAATTTCAAGATTTTTTGTATCTAGCACCACTGTTGCCATATGGGTCTAAGTCACCTAAAAACATTCTTTGGTGCGTTGACATGGTACAGTAAAAACCTAAAGTCGCTGGCTTCCATTCAAAGAGAGAAAGAAAAAATTCTCTGTTTCCATACACATGAAATTTTGTCACTTTTTACGCCTCAGAAGCAAAACCCACCAGATATGCCGGGGCTACAGCTTCTCTAATTATCCTATTGAAACTTTTTATAGTGCGTTCTGTAGGCTAAAGAGAAGGCGTTCAGGTAGTGGTACATTTGTTGCAACGTAGCGAGCAACAGGGAAATAATAGAGGGGAAAGGGAAATTTGCCAAATTTTTTACTTAAAATCGGGAATTAATTGTTTTGGCTAGAAACACTGCCATAAAACAGACGTAAACTATCTGAAAGTAAACCTTCGTACCCCAAGAATACTACCTACAAGTATCATGGCGATATCTAACAAAGTAAGCATGATTTTTTTTTTTAATATCTCATTCTACCTCAGAAATTCACAATTTTCTTAACATTTACAGAACATAGTTTATTATAAGCCTTAACTGTACTTCCCCTAATTATTCTACCGAAACTTTTTATGGTGTGCTGTGTAGGCTAAAGACGAGGCTTTCAGACAGTGGTATGTTTGTTCGAATGTAGCCAACAAGAGGGAAATAATAGAGACAAAAGTTTTTTTTTCAAAATTTCTCCCTAAAATCGGAAATTAAAATTTTCTGTAGCTGGGAACAGTGCTAGCAGACACACACAAACTATCTTAAAAGAAGCTTTGGTATCTCTATAATATACCCTATAAGGATTGTAGCGATATCTAATAAAGTAAGCAGGTCATTAAAGAATATTTCAGTCTACCAAAAAAAATCACAGTTATCTTTCCACTTAGAGAACAAGGTCTACTGTAAATCTTAACTGTACTTCCCCTAACTATCCTATTGAAACTTTCTATAGTGCGTTGTGAAGGGTAAAAACAAGACTTTTAGATACTGGTACTTTTCTTCCTATGTAGCCAACAAGAGGGATATAATAGACAAAACACGTAATTTTCCCCTAACATCTTGAATTAAAATTTTCCGTAGCTGGCAACACTGCTACCAGACAGACGAAAACTATCTTAAAATAAATACTGGTACATTACTAATAAATCCTACAAGTATCATGGCGATATTTAAGAAACAATGCTTTTAATTACCAAAAATATATTTCGATAAAGAGAAAAGTAGGGGAAAATAAAGAGTTAGAACCTTAATCCGAATTTTTCGTGCGTCCCCTAATTACCCCACTGTAACGATATGTACCCGAGTTTGTTCAGTAAGAACAAATGTTCGACTGGCGTAAGTTGACTTGCATTCGGACGTATAGGTACGGTTTATAACAAAAAATTCGAACTTTTTGCCCAAATTTAAGGAGATTTTAATTTCTGTAGTTGGTAACACTGCGCGCAAGCCCGTCCAATTGATGTCAACAATTAGGTATCCATCCGACGTATCTACCTGACAAGTCTTAAGGAGGTCTCTCTACAACGAATGAAGCTACAGGAGCAAAGTAATTTAAAAAATCGAAAATTCTCGAATTTTTGACTGGGGTGAAATTTGAGAGGGAAATTCGACACACAGAAGAAAAAGGAACTAAAATGATAAACTATGGACCAACCATATTTGGCAAAATATATATATACCGATATCTTAATTAGTGACCATACAGGAGTGGATTAAAACATGGACACACCCGTATGTGCCACTTTGACCACCTGGGTCCGAAAGGGTTACGAGTGTACATTTAATTACATTTTTTTGACTACTAACTTATGTTGTTGTAGTAATTATAGTCTTGACTAATAATAATATCGTTGTTGTAACCAATCACAATCTCTCCTATTTACATCTTAGTTCCAATACTGATGCTGAGAAATGCAGGGTGTTTTAAAATGAATATCGGGGGAATTAAGTCTTCGTAGTACTTATTACATTTTACGCACAATTATAAACAATACATCAAATAAAAGAACACCTCAAACAGTTTTTGCTTCAAGTGTTCGATATGAGCTTCATTCGTCACATGGCACACATTGAAAAAAATGAAATGAAATTTTGAGTTTTACGTCCCACGGTCATGCCGGTTAGGCTAAAGGAGACGGTGATAATGAGTAATGAATGAAATGGTGGAATGAAGAAAGTAGGAGGAAACGGGAGAACCCCGAGAAAACCCACGCACACGGTGTTTGTCCACCACAAAGTTCACTTGGCGGGAGCAGGGATTGAACCCGAGACCCCTAGCAGCAGAGGTGAACGCTCTACCACTGAGCCACCGCGGCCCCATGGCACACATTGAGTCAATAAGTGAGAAAGGCCCATAAACTTTCCGCTATATGGCACAAAACATTCAATTCACACAGACGGTTGCACTGTAACTACAGATTCAGTCTTTGCAAAGTTAAAACACAAAGCTTTCTGGTCTCTAGTCTCCATCTTTGCTACTTGCACTTTCTAACGGCAGACAGAGGAAACAATGCATGGCATGTGTGTGTACAAAACTGTTTGAGTTGCTCTTTTATTTGATAATACTTATAATTGTAAGTTAATTGTTAATTGTTCAAAACCGTAATATTCATTTTGAAACACCCTACATTACTTCAAATTATGTCATCCTATATTCATGTCTTGTATGTACACTCATGTCCAATATTATTGTCGCATGTCTATAAATATGTTGTTGTAGGAATATAATTTGATAACGAATCCGCCTGGTATTTCTTATAATGTTAGTATGTGTATAATCTTCAAAGACATGTATGTGAAAAATTTCATGTCAAAACAGCAGTAAATAAGAACAATAAAACGAAAATAAAACTTTCTTGTCCATTTAGCAACAGTTTCTTTTACTCTTTCTCATTTTCGTATTTATAATTCTTCTCCTTTGAAATTTACCACAAATATACATTTTCTGATTATATACACAGCATCAGTATTAAAAGTACCCTGCAAAATCATTATCAAATTATATTCTTACAAGAAGACAGTTATAGATATGCGACAATCATTATGGACATGAGTGTACATATCATCAGGCCGGCCCTAGGCAATTTGTCGCCCGCGCAATGACGTAATTTGCCGCTTAAATCTTTCTCCAGAAAGAACAAATCTTAAAAGTCGCGATTTTAAGTATGCTACTCCAGCATGAACAACGAAAGGGAGGGAAACTACACTCGCACTCAGAAAGGCTTAAATACTTACTACAAATACAATATTGTTGTGTCTTTATTTTTCTTTAAGTATTAATCTATTATGTTAGTGAAAGATAAAGCAAATACATCTGAAAGATGATAATCCTTTTTATAGAATTCAATATCGAGTTTCAATCTCAACATATCAGTTTGCAATTATAGTCCAACTAGTTCTTTTATCTTTATTTCTTGATTTTCCTTCTACATCTGTTATTTTTTTTTAAAAAAAAAGTGTTTCCACCTTCCATGATAACGATCTTATTTGCGACAAAGACAAGAGAAGCTTCATATCAGAACTTTGATAACTAACCAAAGGGGACAGGCATTCGAGAATTGAGTTCCTGTATTTGACAACAATCAAACAATTTATTCTGGGATTTATTTTAGCATTTGCTTTAGCACTGATCATGTGACTTAAACTAATGCGACCTAAACATAATTTATGAATGTAGTATTCAAATAGAAGGTCAGCTTAGTCAGTGGTGCCCACCCCCTTCATGTCCATGAAGCACCCCTCAATTGTCTATCCGCAGGTGTTCTTCCATGAAAAAAATCTTTTCGATTAATTTTTACACACCCTCAAGCATATT